>NC_135499.1:141750657-142050657 GCF_052857255.1 Amblyomma americanum | reverse complement strand
AGAGAAAAGACGTCTGCCAGGGTTAATTGCAGGAAACTTTATTTTAAAGTATGCGTACTATTTGAGGCAGTGGCCTTTGCACCTTTTAGCACTTTTCCTGACGTAATATTACACCTGTTTCTTCCCCCGCAATTCCAAATTTAAGGCTGTCTTCTGAAAAGTGAAAACTGTGCGTAAGTGATGCTTTGTTGTGTCTTTCTGTCGTTGCCATTTTTGATGGAGCTTGCTGCTAACATCATGTAGGAAAAAATCTGGCTGCAAAATGAAAAATACAAAACGCCATTTCTCTGCAATCGAAATACTGCAGCTTCAGTGAGGCTTGGCGATAAGATGATACCTGGTTTTGATTACGATGGATGTTTACCAAACGGAAATGAGGCTCAGCGATAATTATATCGTAGCACAAGCCACGCAGATTAACAAAAGATGAAAAGGCACAAAATAACTCGAGTGTTGATAGGTAATAGTCCGAATCTTTTTTCCATAAATGTATACGAGGAATACTTTCCTCAAGTTCAATGGGGATTTATGCATATGACGTAAATTGAATGCACGTAGCAAAAAAAAATTGTTTTCAAGTTTCTTTAAAGCCTTGTTGACCCACCTCTCCCGAGTCCTGAAACGTAATGCAGCTCCTGATGTTTCGAATTATCTCTCCGGCTACCTGTGCACGCCCACCTAAACTAATTCATGTGTTAAAGAAATTCGTCGTTTATATTATTCTGCGCTATGGATGCGGCATACCGGATCAGAAAATTTTTACATTTATGGCACAGGACGTCAAGAGTTAGAATAAAAGTTGCAAGTGTTGAATGTGTATTCTTCGCTCCTCGCGTTCATCGCTTGCGATTCCTGCGTGAGCCATCATTGGCGATTCGCCTGCAATCATTACGGGCCATAAGGGATCAGGAGTGTTAATAAACCGATCGAAAGCTGTCCCTTCCACTAAAAGCCACAATAAAAGAGTGTCCTACATTCCTTTTAACGTCGTGACATTGGAGGGCGATTTCTCTTTTATGTTGTTTTTAACGCCAAAAATTTCGAAAATTAGTCTCTCCTTGTTCATAATGAGATACAGAAACCCTCGGCCTTTTGTTTTTCTTTATTACGTAACGCCGCCTCTAGCGAACGTGCACGCGAAAGCACGAATTCAGGCGCACGGCACCCGTCGCTACAGAAGCGAGCGGGCGCGAAGGGTAGGGTAATCGCGCCCCTTTACCAGCGGCAGAGAGCGCAGCTCGCAGAGAACTTTCCATTGTGTCCGTCGCCAGTGCGCATGACATAAGAAACCGCGCGCAGCCGCCCTTTCGAGTCGGGGTGTGGCGGGACGAGGTTGTTGCGACGCAACGTCTCATTTTTCCAATCGTTCCTCTCCACGTGTCTTTCAACTCTTCTCTGTCTGCACGTGGCAGCGATTATGGCTCAGCTCGAGCGAGTGGACAGGCCAGTGAACTTTTCTTCTTATCTTTCTTTCAGTAAGAACATCACGTTCCCACCATTACCGTAATGCGAAAGCGTCTCCTTCGCTGAGAAGGAATACGAGGGCTTTTTTATTTGTTTTCGATGCACCCCTCCCTCATCCTCTTTTTTTCAGGCTCCTACGTGATTGGCACCTTCCGGCTTGCGCCAGCGAAAGCGCCCCCTGTTTCTTGCGACCTTGAAAAGACATCGCAGCTCGTCGCTGGCTGTAGGAACGCACGCTCTGACAGCGTGTTGTCGCTGTGGTGCATGCCATACAGTTTTCGGAAAGCGTCACGTCTCCTACAGGATGTTACAGCATCGCAAAAATTCAAAATATCACGCAACCGCAACGGTGCCCCAGGGCCTGAGCATCCGCCTTGCATGCGGTAGGTGCGTGGTTCGGGCCCCCGCGCCGCCTGGTGCCCACCAATGACAGAATGGGTACAAGCTTTCCCGTGGTCTAGTACTCGGCTTCTTTAGAATGAATTTCTTGTTAAACGGCTCTTTGACCCCATCTTGAGTTGATGAAAAAAACCCTTGTGCCATGGCGCTCTTTGGCCACAGATGCCCTTGAGCCATAAAAATCAAACATCATCATCGAAATATACTGCATTCCTTATTGGAAAATTTCCAACAACACTAATCAGCGCTCATTGAGGCAGGTTCATTGCGTTCGGTTAGGGAAAACATTTCGCTGTTCATCGACTGCCAAACGCTTGTCTTTTCGGGGAGTGCAAGATGAAAAATTATGGGACACTGAGGTCAAATTTAAGTTGACCTCAATCGATAGTTTACTGCGTTCTAATAACAAAGAGGATACATACACGCAAAAAAGCTTCTATAAGTCAGGAAGACCGAATGAAAGGAAATACAGGCATTACTACCACCAGCAGTCTTCAAAACTGCGATTTCATGAAAGCTGCAGTTTTAGAAGCAAATTTATAAGGTTAGGTTACTTCTTCATTCACTAACCAAAGGGGATCACTGATTTTATTTCAAATCTGACATCACAAATTTTAAGCACGTGGTGGAAAAGTGATCTGTCCTTTAATCCATTTTTTCCCATTAATAAGTGTTTCTCTGCCAAACAGTCATCAGCATAGACCCGGAGTGCAAAGCAGTCGATTTTTATCAACAAAAAATTGCACAAAGCTCTCCTCAGTGTCCCTTTAAATGACTTATTGCAACTGAACAGACGGGACAGTTATCGCTTATGACTCGGTATTGTGTACACATCAGATATTCCATATGAGCGTAAAGGCAAGCTCAGCTTTCAAGTGAGCAAATATAGTCACTTTATTTCATTAGAGTATTGATTCGTACCTTCGATACGAAGTATGTTCACTCCGAAATATTAACTCATTTTGTATTACTCACTGCAGAACAAACTGCATTGCTGTCGACCCAGCAACACTATCTTGTCAAGTTACGTGCTTCGTTAAGCTAGAAGTACGGAAAAAAGGCATTTTTGCTGTTATGGTATTTAATTGAAGTGGCAGTCATCCCTGCCATCACCCCAATACAATTCTTCGAATATTAGGAGAGCAAAAGTAACTAAGCTCTGGTATGGAGGGAAGCTTCTAAAGCATCGAAGAAGGTGTAATAAAGCAGACAACTGGGTCTACCCGCTTATACTGACCACAACTACTTACCTTGTCGTAGCTTGAAACAGTGCGACCCAAGTTAGATCCCATGCAACTACTAGTGCAAGCTGTTCGCGAAGTTCCGATGCGCTTGATACTCGCGTCGCCTTCTGTCAAAATGCTATGCCAGGCATCAGGCGCGTGCGTCGTCGGCGTGGCCTTGTACGCCCGCCGATAGCACGTGAGCCAAGGCTTTCTTTCTTCATGTCTTTCCTCCTCTCCACAGTGCCCCCATTCTCTCCGACGGCTCTTTTCAGACGCGTGTATATATATATATATATATATATATATATATATATATATATATATATATATATATATATATATATATATATATATATATATATATATATATATATATATATATATATATATATTCCAGGCCTGAAAGGCCGGAAAAGCGGCCACGTGTATCACAACGGCACATATCGACAAGCACATGACTGGCAGTCGCCATCGCTTCCTTTCTTCAATGTAAACAGTAGAGGACAAACAGACATGAGTGCAACAGATTTCTAGCGCCCTGTCGCAACTAGATAGCGCACACTGCCTGGGGGCAAAAGCCAGATGCGAGAATAATATTTCTTTTCAGCAGCTAAAGGGGACGCGGCTGGGAGGCCAGTCGGATATAACTTGAACCTTACTATTAATTTCTTTTTTCTTTATTTTTCGCGGGTTATCGCACTCGAAAGAAACTGGCAAGCAACTGTAAACAGTATAAAATAGGTTTGTAAAAGTGTTAACGAAATCCAACTGAAGCTGGAAGTGAAAACAAGGAATGCAATGTCGTCACTTCTTTGCCGACACCTTGGTTCTGGTAGTCAAGAATAAGCGTGTTTAAATTTTGGGGACATTTACCAAAACTGAACAGCCGAGTTCCGAAAATAGAAATTTCATGAAGTTCTTTTCATGATCGGGAGATATTGCATCATTCGACGCCTATTTCCAGTCGACCTTTGCTGCAGCCCAAGTGGCTGATACACCCAAAGCGCAGCATGCATCGCAAACACTAAAGATTGCAATAATAGGGCGCGGCATCCTTAAATTACTTCAGCGAATAAAGATTGAAAGACCACCCGGTACCGAAATTATTTTCAGGACATTTCTCAAGCTCGAAGCAGAGGCCCTTCCTGCAGATTGGCTCTACGTGAAGGTTTTCGTACTTAAGCAGCTGGTTCAGACCTATACTGTTCAATATCCTTAACTTGCCCATGCCGCAAATAATAGCGGTGTAATGTAAATAATGCTTTTATTTTCTATTCAAAACACAAATTCTCGTCGCCGAGTGTACTTGTAAGCAAAAATGTATTGCAGGAAAGCCATAGAGGAATTTAGGATGGTTGAAGGATGGTGGTAGTCGCACCATCTTTGATGGCTTAAAGATGGTTGTAGGGCCTTTGGCTGAACGCAACGTGTTCCCGCCTTAGCCCAGTTCTTTTCTTCGAGATAGGCAGCATGCGTGGTCTCACTGGCTGCTTTTGGGCTTGAGAAGCCTCAGGAGTCTCTGCTCTCAGCTGCTTTTCCTAGCTGGTAGCACGCTCAACTTTCTTGGCAGTTTTTTGTGCTGGATAGCCTGCTGGTTATGCTAGTCGGTCACTGCTCACTGGCGCAATCATACCATTCGCATAGTACTAGGAGCCAAAGATCTGAAGTTGAAAGCTGACCTTGTTTATTTTTTAGTTCCCAAAGTATTCCCAAAGTAGAATTGCAAAAAAGCTCGGCTAGTTGCTATTTATTAGGTACTCTGACAGTGAAACCAATCGCAAAACTAAAATAAAAATAATATTCTCAAAGAACAAACAAAAAGAACTACAAAGCGCTGAGCAGCCGCAAAACTTTATTAAAGTGCACCAAATTATTTAAGCACAAGCCTTGCAGTGACGCGATACAATCTGCTCAAGAGATATTATACAAAACAAGAGCTTTAATTACAGTTCATGTATTTTTAATCTGAAAACATTGGTCCTTCAGAGTGGCATGCTATGCTCTGTACTCATCTTCCGGAGACTTCGGTGATAAAGTGTGCCTCAATAATTTCAAATGTATTGTGTTCACAAACAAATCTCTGCTGTTTGAAAATCCAGGCTTAGCCATGAGGATAAGTAACGATGGAAAGAAAGCAACAAAAAATTTTGATAAATTTTTATAACTGCTGTCGTAATTAAAATCGCTAAACCTTAAAATTTGCTTGCAGCGCACTCTACCTTTGAACGACAGCATGTCTACCATGCACGTTTCATAGATAAAAGCGGCAACATGCATATCACAGAGCACGCTTTATTTTGCGCACCTATGACACAGCAGCAGCGACTTCTTTACTTTACGCAAGAAGTGGGAAAAACTAGGATAACATTTTGTTTAATGATTTAAAGAACCGCTGTCTTGTGTAGCACACTTTTGCAGTAGAGCACTTAATTGGTTGTTTGGCGTGTGAGCGGCGTTGTCGTTGACGTAGCACATCACGTGACCATATTGCTGTCATATGACACCACGTGACCATGACCTCCCCGTTACATGCCTGGTCACGTGATATAGTGTGATATCATGCGACCGTGATGTAATGGGGACGTGATGGCTCGTGATCGATGAAGTCATCGACAGTGAGGATCCGTTTGCACGAGCTCCGCACAGCTGTAGATGGAGTCTCTTCATTCCGTGGCATACAGCTCAAGCTTAAACCACAAAAGCATAAAAACTCCTCTGGTCAGACGTATCATTGAGCAGTTATGTTTTTATATAACGCACACAGGCTTTTGACTGCAGCCAATGATTATCAGCGTATGTAAGGCCTGCGCACATTTTCAACCATGTTTCACTCTATATATAGGACATAGCGCGCCTTTCGCCATATGTTTAAGCGCAGGTGGGGACTGCGCGGTTAATCCTGATGTCAACTTGTAACGCATAAAAGTTATATAGCCCCAGAAAACAGCAGGCTGCACAAATATAACATACAGTAATCGAATGTCACCAATGCACCTAAAATGCTACTTAGGTTTGCCTCTGCTACTTGGTACATCAGCTTTTGTTATTGCTGGATAGCATTTTTCTCATAGTTAAGGCAATGCTTCTTTGGGATGCGGCGACGCTGTTTTGAGAATGTTTAACCCCGCCGCTTTCAAATCGCATGCGCGAAGGTTTGCGAATAACTAAATAACTAACGTGCTATTTATTGGCCGGCGATTTGGCGTCTTGCCATTGTAGTGGCGCTGGCGCACCACGATCCATGAACCACACCACATTCACGTGCGACCACTTTTCTGAATCTTATCCGCCTTCGTAAACGATGTTTCTTCGAAAAGCACGATTTTCGCTCAGTTAATCTGCGCGGAGACATTTGCCGTCGTAACTCGCCTGCTTTCAACCATATAATAATCTTGCATATGGAACATTGTTCTCACAAACGGTCAATAAAGGTATCTGGAAAGCATAACAGTTCCTTTTATTTATCTGGTAAGCAGGCTTCTCATGTTTCTCTCTCAGCCTATATATAGGACACTAAGCGTATGCAATAAAAGGCGAGGTTGTGGAATGCCTTGAAATTATTTTAACGCAAAGCGGCCCCACACTTTCTAGATCGAAATGAGACTTTGGGATGCAAGTAAATTCATCTTCCTTGCAATTTGTTATCGCGACTGCTATTTTATGTCTGATATTATAATGAACTTCAGTCTCACGGCTTAACAACCTATGTTTCCCACGTGAGACGATGTAATAATAGTTCCTGAGGTAGGCAATAGCACCCAAACTTTGAAAAACAAAGTTTCCTTTATTTTCTCTTGTATGTTACCACTACGTTAGTCTCTGAAATGCTGAATCAGCGATCTAATAGAGAAAAGAACCAGTTGTTTTTCTGAATTAGTGATGTTATACTTTGTCATACTGCGCAACCATTCGTCCTCACCTCTCATATTTGCATCCAATTCGGAGTTTAACCCGCATTTCGAAGATTTATCAGTTTGGAAGCATGAAAAACACTTCTGAGAAGCTTAGGCGTCTATGGGTTAATTTCTCCGAGTAAGTACGATGTTCTGCTGGGCTGGAAATAAGAACAGGCTAGCGTCGAACCCACTTAAATCCACTTTTGAGGGACTTTCCTGCGCACTGCAGTCCAGTCGCTGCAAGAATCGCACGAGTATATAGAACATGTCGATGTGGGCCAGCTTCTCTCCTGGACATGCCCGCGCTCCCATGCCGAAGGTAAGCAGCGGAGGGACATCTTGTCGAAGCTTCCCGCTGCCCGGATCCAAGAACCGCTCGGGCCGGAATTGATCCGGTCTGTCCCAGAGCTTGGGGTCATGGTTCACTCCGTAGACGTTGTACATTATGCCAGTGTTCTTTGGTATGTCGTGATTACCTGCATGAAACGAACGCGTGGAAAACATAATGTACAGGCGCGGCCAGAGTAATACGAAGCACGCGACAGGCGACGCATCAAGGAGAAGCTAAAGTCACTGTCCCGTTCCAGTGACTATAGGAGAAACTAAAGTCACTGGAACGGGAAAACTGCCGCATTCGTTTTCTCTCGCCGCCGCGCAGGCCGGCCAGCGCGCGCGCGTCCCCGATTCGTTCTCCGCGGTGACGCGGCCATTCCCCGCCATAAATGGTCCTGGGTTTTTTGCGCAAAAGACACGACACAAAAGAAACGAGGTAGACAGGACAAGCGCTTTGTGTCGTGTCTTTTGCGCAAAAAACCCAGAATGCTTAGGCACCAACTAGCCTGCAAAAACATACTCGCAAGTTATAAATGGTCCGCTCGCTTCTTTATCGCGGCCGCCGGCACACAGATAATCCGTAGCATTACGTAGCACTTGCTCTTATGGGCCGAGATAAGCGTGCAGAGCAAGCGGCGCTGGACCAAATATGGCGGCTGGTTGCGGTACTTTTCCCGTTCCAGTGACTTTAGGAGAAACTAGTGTTCCTGTATATGCTCCCTGCGGGAGCATATACAGGAACACTAGGAGAAACTGCATCGAAGCGCCATCTATCAACGACAGAAACACTTGGCTCTCCACGCGCAGCGGAGTACCCGCCACCGAATCCCACTCTTTGCTTCAACCCTGGCGTTATCTTAGCTCGAAAGATGCTAAGCTGTTCCAAGCAATTCCGCCAGGTGATGCCTTCCTCCAAGCGGGCTGATTTTATCGTCGATGTCGCGCGCCGAGCGCCAAATTGTGCTGCGCTACGAAGCGTACAGCCTTTCGTTTGCTGCAGGCATGCAGACTATACGTTAAGCAGTGATGCCGAAAGGCCTGCGGCAAAAAAGTGGGTACGTGCCCGTTCGCCTCTCTGTGCGTGCCGACACGCATACTTCTCGACGCTCATGCCATGTAGCTTGCATAAGCAGTTAACCGTAGTTCTGCGACCCTTCCTGTGCCCCGTATTATCCTGGCCGCACCTGTAAAAACGGAGTGAAGTGCGGGCCTGGCAACCGCAAAGATTACCTTCGCAGTCCCATTTCTTCAGTGCAGAATGGCAATGAACGATCATACCGAACTTGGTCTCCTTAGAGGTAAATTGAAGGGGCGCCTCAATTTCTTGCCTCGTGGTCACTCTCCCGCAGTAACAACAGACCACTTTTGTTTTATTCGAAGCCTTTACGCATACCGTATGTTGGTAACCCATCAGTGACTGTAAATGGCCCTAGAGTCCGCTTTCACGCAGGAACCCGAGAAGGATTCAATGAATTTTAGAACAAAAGCCTTATGTGGAACAGCTGCTCACTGTTTATTTGGTGAACGAACTTTAAGGACAGTTTGCCTGGGGATGCAGTTGAATCTAGCTATAATGAAGTTCCAGATGCAACTAACTTTTTTCGGCATTTTTTTTTTTTGCTTCGATTGAATATTCAGCCTTTTTATGACGATTTAAGGAAGCAGTTTCGCGCCACAGTTTCGATACAGCGACGTTTTTATGAGCTCAAAAAGAAAATTTAGGTATACTCCATCACATTCCAAAGTTAAAAAATTTGCTTGCAAAAGTCTGTACAGTGATAATAACGATCGCTCTGAACTCAGCCTACTCTTAACTAAGTTGGTGGGGCGCCTAAATTTCTTTCTTTGTGGTCACTGCCCAGCTTGAATAATATATTAGTTTGTTTTCTTTGAAGGCTTTCCATATGCCGTACGTTGGAAAACAAGATTAGTGATTACGAATTCTGGCAGAGTTTGCCTTCACGCAGCAACTTGAGCGGGCTTTGATGACTCTGACTATAAAAGCCTTGTGAGGGAAAATGACAGAGTAGATAAGTGGTGAACGACGTTAACAGGCAGCTTGGCCGCTGCCATTTGTCTAAGTTGATCCACTCAAATAATAATAATATTAATAATTGGTTTTTTGGGAAAGAAAATGGCGCAGTATCTGTCTCATATATCTTTGGACACCTGAACCGCGCCGTAAGGGAAGGAATAAAGGAGGGAGTGAAAGAAGGATGGAAGAATAGGTGCCGTAGTGGAGGGCTCCGGAATAATTTCGACTCAAAAGTCAGTGATGCATTTTGCCGATTCTTCTGTCACCCAAAGTGCGCATTTGTGAGAGTTGCAGCTTTGTTGGTGTTGTACCCACTCCTATCCTGTCCAGTAGAGCACTCCCGCGGTACGTCCTCGTCTTTCGTGCATTGTTTCCGACAAAGCTGACACATTTAACCCTCGCATGCCACATGAAGCGTGCAGGGGTATCAACCTCCTTAATGTAAAAAAATGCATAGAAGCATTTTCAAGAAAGCATTCTGCGCAAATGATGGCAGAGCAGGCCATTTTCACTCTTGAAAGTGGTTTTCCTTCCTAAAAAAATATTTTGCACTAATTATTCGGGATGTCTTACATCGTTAGAAAAAAATCTATAAGTGCGCGGATTTCAAAGGAACCTTCGAAGGTAAACTACGTTTAGTCAGTTATGAACAGTTTCGTTACAACATTGTGTGCGTATTGAAAAACGACGACGCTTTGACGAATTTAGTGAGAGCGATGCATAAAAAAATAAATTAAAAGTATACGCCTAGATATGCTTGCCATATTCTTCATCTATATAAAGTATAATCAATAATTCAATGAGGTAGAATTTCAGTTGATAGTTTGTAGTATTTCGTTATAAATGCTGGTTTTCTCACATTAAAGCTCAATTAACTCTTTATTTATTTCTTCGAGCTTATTTTCAGCACTGCAGCACAACACAACCTGTTTCTTCACTTGTTTGGAGTCCATTTAACCTCCGCAAAAGAAGAACGCTTTCCTAGAAAAAGGGGAGTCTCGTTAAAATGTTGGCAAGCACCTTCAGACTTATCCGTCATTTGTTCACGGTCTGTGTGCCTCCAATTCTTTGGCTATCTTAAAGGAAATAGCGCAAAGGGAGCTCACCAACTCTGGTGTTCGTTGTAGTGTTGTGGGGCACACCCATTGGAGTGATGGGGTAGCATCGAAGGGTCTCCAGTAAACAGGCCACAGTGAAGGGCAGCTTCTCTCTGTCTCTGTATGAAGGAGGACAGGTACCTACAAAATATACGCAAGAGCATTCTCAGCCGAAAAACACTCAACGAAGAAAAAACAAGCGGGACATTTCACTCTTAGCACTCACGCACTCGAAGAATGTTTAAAACATATGGCCTATAGTTAATGACAGGAAGTCATGGGCCTGCAGTGGACAATCAAGGGGCTTCCTAAAAACCTACCAAAGTTCAACGGCGATTTTTGGTCGTAGCATTATTTTAGATATGGACAATATTATTTTTTTTTATCTACGGCTGTTTTTTTTTGTTTTATGCGGCTACTTGAAATTGCATCTATTTAAACAACTGACAACTTTAAAAAGTTGTGTGACATCGTGTAACTACATCACTCAGACGCAACACAATAAATAAAAAACTATTTTCAGGTTATTCTGAAATTCTCTAAAAGTCCTTAATGCAGAGCAGACCTACAAACTGCGTCAGCAAAAAAAAAGTGGATTCGGACCCATCGGAAATATACCTTAAAAAGATCTATTCTCAATCAAAAAGCACCTTTCTCAAGGTGGGGTCGAAGACCCATTTCCCAAGCATTTCACCCTAAATAAGCCGAGCGCCAGACCAGGGGAAAGCTTGTACCCATTGTATCACCGGAGAGTGCCCGGCGGCACTGGGGATCGAACCCCGCACTTCCCGCATGCGAGGCGGATGCTCAACCACTTGGCCACCGCTGCGGTGGCCTTCATTTCTTTGTTTTGAGTAGCACTTGAATACGTATTTACTTAAAGCGCAAAAATTGCCTTTAAAAGTACTCAGCGCAGCACACTCGTGTGTGTCTGTGTCAGGCAACACAAACTCAGCGAGCGATTTGCGCATACAAAAAATCAGAGGGGACACGTAAGCCCCGCGTTACGGGTATGACACGACAGCATCAATAGGTTAATGGCCATTTATATGAAATTGCTCGTTCTCCAGTTTACAAGTATAGAACGTTGGGAGTCCTTATATTACTCCTGGTGCGGTGGTGCAGCGGTTAAGTAATCGCCACGGTCCTGCGATGGTAGCCTGTGTGACCCATATTGCTCTTCCTGGGCAACCTTTCGCGACGAATCATCAATTCAGAACTGAGTAGGATTGGGCGTGTTGTTAATGCATATTAACTAAAGAAACATAGCTCAGGAACAAAACATTTGGACGACGCTTAAGCTTCGTCTTCAAGAGTGTGACGCGACAGCCTGTTGAAGCGTTGTCAAGGAGTGCACGGAACGCCATCGCCCGTCCTGCGCGACGCGAGGCACGTTGGACACTTTAAGGAAAGGACACCTGTCTGATATATCTCGGTGGACACCCGAACCGGGTCGTAATGGAAGGAAAATGAAATGAAAATTGGCTTTAACGAAAGGAAGTGACGCCTGTCTCACAATTCTCGCTGGACACCCGTACCGCGCCGTAACTAAGAAAAATTCCTTCCCTTACGGCGCGGTTCAGGTGTACACCGAGTTGAGCCATTTTTTTGCTCACAGCCAACGCCGCTGACGACACCGGCTTTTCTGCGACGCGAGCTCTTTCACGCTCTCGCGTTAAAAGGACGATGCTGGCATAGATCCTAAGAAATTAAAACCAGAGACGAGCACGCCAGAAGTAGCGCGAGCTGTCTAGATTGCTCGACAACTCCACGGAAGCCTTCTGGCACCTTGTTTTGGACAGCCTTCGTCCCTTTGTGTCTCGTAAGAGTGCTTTCACAAGCAATGATAGTGTCCACGCCATCGGCTACATTGACCTCCTGGAAGACGTCTGCAAGAGTCTGGGCCTTGGTCCAAAGTTCGCAGTCCAGCCGAGGCAAGACACAGCGGAACTTCTAACCTGTGTCCGGGAAGTGGCGATGCGGGCGCCGGTCGACGAAAGAGATTCGTGTGTTTCGCAGGGAGTGAATGTTCTTCCAAGATACGGACAGGGGTGCCCTGATCTGCACAATTAACGTAAATGTCAAACTAAATATAACGAGTAACGCATCGATTTTGTCTCTGTGATAACGGAAATCAACCACGCTGTCGAATTATGCTCGGCAATTTTCTTTTTGAGAGCCCGGAAAGCAGCAAGCCGCACCTATCATACAGGCGCGGCCGCGAAGCTACCAGAGTGCCAGAAGAAAATCCCGCAACGTGGCGCTCCAGTAGCCGGAAAATGGACTCGCTCGAGAACGGCTCTGGATTCTGGTCTATAGAGCAGTGAAAAAAACCAGTGGCAGTGAGGAACGTTGTACGCTTATTTTTGCTCCCTTGCCAACCGTTAGGCCTTGGCAGTGCGGATAGGTGCGCGGAGGACGAAGACCTCGAAGCCGACCGAAGAAAGTAGCTTCAGCTCCAAGTCCCCACCGAAACGCAGTCGGTGGGGATCGGAACATTAGAGGAGCGATAAACGCATTCTCCGACGTCCTGAATGCGACAAGAAGCCGTGTGGCTGTCCTTTCCATTTCGTTTCCCTTGTTGGCGGACATGATGTGATAAGAATAATCTCTGCGTGGCAATCTCTGAAGTGGGGGACCCCATTTCCGGACCTTGTTAAGATAGAGTACCGAATCTCCCGAGCCCACTCTCTCAAAGACGAGAAGAGCAGCTCCACCGGAGACTGTTGAGATGCGTGTGTGTGAAATGCGTGAGATAATGACGGGCTGGGCATCACCCCCAAAATCCCCATGATCCACAGTCCAGCCTGGTATCCCACCCATACCCTGAAATTCAGGACAAGGGCCATTTTTCCAACGGTTACTTGTTTCTGAACGCAACTTTTTCGCATATCGTAAAATTGCATCATAACAATGAAAATATCCGCAGACCCTTCCTCAGGTAGCTCGTAGTTTTTTTACCATTCATTGTAAAAAACGCACTATATTAATTTTTATGTAAGTTTTCATTACTCGGTGCTAGCTCAGGACAAACTTTAAAGCACGATTTTGCGACGCATCGGGAGATTAGAACATCTCCATTAATATGTTCATAAGTAACTATATCTTGAAAAATTTTACAGCTGACATATTAATTATAAGCGATATCGAAGGGTGCTCAACTTTCGATAAAATGGACTGATACGTCTGCGGCTGGTGTGCCCCTGCCGCACTCCACCCATCTCGGCTGCTAATAATCGCTGTTATTATGTGATCTCGTTTATCTTCCCTCTTTCTATCTGATCCTCAGCAGGATCCCATGTCCACGGGAGTCGCTCAGACATTTGGTCACGGGCATAGTGCAAGTTTCCGATTCCTCTTTGGCGGTATCACCTGCTTTCTTTTAATGGCAGCTGCACTGCATACACTGTGTACTGTTTTACAATCTCATTTGAATGTCCGCCATGGTTGAGATTTTGTGCAACGTGCGATATAGTGGACTCGAATGAACACTGGAGCGGAGAAATCGCCCTCGTCCGCGGTCCTTACCTATGTTGTCTTCAATTTCTTTCAGAATCCTTTCTTTAATCTTCGGTGCCTTCGTGATCTGAAGGAACAGCCACTGCAGTTCTCCAGCTGAAGTGATAGTGGCAGCTAGGAAAAAAAAATAAGGCAAACATAAGGTTCCGAACAGCATTACGAATTTTAAATTCTATTGCACGACACTACGTAAACTATCTTCCGTATACAAAAAAAAACATGCATGTTCTATAGCAAAATATTCAGACATTTTCTGTGCGTGAGATTTTTAGCATGAACTGACGTATAGTGAGACTACAACGCTTTCGGGGGTTCATTCGCATGCGTGGAATTTCAGCTACAGCAGGTAATGCGTCTGTTGCTCCTGCAGTAAAAGCTTGTCATGTGCGCGCGTGTTGTTTGAGCTTTCATCGCGCTTCTCCTTCTCATTGATGCATCTACAGGCACTCAGTTTCACGCAGTCAAGAAAAAAAAAGATTATAAATGTGCAGCCCATCCCGCAATGTACAGAAAAGCTACCAACCTAGAAACGCTTATGTGCCATCGTTTCTCAACAACGCTGTCAAAAGCTACTGCGGGGCAGACTTCGATTGTCTGCAGGCCTTCTCAAATGCTTTGTGTGTGTGGAGGGGTGGGGGGGTGGGGAGGGGGGGGGGGGGACATGTCGCTTATGTGATTAAAAGGCAGGAAAGTATAACTTGGCGCCAGGAATTTCATAAGGACTGTATTATGTTTGCAATTAAAAGCATTTTGCGTGTTTGGAAAGCTTTTTTATCATTATTGCTTTAAAAAAACAGGCATCTCACAGGTATTTGGTTTGGAGATTCTGTAAAAACTGCCATTCTGTTACAGGCTGTAAAAGAGCACACAATGGGTTCGTCTCTCCCCGGATATGAAATTATCGCATTGACGAAGGCATTTTTATAGCGAGCTTGTGGCTCACAACACGTGGGATGCCGCTCTGAATTGACGCTAAATAAATAGTGCCAATTGACCAAAGCAAAACTGCTAGCCTATAACCAGACAGGCACAGAATACGTACCGCCAAATATGTTCAGAACGACCTGAACCATGTTGTCATAAGTTAGGTATTCAGCGTCGCCTTTTTCTTCACGGATAGCCTCTTCGTGAGCGGCAAGCATGGCATGGCTGAAGTTTTCCGTCTTTCCTGCAAGTACAAGTTACTGCGATCAAACCAGCGGGCAGCCGCTAAGATCGGGAAAGCCTCAAATGACGCGAATTCCTGCTGATTTATAGGTTATTGATAGCTGTTAGAATATTCGGTATTTACTTTTTGAGAGTTCAGCGGACCTATTTCGGTGTTTACTTCCGAATACAGTTCAATATTTTTTCCAGCGAATATTATTTTCTGCGAATGAATTACTCGTGATGTAAGATGGTAATCATGTGTTGTAAAAAGCCGCTTATAGTCTCATCCTGGGTTTTTTATCAGCCCAAGCCATTAACAAGCAGTTAATGGTCAAGTGGTCTTATTTAGAGCATTGCTTGCGGAATAAATTGCCATCGTTATTACAAAGAGTAACAGAATTGAAAGATGGAACCATAAAACAAAAGCTCAAGTGGTAGTTGACTTCCTAAAGGTGGGTTTTCGTGTTGTTAATGGCTTGCTCCGCTGGTTTAGGCAAGTGGACTGGGGCAACACGTGGTATATCTGTTTATGGCAGCCATGGAATTTTGGCTTAGCGGCCGCAGTAGCCAGACACCACATTTTTTGTGCCGCTTATACGTGAATTCACGTCAGTGTCTTTGAATGCCGTGTAGAATTGTACTCAACCAAATAAGTGCACCAGACGGGTGATCACGGTAAACAACGCTGCGCTGGCAGACGACGTTTGGCGAGCAGACTGAGCCTCCCGCTGGGCATCTAGTGAAGGAATACCTTAAAACGAACTACCGCGATGATTAATCCAGAATTAACACTAGCGCCCTATCATGTCCTTGTTTTTGCGTACATTAATTTGCTACTTTCAGTTAGCGTAACTCCTACTCAATAGCCCGCTGTGTGTGGCGCGTGCATGTCATAGATACTGACCCTTCTCGGTTAAAACCATACTTTAAAAATTGAATTCGGCGTACGTGTATAGTTTTGTTTTTCTTTTGGTTTAAACCGAAAAGTCTAATTCCTAGTTGTAGAACACGTTATAATGATGATACTGGTACAACCTGCTCCAGCAGTGAGTGTTCAGACTTCCATCGCATACCTGGCACATAGGTGGCATCAGCCTTGCTGAATAGCTTCTCGATTATTTCCCAAGACTCGCGAAACATGGCTTCGATCTTCTTTTCTCGTTTCCGATAGAGGACGCCCAGCCAAGGTGCGATGTCGCTGGGCAGTCCATCGGGGGACACCTCGTTGTACTCGTGGTCGATCTCTTCCAGGCGCCTGATCTCTTTGCTCTCCTCGTCCAGCCTGCGCACGGAAGGCAGATGCGTCGGAAAGCGTCTCTTTTAAGGCGGAAGCTTTTAATGGCTCATACTTGTGGTGGCCATCCATCCGGTCACGTGACCTCGCGGTGTCCGTCCGTTACATCCTAGGACACGTGAGCGTGCCCGTCCGTTACATCCTAGGTCACGTGACCTTATCACGTGATCACAACCTGCCAACTGGACTTTGAGCAAACTGCCCACCGTGGCAGGTGGTGTGATCCGCCGCCAAGCAACAACTGCGCATACACAGCGTGACGTCAGCGGTCAAATTCAAATCCTGCAATGAGTCGCAAACGGCTTTCGCCTTCCCGCAGTTAAGAGATATCTGAGTGCCTCCAAAGAATTTGTTTTACGCAAAGAAGTGTGCAGCAGCTCTAAACAGGTTATTCCGCCGCATCTCAAGATTTACATGCAGCACTATTCAAGCTACCGACCTTCTCAGGCAACCAGAAGCTGCTCAGATCTTAAATCTGTTCCTACGCGCCCCAAGGTTTGCTGGTAGTCTCCTTGCGGCTATCTGCAAACGGTCCTCGTTAACAGAAACACTGCGTGTAGAAATGAGGACAAAACAGGTGCGCTGTCTACGAACCACAAAGATATCTCCCGAATAACGTTAGTGCGATAGCAAGGTCATAAGCATGTATGGGTACAGAAGCAGCGATGTTTTGCGGAAGCCTGAAAGGTATTGTAGAGTTTGGTGTTCTAAATCTGGGTGTTTGAAAATCTGGTGTTTTATGTCTTGTTTCACTATACAGAAGAGAATTTAGTCAGACATCGGTTGTAGTAAATTTTCTTCCTAAGCACACACATCCTGTGCGTTTTATGAATACGGACATAGATCATTTGAAATAGCAAGCTTTACAATAAACTGCTTTCTTGCACACGAAGACAGTAGTCCGAATGAGCAGTAAGATTAAATTAAAGCTTAGAGGCGAGATCTTCCTTGACCTAAAGAAGGCCATGCACATAAAATTCACAGCGTGGGATCAACGTGATGGATCTTTGCAATCCAGCTATCAGCTGCTCACCATTAACACAGAGCATAGCAGCAGAACTTCGGTCGTTTTTTTTTTCAGTTAAACCTGTCGTAGCTTTGGTTTCGCAAGTATTTTTTCTCTAAAATTGACAGCGTCAGCCGCAAGACCTTAGTTACCTATTGAACTATTTTATTGTAGCTTTTTAAACAGAATTTAATTTCACCTATTTTGATTGAATTCAGATTGATTTAATTTCCTCACGCGACCCGTGGCTGGCGATAATGTGGAGAGAGGAGACCATGTTTAGAGGAGAGGATGGAGAGGGCATGCGCAGAGGGAAGAGAGAGAGAGAGAGGCTGGGTGGCAATGGGTGGCCAGATCAGGTCTCGCTGATTCGCACGAGGACGGCTAAGCTTTCTTTGTGGCTGACGATATAGATTTCACGAAGAAATGCAAGGCTAAACGACTAGCTAAAGCTGTAACAGCTTTCGCTGAATAATGCGCTAAGCCGGTGAGCTTACCTATACAAATTTTCATTCCTGGTGCTTGAAGATAATTTGAGAAAAACCGTAATTATATCACTCGCTTTTCAGACACCCCGCAGCACACGATACGGTACTTATGCAAAGAAAAAAATGATCCGACGAAAACCAAAATGAGATAAAAACCTTGTTCCGTAGACCGAAACTCCTATGAGGTCGTAAAGAATGCGGAAAAACGGCTTTCTCGAGTCCACAAGCTGTGGTCCTTCTCCTAAGGAGTCGACGTAGGAGTCAACAACGTCTGTGCACAGTTTCTCGAGCGACTCACTGACGGCGTACTTCCTGAAAGTAGTTGAATAGCGATTAGTAACCACGAAAGCACAGCATATCACTAAAGAAATCATTCTCTTTAGGTCTTTGGTTCAAGGCTTATATTAAGCTTAAAAGTATTAAAGCATCAAAATCTTTGAAGATGGTTTTACATCTATGACAGCGTCACCGGCACTCACTGATGTTGTGAAGCACCTTACTAATTGTGACAATATAAAATTCGTGACGAGAAAACACTCAAACAGTCTCTGTAGGGTTCGGGGACGTATTATTACACCCCGTATCAACGTGTTAAGTACGTCATGCAGATTTAGTAAGCTGCATATCGAGATAACACAGGATCACCCAGAAATTTTATTTTCTCTCAACCGCTACGTACTCACCTGACGGCGAGCACAGCCACCTTGCGAAGCGCCTTCCAAAGTGGGTTATAATCTTCGAAAAGAATGTCGTGGTGTCCCTGTGTCTGCAAGTCCCCTAAAAGAAGAAGATAAGGATGCCTGACAAAAGTGCAACACTCGAATAACGTAAGAAACGCAGAACGTGATTTTGAATTTATAGCCTTGCTGTAGAAGCCCCCCCCCCCCCCCCTCCCCCCTCCTTCCTGCTCGTCAGTAGGGATACCTACGATAGACGGCTTCCCATTGATAAACAAAAGTTCAAATGTTAGTATTGGCTGCTTTTGTCGTACGCGGATGCCCTGCAGATTCAAAGTATTATAACATAAATGAAGAAGGAGTAGCCTGTGCTTATAAAAATTGACATTATATTGAATTTGTCAAAAAAACTGCAAATCTTGTGAACGGAGCTTAAGCGTGTTGTTATTACTAAAATCTCAAAGCGGTAACCTCAGAGATCTTCTAGAGAAGTATTCCTTTCTCCCCGTTCGCATTAGTGGAGTTTCGAAGAGCCCTAGGTTGCCTCCTCACAATACTGAAGAGTCTCCCTGTTTTTTCGTCATTCCAAACAGAGAACACAGCATCTGTGCAGCTTTGTTTTGCTTTTTATTTTTCCCACTACCCAGCCTGCTCTTCTGTTTGCTGAAACTCCTACCAAACGCAAGTTTCTTCATGACGCTTGATGATATGATATTCATGAAGCGTCATATTCATGACGCTTCATGACATTTTCCTCAAGAATGGGCGTTCACGAAAGGTCTTCGCCCGTAGTCAGCTCGTTCGCTCCTATTCTCGAGGAAACTGTTGTTTTGGATAGAAACCCCGACCACCCTTCCCGTGAAGTGAGAGTAGCTTTCTTAATCAGGAAAAAGGCCTGAATTGTGTAAGCGATGCCTCGTTCTTTCTCCATAAGACTAAAGTAGGCTCTTGGCAAGAATTTTTCTCAGTTAATGACCGCATGTCCGTGACTTGCTATCTACCCGGGTCTGAACTGCTCCATACAAACAGTCATCTCGAAAGGCTTTAGGCTGTTTTGTGATTTTTTTATCACGTGTTAATGCATCTTCTTTTAGGTTTCTAACTGCCAGCAATTATCCAATCAAACATGATTCTTCGCATCTCTACACCGTATGTAATATTGCTTTTCACTACCATTTAAGGACGCATCGTTCAATTTTATGGCTTTTAGCATTTCTCCTGGCCAAACGTATTTCATATATCGCTTTTCCGGCCCTCAACACCTCTCTGGCGTTCCCTGCAGCTGATAAGGGCTGTACTGCCTATATAACTCGCGTGTTTTCAATAAAAGAATCAGTTGACAGTGTCGCGTTGTCCTGTGTGTCTAACTTGTGAACGATTTCATCTTGCGCTAAGTTGACGCCCAAGAGATCGGGAGTATAATTTTTACAAATTACGACTGCATAGACGTTGTTGTTGCACGTTTCGCTGACGGATGCTGGGGATTTCCAACTGCTACGGAAATGACCTCCATCTTCCTTTTGAGCCAAAACTTGTTCCCTGCTTCGAGCGCAATTCGATTTGGACAAATACAGCGTAACACCACTATCGTGCGCGTTTATTTACCCCTGTCAAACTAATTCTCTATAACATAGTCTGCACTTTTTCGTTCCAATAGCACCACTACACACACGAATTAGAGAGTACCATCACAAGAGCATGCAGCAAGTCAAACCAAGCAGCGGGAGATTAGAAGGACTGAAATCCATAGGAGACCCAATGCTATTGTAGTGTCATCGGGTAACAATAACTGAGCGACCTACAAATTTTGTTACGTTCCGGGCGCTTCTGTTGCGCTCCGGGAAGTTGCAGGCGGTTGCAGCGCAGCTTGAGACCCTGTCAGGCCCGGGGCACCAGGACCTACAATTTATCTCAAAACGTGAGCTAAATTACAGCTTACACTTATTCGCCGAAGCAAGGTCAGTCAGAGTGAAAGTCAACAATATGAGCAGTTACCAGTAGAGACTTTTAGGATAGTGTATGAGCGCTTACGTACGTTATACGCAAGCATTTAGCAGGAGGTTACACTGGAAATCGCATGAGCACTTTTAGTTTATCGTATGCCAAACCGAACGCAATGATAGCGCTGGCCGCAGTGGCGCAATCTGGTGTTAAAGTATGAAAGTACTTTGACATTTTTCAAATTTGGTCAAGGTTATCCAAGTCGTAGCGCGCAGATAGCCTCGCTATTTGATAGCGTAGGCTATGCCTTTGCGTATGTCTGTGCACGCTATACTAAAACTCTCTAGTAAGCGTGCCCACCAGAACTGCAGCCACTGCTTATTCGGCTGAAGTGGGTGTGTCTCGCTTGGAAAGGGGCCGCCATGTTTTAGCACTAAGTTCACAAATCCGCAACACTAACTTCTGAGAACTGCGTGCGTCCACTAACGCTATTTACCAGCTAGCGTTCTACGAATGAGCTCTCGGGACCCGTTATTCTACTAAGTGCGCATTCACGCGAAACCCGCAATGACAAAGCTGTTAACACAACAACTACTTATCGATTGTTGCGTTCTCCTACTGGCCACCGGAGCCACTGTCGCACGGTTGGGAACTCAAGGACGCTAGCTCATGCTATAGTTTTTTTTTTACAATTCGTGCAACCAAATGAAATCGCTTTGGATATGCCTATAGGGTCTGTCTTTCATCCGGTAAAACAAGGTTTCACTCTATTCATGCACCCCATGTTTCTTATGATTGAATAGGGTAGACTGGATTTTCACCAGAATATGCGGCTTCAATAAAATACTCGTTTACAGCTCAATATCCCGAAGGCACCACACGACAACTAGAGAATGTCTTTCACGTCTAGATTTGAGTTCTATGTTAATTAATGCTGATTTAAAACATAAAAAGCACCTTGTTTAGTAGATGCTTTCCTGCCTGCACATGTAGCTTTTAATCAGTTTATGAAAATAATGAACCAAAAATAGAGCTTTTCATGTCCCACACAAAATAGAGCTAAAATAGTAATTTCCTCCCCACAATGGACAGAAAAGACCCGAAATTTAGAATTTTTTTCGCTGAACAACCCAATTTGTAGCAGAATTGCAACTCAAAATGTGGCACCCGATGTTTAACCTCCCAGTTTAACGAAGACTCTTGAATAGACTTCTCCGCCTTGCATGTAAGAGGTGCGGGGTTTGATCCCCAGTGCCACTGGGTACCCACCGGTGATACAATGGGTGTGGGCTTTCCCCGCCTGGTTCTTGGCTTCTTTAGGGGGATATGCTTAGGAAATGTGTCTGACCCCACGTTGACTAGAAGAAATAACCTTGTGCCAATGCGCTCTTTGGCCACAAATGTCCTTGCTCCGTATAAATTCATCGTCATCATCATTTAATAACTTCACGCACATTTCTTTACAGCAATTAAACAGTTGCGCTACGCGAGAAATAAACCAATGCCTTAATGTTGGGGTTGGCTTTCAGGGCCAGCCTCATGGGCATGTGAAGGACACAGATACAAGCACCATGACTTTGCCGCGAACCAAATAGCTTCCACATAAGTAAGCTTTTCTTGTTCTCAAGCTCACCGCTCGCGTCATCCAGACATCTTTTATTGAGTACGTGCAGAACAGTTTAACGGTGCTAACAGAGCTGAACCTATTCCACAAAATGTTTTCTAGCTACCCCACACGCACGCGGCGCCAGGCCCACTGCTTAAGCTCTATGATCTCATTTTTTTAAGCGAAATTTATTGCCGCAGGCCATCAATAATGAGTGAAGGTGTGATGAAATATGTAGCAGTGACTAAATGAATGGAAAAAGGTTAGCTGATTTGATGAAGTCCAGTAGAGAACGATGGTACGGTCCCTGCGCCCAGGCAATGTATGAAGAAGGGTTGCTTGGTGAAAGACCTGCTACCTTCAGGTGCCGGATCCTTGTAGGCTTGAGAGCTGAGCAGTCCCAAAGTAAGTAATGAATTTCGGCTTCAATGCCCTCGTGTTTACATATCGGACACCCTGGCCGAGGAAACAAATCTCGGTACTGAGGCCACTTCCGAGTAACGGTAGGGGTGAGGGCCACCCCGACCCGGATCCTCTTTAGCGCAACCTCCTCTGCACGGGTAAGACCGCGGGGGAGGGTTACCGCACACGGAGGGATGAGAGCACGTGTGCGGCGCCGGAGGAGTTCCTTTCGTGATGAAAGGAGGGTAAAATTGTCCAAATGAAGTAGCCGAGGCGGTGATGAGTTTGTATTCGCAAGGCGGGTTTCTAAATCTGCCTGGCTTTGATAGGTCAGCAGATCCCGTGGGACCCATTCAATATGTACTGGCTGCGGAATGCGTGATCTATTTTGCTCCTTCAGTAATGACGCACGAGCCGATGTGCATGTTTGAATGTTCACATAACGTGTTCTCGAAAAGTGACCCTTCAACTTACTTACCCATCTTTGTCGGAAATCGTCCGGCGAACTCATGTCGGCGCTCCAGGAATGCCTCACGAATCACTGCGTAGCTGTTCAGAACCACCATGGGCTTGTGGGACACCCAGAGGGTGAATACGTCTCCGTACTTCTTAGACCACTCATTTGCCTGGCACGGTAGGCTTTTGACCTTGCGAAGGGCTGTAAGGAGAGGAAACGGCAAGTTTTCATCCGTCAGGCACAGGCAAGAAATAGTAATTGGACCTCTAGTCATCACAATGGAAGCCGTACGCTCTCTGGGGACAATTCCCGATGTTTGTTTTCCCTCGGCCTCTCTTATTAAATATCCAGAAAAAAAATATCACTTTTTTGGAAATGTTTCGTTAAATTTTTCCGGTTCAAGAACAGCTCGGTTAGTTATTTTTTCAATGCAGAAAAATAATGCGAAGAAATACATTATTTAATAATATGGGACTCGTTGATGTTTTTTTTGTTTTATAATAAAATATTAATTGCAAAATTAAGTTTTTAAACCAAATTCTGAAAAAAAGATTTATCTCAAAAGCTGTTTAATCACATGTGTGAGTATAAAAATATGTCTGCCTAACGAATGACAAATGTTTCGAAAAAATCAAAGTTCTAGCTCGTGCAGTGTTTCGGCTAGAAAGCAATGACTTTATGTTCAATAATTGGGCACGTCATTGGGCGAAACAGTCGAGCGAACCCTTCGAAGCGCAGATGGCATCAAACCCTGCCAAAGTATTGTACAAACCAGTCAAAAAGCTGCTGGCAGTTAAGCATTGCCAAGCACAAAAGATTGCGCGAGAGCACAGTTTTTTGGAGGTGGACACCACCGCCACGTACCTGAAAAAGCCATTGAGGTTTTCGCTGACTCAGGGAGTCAGTTATGCGCGTCTTCAACTTTTCCATCGTCAGTGACAATTTGCCCAAAGCACGTCGACGGCCTATGCTTCAGTGCCGCGCTTCTGCAGCAATTTTGTCAACGCCAACGCGTATAGTGCCGTGTTTCTGCCGCAGCGTTGTCAACGCCATCCCACGCAGCGCACATCTCTCTGCCACTACCACGACATTGCTCTAAGCGGGAATATTACTTTGATAGTAGTATTAGTGGATGAAGAAGATGATGTGCATTGCACAGCGCGTGAATGCGTTGCAGTTTAACGCGAGGCTTGTTTTGAGGCAGAAACAACAACAACGCGAGGATTGTTCGGCTGTGGTGAGAGCCTAGTGCTCTCGCGCAACGCCCTGCGAAGCTGATCTGTTTGTGCCGCCGCGGTTCGAATCCCAGTCATGGATATTTTTTTGTTTTTTTAGTTATTTTCACTTGCCAGAAATTTAGAAACATCGCAAGCATGCAAACATCCCAAGATCTTGCTCGATGTTGACCCACCGGAATAGCGATTGTGTTCTAACAACGGTAACGTCAATGCCTTCTAGTCGAGCAAAACAGGCCCAAATCAGAAACTAACTGTACCGCTGCCACCGAAGTTTTGAGCTGCCTCCTGGGGTCTATTTTGTCTTGCGAATAAAAGTCGAATGATGAGGCAGCATCCTCAGAGTCACTGCTACCTAGAGCTCCGACAAAATTGACCGTGGACGCAGCTAAATCGATATTCGCCGTGTTTAAGAGCACGTGCCGCTCTGTCCAAATCAACCATTCTCAACTTCTGCGTTACGCTGCTTTCACAAGCAGTTGAAAAATCGCCGCCAAGTCGAAAAAAAGATAAACTGAACAGATAATTGAAGTGCGGTTTTTAGCTTCAAGGCAAATGATGCAGCATCATCGCGAATGGCGTGGTAGCGTTTGAGATTCGCGTTCGTCGTTAGCGGGCTAGTGACGCTCAATGGGTGCGGCTGGAAAAGAGTTAATGTTGTTTACGGGGATCCGCTTCGTCACCTTCATTTCGGAAACGTGGCAATGGACGACACGGGGAAAAAGTAATCACCGCTTGTACCGCAAGGAGCCAAGTGGAGGGCATGCACAGTCTTTATTTGCAGGTAAAATTCAATAGTTCGAAATAAACAAAATTACAACGAGGAAAAGTTCCTAAACGGCGTAGGCTAAGCTCAACCTTTCTAAATCCTAGCGGTCTCCTTTTAGTTCGTTGAAGTAGCGTGTAATGTATAGGTATTGATGGGCAATAGTTTCATATAGGACCATTCTCCAGTTTCCCTCTTGGCGATTACTTTCTACGACACTGTAATTACACCATTACACCGCTTCTCTGCAAATGTATTCTGCCCGGGATTACGATTCTTTATTCTGGTACTTTAATACCTCAATGCTCTGAAATTCTGGCTAAAGATATGGGTCGAGAAGACGTGAGAAAGCGCGGAAGGAGAATTTCTGTCCAAAGTTCAGATTACAGTTTGGGAAACCGATACAAAGGCAAAAGAAAAATCATTTAAGCAGAAGGATGACAATGCAAAGCAGAGGTTAACCGCCATCCTCAAAGACTCACTGAGCAGGTTCCCCACCAGTGGTAGTGGGAAGGGCCCTTCGGGGTATTTAGACACCCGTTGGTAGAAGCGTCCAACCAGGTACGAAAGGCCGAAGACCAATGCAGTGGTGATCCATCTGTAGTCCCGGAGGGATGAGACGAGCCATTCGAGGATGATGCCCATAGCTGCGTCACGTTGCAGAGTACAGTAGGGGCTGATGACTTTCTAGTGCGCCTGAAAAGGTCACAACGAGATGAATCGTTAAGAAATGGTGCGTATTTGGTTTATGTATTATGGACAGAACATCAGGCACGGCAAAATCAACGGGTGTACGAAACCAAATAATAACACTTTGCATAAATGCCGCACCGTGTCGTTCTTGTTCGTCCGTTGGAGCTTTCTTTTCTGCATTTCCGTCAGCTATGAGACAAGTAGATCGTTCGCAGCAGGTGCGATTCACGGCGCAGCAACAGAGGTGGCGTGAGCAGGTGTGCGCGGAGTGGCCGCTGATTCCCATTCCCAGATCCCAGGCTACCACTGAAATACCGGCGCAGTCTCGATGAGAAGAAGCGGCGCCCTAAAGCGGTAGCTACCTTAAGTGTAAGGCCTGGTCAATTTTGTTGCTCAAAACACTGCGTGAGAAACAAATCATAGACCAGGTATCTCGTGCGGCATGCTACAGAGCCAATAAGAATGCGTGACTTTCCGGTAGGGACACATGCCTCTCAACCGCCACAGCTTTCAGCTCATTAGCTACGCGGAAAACAAGAAAAAGGTCATGTGCAAAGACAGTACCCCTTCCACGAATAGCACTTCGAGGACCTCTTACGTGGTTCAGGGTCCAAATGAACAGCTTTTAAGCCAACAAGCGTTTCTGCTTTCTGGTTGTACTCTTAACTTCCCTAACTCAAATGTCCCCAAACGAGCACGCGACAGGGGTCGAAAAATTGCAAACCTGAGTAGCGGCAAGCCAGGCGCACCGTTATACCCTCTTGCCAGTAGCCGCAAGATTTTCATTTTTGTTTTTCTTTTTGCCTAGCGTTCATAATACACCGTCCTGCGTTTGCCGAAAGTACTAAGATATAAACTGTGCCCCTTACAAAACACTTGCAAACGCTAGCCGGAGAGAATGCTGCTCAAAATTGCAAACACATTGAATTTTACCGAGATGGAGACGCCGTACGAGGTTAGTGTTTCCTGCACCATGGACATCTGAGACTGCTGCAGGCAGCCGAAACTGTGATTTGGACGTGCAAGGCATTCCGTGGAAACTGAGCAAACGTGTAGGCACGTACTACACCAGACGCCGTCATGAATCCAGCTTCAAGCATATTTTTATTCAGGGGAGTTCTTTACATTTATCTGCAATGCCTCGCTCCTTTGTAATTTTCATTGAATTAGTCGATTCCATCGTTTCCGGAACCACACAACATAGAGCATTTCGCGAATATTTTGCGAGCATGGATTAAACAGTGAGTAATGTTGCGCTGCACCTTTCTGCAAGCTTGTTCCCTTTCATTCGACAAACCTTGTACTTTTCTGTGATCTAACTACCCCTCTCAATGTTCAAGACACGAATCTGTAAGGTATCTTACATAAATAAATACCGCTTCGCAGTCGGCGCTGCAGTTTCTACAGGAACGCAGTATAGTGGCAATGCATGTACGAGCCGAAATACTGGTAGCTTTTCTTCGTAATTCGATCTCAGTATGCTTTAAGAAAACCGCAGCGCACTAAGCTACAAAGATTCTAACCCAACACATGATATTCCGGACAAATTATCTTTAACTGCATCATCTTGACTTTTTGTTAAAGAGTTTCATGAAACACAAAGCGAACTGCAGTAAACCTTTTTAGAAGCAAGAGTCTTCTGCGCAGTCCAAAGGGTCCCGTTTTCTTTCTTCAGACATTCTGTTGAGCACATTCTATTTTTGTAAGAACATGGATAGGCATATGCGGCAAAAAAAGAAAAAGCATGTAACGTTACAAGTAGCGAGCCCTCATTGTCCATAGAAACGAAACTCCATCTAAGTGGTACCCGCCGCGGTGGCTCAGTGGTTAGGGCGCTCGACTACTGATCCGGAGTGCCCGGGTTCGAACCCGACCACGGCGGCTGCGTTTTTATGGAGGCAAAACGCTAAGGTGCCCGTGTGCTGTGCGATGTCAGTGTACATTAAAGATCCCCAGGTGGTCGAAATTATTCCGGGGCCCTCCACTACGGCACCTCTTCTTCCTTTCTTCTTTCACTCCCTCCTTTATCCCTTCCCTTACGGCGCGGTTTTGGTGTCCAACGATATATGAGACAGATACTGCGCCATTTCTTTTCCCCCAAAACCAATTATTATTATTATCATCTAAGGGGTTTGCAAACGCGTGCACATTATTGACCAAAAAATATTTGTCATCACCACTTTTTTTCTTTATTGTTATTTTACATGCCTTCCGATAATTTTACCACTTCACACGTGCCTCTTTTAATCCCCAAATCATGTCCAACATTCTTGGATAAAAGCATTGAATATTAGAAAACTGCAGGGTACCGATACAGAATTACTGAAGGTAATGGTTCATTCCTCCGATATGTAACAAAGTCTTTTATAGTGTTTCCATCTCTCTCATCGAGCAGTTAAGACTTCCAGAGGAAACCAATGGGGAACGCTTTTGACGATAGCAAAAACGTTAATATAAAAAATCAAGCTGGCTGATGGGAAATGTGCGGATATATTGATTTTATAGTGAAATCTTACACATATGAAAACATTGCGCTGATTAACTCTTTCCCGTTCAAAAATGCTGTTCCCCAGAATATTTGGGTATGGGAGGGTCTCGAGGCATTCGGCAGAAGAAAAACGGAATCGGCTCTCTAAGCCGAGATGCCAGTGCAGTAATAAACGACTCCCATTTGGTGTCGTGCTCTCTTAGTGTTCTTCAGTTCTTCTGTCCCGCCGCAGCCATATTTCGCATTCTTACCTGAATGCGGCGCTGCCTCAGTGCCGGACTACTTATCGTCATCATCTGCCTGACTACACCCACTGCAGGGCAAAGGCCCCTCCCATGTCTCTCTAATTAGCCCTATCCTTTGCCAGCTGCGGCCACCCTATTCCTGCAAACTTCTTAATCTCATCCGCCCACCTAACCTTCTGCCGCCCCCTGCTACGCTTGCCTTATCTAGGAATCCACTCCGTTGCCCTAAGGAGCAGCGGTTTTCTTGCCTTCGCATTGCATGCCCTGCTACAAGCCCATTTCTTCCTCGATTTCAGCTAGGAAGTCATTAACACGCGTTTGTTCCCTTACCCATTCTACCCGCTTCCGGTCTCTCAACGTTACACCTATCAGTCTTCTTTCCATGGCTCACTGCGTAGTCCTTAACTTAAGCTGAACCCTTTTCGTTAGCCTCCACGTTTCTGACCCATAGGTGAGTGCCGGTAGGATGCAGCTGCTGTACACTTTTCTCTTGAGGGATATCGGTTACCTGCTATTCATCATCTGAGAGAACCTGCCCAATGCGCTCCACCCCATTCTTATCCTTCTAGTTATTTCCCTCTCATGATACGGATCAGCTGTCATACCTTCTCTAAGCAGAGTTCTTTTACCCCTTCCACCCCCTCGCTGCCAATTGTGAACTGCTGTTCCTTTGTTAGACTGTTGAACATTATTTGGTTTTCTGTATGTTAACTTTTAGACACACCATTCTGATCTGCCTAACTCATTGGTCATGCTTTGCAGTTCATCTCCTTAGTGACTCAGCAAGGAAATGTCATCAGGGAATCCCAGATTATGTAGGTATTATTCACTAGCTCTTATCCCGAACTGTTCCCCATTCAGGCCTCGGAATACCTCCTTTGCACGGGCGGTGAATAGCATTGGCGAGATGGTGTCCCCTTGCCTGACGCCCTTCCTTATTGTAATTTTATTGCTGTTTCTATGGAGGACTATGGTAGCTGTGCAGTTCATATATATATATATATATATATATATATATATATATATATATATATATATATATTCCAGTATTTTGACATAAGGCTCTTCTACACTCTGATTCCGCAATGCCCGTATGACTAGTTAGTCAGATGCAGCTCAAAAACGAAAACTCGAAGAAACCTCTCCGCGGAAGTGTTAACGGTACCAGGCATCATTCAGCCATCTAAGCCCTCTTCTTGACAAAATTGAAGATCTGCGATTTAACTATAGATTTCTTGAGTGCCCACAATCACTTTCAACTGAGAAGATGCATAATTTCTAACAGAATAAACTGAAGGGTGTGGGGTTTTTTATACTGGGGGATATTTGCGCTTTCCCCCATTTAACCGCGGCCGACAAAGTTCAAAACCGCCCGGACCCCACCCCGTGATCGCGTACGCTACCGAGCGCTGGCCGACCACGGCGGGCCTTGCTCTGAGGGAACAAAGGAACGACACACAGGCTGACACAAACAGGCATAAATTGCTACAACAATAACGCCAGCTAGCAACAATGAATCGAGGTCATCCGACTCACCAGCAAGGTTACGAGTGAATGTTCGCCCACGCTAGGGCAAAGGATACTCCGAGGCCGGATGGGACGAGATACGGGAGCAAGATTCCCCGCCGCTTCCTCGCCCCGCTGGCGAAGAGCGGAGCCACGAGCGACGCGTCCGCTCGCGCAGACGATCCCTGCTGAAGAGGCTCTCTCTCCCGCGCGCGTACAAGCCATCTCTCGCTCTGCGAAGCTGGCACCTTCTCTTGTTAGTTAAGGTAACTAACCAGGGAATGCGCCCCTCCTCGAAGCGAGGGTGGTGCTTCGCGGTGCATCGCGGGAAAGGAAACGAAAAGGGGACTTCGGGGCGAGCCCCACAAGGGTTACAAAATTTCGCGCATTGCGCCTCGGAAGTGAAGTCCTTGTTTAAGCCCAATTGGTCGAGGAACTCAAGCGTTGTCTTCCTGGGGTCGCATATCCCTTAATGGCTTTAGCACGACCCCATTGCTACCATACACGCCAACGGCGTTTTCCTGTTTGTGTCGGCTCTACCTCCCGGAATCAGTGCCGGCCTTCAAAAGAAGTAGCGGTTAAGCTGCCGCTTGTCGTTAAAACCACGCAGCTGTCGCAGCTGGGGAGTGTTGTCGCTATTTAGGGCGTGCTTCCCACGCCCACCTCAAGCACCGCATTGCCCGTTTCTCTGCAAGCGCGGAGTCCCCGATAGGCCGTATTACGGCGCTGCAACAGCTCGGAAGTAAACGCTAGCAATGTTGACAGCTTTGTATAAAGCTCGCCAGCAACCCTTGAAGCAAGTGCATTGTGTTCAGTGGGCGGAAAGTTTTTCTCTTTCATCGAAAGCAAAACCCTTGGCTTCGCGATGAGCACCGGATGCAAAGTTTACTCCGTCCGACTTTGCGTTGGTTTCATAGGAACAAACTTCGCACCGTCATCGCCAAAGTTAATGTCTTGATGTCAAGGCGTCCTGAGAAAGAATCATTACCTTCCCGATTAATCCGGATTTTGGCATAAACGATGATGATGATTATGGATTTTTATAGCGCGAGGGCATCTACGGCCAAAGAGCGCCATGACACAAGGTATTTTCCAGTTCTCAAGGTGGGGTCAAAGACCCATTTCTCAAGCATTTCACGCTAAAGAAGGCGAGCACCAGGCCAGGGGAAAACTTGTACCCGTTGTATCACCGGTGGGTACCCGGCGGCACTTGGGTCGAACCCCGCACCTCCCGCATGCGACTCGGATGCTCAACTACTAGGCCACCGCTGTGGTTGTTTTTGGCATAAACGAAAAAATAATCTGGTTTTTCAAGTTAGAAAAGGCATCCGCTGTAATACAAGAGAGAAATATTTCCACGCTTATCATAACGCTGACCTCATTCCAAAGAACCAAAACTCAATGTTTTTCGAGCTACGTACCTTAAATACTTCAATCACTCTTGCGCAATAGCAGTAGCAGGGCATCTACCGATTTATGATATCCAAGCAATGTTACTCCTCGCGAAAGCTCAAAAGCTTGCCATAATAGCTTAAGCTTCACGCGTGCTCGTTATCTTGAGCCTGAGGAAAATTTTCATTTCTCATCTGCGAATCGAAGCTACAGTCATCATCGCCAACGCTCCACGATTTATTTTGCCTTTAGGAAAGCAACATCATTTCAGCGCAGGCTTTCATTGAGCTCTCCGGGACTGTAAACGCAGGAAAATACCGCACAATGTATGGCCATACCCAATAATTCGGAAAATGCTTAAGAGCGGAATTTTTCATATATTGCAAGATTTCACTATAGCAATCAATATATCCGCGACGCTCCCGTTAGCAGAATTGCAGTTTTTTTTTTTGCTATTAACGTTTTTGATATCGTCAAAAGCGTTCCGCATTGGTTTTCTATGGCAGTCATAACTGTTCTCTGCGAGCCACGGAAACACTAAAAAATAAGCGTTTTGCTATATATCTGATGAATGGACCATTAGTTTCAATATTTCCATACCACTACCTTACAGTTTTTCAGTATTCAAGATTTTTGTCCGAGAGCGTTGAACATGCAAGACGAGGAATGCTGACCGCCGTCACTCACCTCTCCAAAGCTTCCTTGTTAAATAACGGGCCCGCCACTTGTCTATAGCTCCTCGCGACGTCCTCCCGTGCTGCACCCTCGCGCCGTTCCAAACACAAAAACAGCTACCTGACGTTGTCACACACCCTACGCTTGTGTTATGAGCGTGGCCTTGAAGCGCCGGCGGCAAGCGAACACGTGGAGTTTCTTTTTTTTTTCCTCCATCAACGATGATTTGTTTTCTTTTATCCTCGGTGCTCCTCCTTTCTTCTGCACCCTCCTTCTAATATCTCACTTCTATGGAGTGTATATGCACCTCGAACGCCAAAAGAACAGATGAAGGGTCACGCACATCCGACTGACCGATATCAACGAGCATCTGACTGGAGTCGCCATCGGTGCCTTTTTAGAACAGTAACAGTTGAGCATACACCATTAAGTTCGCGCACTCTGCGCGACGTGACAGTGCATGTTGCAGAAAACCAGAGTCAGATGCAAGAAACAGCTTAAAACTTTCGTATCTGGCAGCTTAGGGGACAGACAAACGGAACTTACCGAGAGAACAGCGAAGTCTACATTTGGGACATTGTTGCTGATTTCATTCGGAAGCGTTCTGTACGTTCTATTGCCGTGAAGCCTGCATGACCTTTGTCAACGGCTGACAATAAAAAGAAAATAATCTATTGAAAGCTCGCTAAATGACAGCATTTGTGTTCGCTCCAAACTTTTTTACGTTTAAATCGGGGTGAGAAAAACTTACTTCTGCGCGCGCCAAAAACAGTCGTGTTATAATGCACCCGCGGCCGCATTTCATATGAAAATCCTGTAGAGTCCACAGCCCTTCAATATCCAACTAATGAAGTAATCCAAGGAAAACATCCTTACCTTCGCATTAAGCTATCTCATGTGCCCACATTCAAAAGCCGATATCAAAAGTTTGTTAGTGCTGCGAAAGTATCAGAAATTAGTATGTCAGAAATTGTAAAAAAAAATTAGCACTTGGTTCTTTTTGTAGAGTTCGTCTGAGTTGCGTGAAATATCAAATATGAGGCATTGAATGAAATCGATGACCCAGAGACGGTAAACACTTTCTATTCAAGGAATTTCTTCCTAAATACACCTCAGCATTTCTTGGAAAAAGAGAGTGGAAGAATTGCTGGAGACGGGCTGGAATTCGCACGTTCGAGCCCCCTTTTCCATAACTCAGCTTACTCAGATTTACGTCAGACATCTTGACGCTGTTGACATCTTGACATCTTGCAGAGTTCTATCGCGAGGCACCAATGAAAAAGGGCGAGAAGCCCTAATCTCTTCCAGATGTGAATGAAAACAAAGGGGGCGTTTATTCGCGGCAAAACGGAAAGCTGGGCAAGTTGGTGCGACCGCGGCGGCTGTGTTTTTATGGAGGAAAAACGCTAAGGCGCCCGTGTGCTGTGCGATGTCAGTGCGCGGTAAAGATCCCCAGGTGGTCGAAATTATTCCGGAGCCCACCACTACGACACCTCTTTCTTCCTTTCCTCTTTCACTCTATCCTTTATCCCTTCCCTTACGGCGCGGTTCAGGTGTCCAACGATATATGAGACAGATACTGCGCCATTTACTTCCCCCAAAACCTATTATATTATTATTATTATTATTATTATTATTATTATTATTATTATTATTATTATTATTATTATTATTATTATTATTATTATTATTATTATTATTATTATTTGTGTGTCATCTTTAATTAAAAGGCTAGCGCATATAACTAGGACACAGCATAGAAGAAGACAGGACGAGCGCAACCAGGTTATATACAATCGGTCCGTGGACGCACATGATTTGTGCGCAGGAACGGTGATAGAGCTGTTAGTAGCATGCAGCTGGGTAAAGCTAAAAACACCACAGCCCCACAAACATGCTGACATCAGAATTTGTGCCCCAGCTCGATGTGGTAACGAGTGGACAGCGTGAAAATGGTCTGTCTGGAATGCGCCACACTCAGCAGTATAAGGCATAAAATGCAAGCCATCAAGCATCGAAAAACCTTAACGTCCAGTGGCCTGTCACAAAGGCGCCGCCTAACTCCTTTCAACTCCCTCCAGCCGTGGTGGTCGCTGTCTCGAGGAAGATGCGCTCCGTGTCACACAGCAGTCTTTAAGGGAAAGGAGTTAAAGAAGTTCCTATGGCGAAAGGAGATCGATCATATACCTCGAAGGGTGCAGGCAATACTGTCGTTTCCCAGGCGCTTTATTTCTGAGTACGGTAATAACGTGTTTAAGCAATAATATAATCTTTGCTAGTAATTATATTTGTGTTTTTTTCGCATAAAGTGATAATTTCCACCTGGGCTAGTTATGTTTAATTGTAGCCAGTGCACGATACTGCTATACTACACGCTTGACGGCTTGCCTTGACTGCGCCATTTTGTTTGTTTTGTACACGCATGCTCGCACCTGGCGCGTGTAGCCATGTAGCTTTCCTCCATGCCATGTAGCGCTTTATGATGGGCGACGCATTCGCGCAACCCGCACAGCCTTCGATAGCGATGCGCCAGGGCGGAAAATTGTCATAGTCTCAGTGGTCTCAATCCAATGCACAGGCATTGCACAACGCCGCACACGGTGGCCGGCAGAGCCATGGCAGAGCGGACAAAAGCACTGCGCTGCGAACAGGCTCTTTGTATTTTGCGAACAAGTTTTTTGTGATAATTGCAATTTGTGGGAAAAAAATTAAGAGGCAAAACGCTAAGGCGCCCGTGTGCTGTGCGATGTCAGTGCAAGTTAAAGATCCCCAGGTGGTCGAAATTATTCCGGAGCCCTCCACTACGGCACCTCTCTTCCTTTGTTCTTTCGCTCTCGCCTTTATCTCTTCCCTTGCAGCGCGGTTGGGGTGTCCAACGATATATGAGACAGATGCTGCGCCATTTACTTTCCCCAAAAACCAATTATTAATTATTGAGTAAAAATTAGCAAAAAAGGTTCTGTTGTTTCGAACATTATTCTTTTATGTGTTTTACTTCAAGACACTGGAACTTTATTTGCACTGAATGAACAGCGCCTAATAGGTCCCTGGCGCATGCTCGGAGAAGCTCGCTGCAGATCATGTGGCACCGCGACAACTACTTTGAGGCGAAACTCCTCTGCTCTCTTTTAGGTCAAGGAAGCTCACGGGAGCACAGAGTCGGCGTTTGACAAGGGTATAAAACTGATATGGCTAGTAATGGCAGCCAGGTACAAATCTGAAATTGCAGCCGGGCGCCTTAATTCAAAAATTTTAAAGTTTCCACTTTAATCGACCAGCTTACTAATTTATATCATTTACCGTCAGCGAGCACAGCTATTACAATATAGCAAAAGCCCTGTTCATACCTCAAAGAGCCTATTTTTACAGCTGACTGGAGTACTTCACTAGAACAATTGGTACACAAGTATGTAAGTATTTCCTCTCCCTCAGCTTTTATTTCCTATCATCAGGAATAGCGGCGTTATTGCCACCTACTGGCCAGAGCCGCAAGTGAGAGCCACTCACTATCTTCCGCAGTGTTGACAGATGGCGCTAGCTTGTGTATTATTTCTGAATTTTCAAAACATCGCGCTGTCATGTGTGTTGCTAAATGCATGGGTTCTCACAGACAGACACGCGAAAATGCTAGCAAGCAGAAGGTTATATATATATATATATATATATATATATATATATATATATGCAATGTTGAAAACGCTTCATTTAGCCATAGATTTATTTTGGTATTTATATGACTCAAAATAAATCAATGGCTAAATGAAGCATTTTCAACTTTGCATTCTGCCTCTACCAACTAAATACGTCTATATATATATATATATATATATATATATATATATATATATATATATATATATATATATATAGCGCAGAGCCGGCAAATGAAATGAGGGGCCCGTTTGACAAACGTATGAAGGAAACCAACCATCGACGAAACCAAGATGCACAGGGGAATGTTTTTCTTTTTTTTCTATTCGCAGTGCCAATCAATGGGAAAATAATACTTAGACTTATGTGTCGTTTAAAGAAAATTACTTATAAAGCAGCAGAAAAACCGACCATGCCGCCGGCGGGATCCGAACCCACGACCTCCGAATATCGCGTTCGGTGCTCTACCAACCGAGCTTCTGCTTGCTAACATTTTCGCTTATCTGTCTGTGAGAACCCATGAATTTAGCAACACACGCACACATATATATTCTCTACACACACTAAAGGGAAAAGAAGGGCTCGTTATTCCATACATGAAGGAAGCCAACAGTCACCGAAAGCAATGTGCATACGGGATGTGTTGATATACATATGCAGGGTGTTTCACATAACTTGAACCAAGAATAATAAAAAAAAGGGCGCACCGTAGGTGGGTAAAACCAATGACGTTGTTTCCCATCGTGTGGCGCTCCTAAGGGCACTTCTTAATTTAAGCTAATTAGCTGATTTGGTTAGAATAATTAAGCAAAATTATTAAATTCAATGAGCGACACGTGCGGTTCGTTAAGTTGTAAAGGTTGTATGCAAAAGAGCCGATCGAGTTTTTCGTCGCAACGTATCTTCTGCGTGTCCTTTGTTCCAGGATTTTAAGAAACCCCGCGAAATATGAAAAACCGCGTGATTGCAGTGTTGCGCTACCGCACTGTATCGCTTCCAAGCGCGTTCTCAATGAACGAAGCGTGCACTCTCACCGCCTCAAGTGAGCTGCCGGCGCCGCCCTCAACGTAGTCTTGAAAGTGCGTCAGAACTTTCTTCCTGAACATGGAAAACGCGTGGCGTAATCTGCGATAAGTGGTTTCTTTAAAGAGTGGCGTTAATGTACCCAGTATATACCAAAGGCTGCTTTCAAATGGAACCAGGAAATAAAGCTCGTATTTAACATTGCCTGTCATTCTCACTTGATGCTCGCCACGCGGAGGCGACGTCTCACTGCAGCAGCGCTTCTTAGATGAAGCCGCTCGCTTCCTCTTGGCAGAGATTTCTTTCGCCGGCCGTAACTGTCGATCATAACCCGAGCTGTCGCTAAAATGGCCAGTTTTTCCCGACAAGCACAGCAAAATCTTACCTGTATTTCTGCATCTGAGGTTTTTTGCTAAGCGTTTATAGCACATTTAGCACTATTCTGTTTCAGCATGAATGGCATTTCAGTTCCGGACCTGTCGAATGACTGTTTCAACACATCGTGCAAGTTCGATACGATCGTATCTGCAGGCATAGGTTCAACGATTATCGCATTCCGTTTATCTTAAGTCAAAGGGAGGATGAAAAAGAAAGGCATGATTTTCCTTTTTTCAATAAATGTAAACGGCAGCTGCGATGCGTTCAGATATTCTGCACCCAAGGAAATGGCTTCGTTAGAGGTCGCCTTTACGGCAGGCAGGCAGGCAGGCAGGTCGGCGGCAGGACATCATCGGAAAGCATATTTTGCGAGTGCTGGTCGATATATATATATATATGTGTGTGTGTGTGTGTGTGTGTGTGTGTGTGTGTGTGTGTGTGTGTGTGTGTGTGTGTGTGTGTGTGTGTGTGTGTGTGTGTGTGTGTGTGTGTGTGTGTGTGTGTGTGTGTGTGTGTGTGTGTGTGTGTTGTGTGTGTGTGTGTGTGTGTGTGTGTGTGTGTGTGTGTGTGTGTGTGTGTGTGTGTGTAGTAAGACCCACCTGGTAAGGCGGCCGGATGGGTCTTTCAAGAAAGAAGGAAAGCCAACAAAGCGCATGATGGTCCGTCACAACGTCAAAAGAGCGGCCATATAGGCACGGGCGGAATTTGGCAAGGGACAAACACTCTTTTTCACTGACAGGGTAATTATATTCAGCCTTCGTAAGTGTGCGGCTTGCATGGGCAATAACGTATTCATCGAAACCACAGATGCGCTGGGTGAGTACGGCGCCGAGGCCAAACCCACTGGCGTCCGTGAGGACCTCGGTAGGAGCGGTCGAGTCGAAATGGCGCAGTATGGCCGGCGCTGTGCGGAGGCGGCGCAAGGTGTTATAGGCATCGTCGCACGCCAGAGACCACAGCGATAAATCGGAGCTGCCGGACAATTGTGTTAAAGGCGCAGCAATCGAAGCAAAGTTGCTAATAAACCGGCGAAAGTAATAGCACAGACCTAGGAAGCTGCGCAGGTCTTTGATGGAAGTAGGCTTGGGAAAGACAGCGACAATGCGAAGTTCGGTGGGTCAGGACAAACGCCTTCCCTGGAGACAACGTGGCATAAAATCGTCAGTTGACGCTCAGCAAAACGACATTTCTTCAAGTAGAGCTGCAGGCCGGCGTCAGAGAGGCAGGTCAAAACGTGCTTCAGGCGGTATAGATGGGTTTCAAAGTCGGGAAAGAAGACGACAATGTCGTCGAGGTAGCATAGGCACATTTTCCACTTGAGACCACGCAAAATGGTGTCCATCATCCTTTCGAAGGTTACAAGTGTATTACAAAAGCTGAACGGCATCTCTGTAAATTAATATAATCCATCGGGGGTCACAAAAGCCGTTTTGGGACGATCGGCCGCTTGCATGGAAACTTGCCATTACGCAGAACGAAAATTGAGAGACGAAAAGAGCTCCGCCCCTTGCAAACAGTCCAGATCGTCGTCTATGCGTGGAGGGGCATAGACATCCTTGCGCGAGATCTTATTAAGGCGGTGGTAATCGACACAGAAGCGTATGGAGCCATCTTTCTTCTTCACAAGAACAACAGGCGATGCCCAAGGGCAGGTTGAGGACTGAATGACGCCATTTTGAAGCATTTGGTCGACTTGCTCTGCAATATACTCTGGCACTCGGTTGGAGACACACGATAAGGGCGCTGCCGCAGCAGCGCGTGGGCACCAGTGTCGATGCGATGGGTAACGGTGGAAGTTCGGCCCAAGGCACTTTGGTGAGCGTCGAAGGAAGAGCGGAGTTGATGAAGAATGGTGAGAAGCTATGTTCTTTGCGCGGAGGAAGATTGGCGCCGAATGAGCGCAAGAACAATTTGGTAGAAGAGGGATCTGGTGTAGAGGCAGGTGGGCTGAGCGCGTTCATGGAGAGGTGCGGTGTATCGTCGGTCTCCTCGCGCATGAGCAGAGATGCGATGGGCTGCACACTGCCGAGGCATTCACCAAGGCGCTTAGCGTTAGGGCAGGAAAACGGGCTAGAGACCAGAAGTATCGAGAGGCCAGCGGGCACAGTCAGTACGGCGTATGGCAGAGGGAGGCACTTGCGGTGCACAAAAGTATGGCCTGGAGTAAAGAGGACAGTGTCATCACCGAAAGAGTTGCAGACAGATGAACAAGAACGGATGAGCATGGGGGAATGTCGACGTCTTCGGCGGCGAGGGATTTAACACAGGCAACAGAAGGAGTAGCGTCCAGCAAAGGATTGGGCAGTGAAGAGAACCGGACTTCCGCTCGAGCAATATCGATGATAGCTTCATGGCGGCAAAGTAAGTTCCAGCCCAGAATAACAGGATGGGAACAGGAAGGCAGCACGACGAATTATATGTAGAGGGAGTCCTAAACCACAACTCGAGCAGTACAAGCTTCGGACGGCTTGATGTGCTCAGCGCTGGCCGTACGGAGCGAGAGTCCAGCAATCGGCGTCTTTACCTTCTTCAACGAACGAGAAAACGTATCGTACATAACGGAAATTGCAGCCCCGGTGTCCACAAGGGCCAAACCAGAAACGCCCTCGACAGAAACTTCAATGAGATTAGCAGGGGATATGCGAGGCCTTGAAAATTTCGACGGGGATGCAGTTTTCGCCTCAGGAACTGCGGCACCTAGTTTTCCTCCTGAATGGTAATGGGGCGACGTCGCATAGGAGAAACGGAGCGGCGCCTCGGCGAAGGTGAGCGGGGTCTGGTAAAGGCCGAACGGTAAGGAGAAAAAGGACTACTTGACGGTGGCTCAGCAGGCCCGGAGTACTGACTCGTGGAAGGCCAGTACGCGGGAGCTTGAGGAGGTGGCGCGTAGACTGGGACACGGCGGCGGCAAAGCCGGGCCACATGACCAGGCAAGCCGCAATTGTAGCAGATAGGCTGATTGTCGATGGTGTGCCAGGGATTTCTGACTCGCGGAGCCGGCCGAAGAGGAGGCGCCTCTCGCGGAGGAGGTATTGGAGGCAAAGGCAATGTAAACGGTCGAGGTCTGGCGACGACGTTCGCGTATGTCAGCGGAGCGGCCATAGGGGGCGGCAATTGGGTGACGACGTCGGCGTATGTCAGTGGAGCGGCGACAGGTGGTGGCGGATGGGCGGGTGGAAGAGCCTCGGCAAACTGATCTTGGATGGCATGTCGAAGAGCCGAAGCCAAATATGGAGCTCGCTCTGTTGGGCTTGGCAGAAGATACAGCCGACGCGCCACTTCTTCCCGAACAAAGTCTTTGATATGTTATATGTTGCAGCAGGGAGGAGGTTTCAGATGCTGGCGCCAGCTCAACAAGCGACTCAACCTGTCGAGGGTGCTGTCGAGTCAGGAGCCTCTGCTTCCGTAGCTCCTCGAACCTTTGGCAGAGGGTGACGACTTCAGCAACGGTGCGCAAGTCGTGTGCTAACAGTATCTGAAAGACGTCGTCGTCAACACCATTCAAAATGCGATTAATCTTGTCAGCTTCCGACGTTATGAGGTTGACACGCTTGCATAGGTCAAGGACATCTTCTATGCAACTGGTGAAGCTTTCGCCATCCTGTTGAGACCGTTCACAAAAGCGTTGTTCGGCGCGGGGTTTCCGACAGCAGGACGACCGAACACTTCGGAGAAGGTTGTCTTGAAAGCAGGACAAGTTCGGATGTCCACCTCGTGGTTCCGATACCACATGTTAGCCACGCCGGTGAGATAAAAAATACGTAATTTGGCTTTGTCGCATCGTCCCATTTGTTGTAAAGGCTCACTCGCTCGTAATACGTGAGCCAATCTTCGACATCCTGCTCATCGTTCGCGCTGAAGATGGCCGGGTCCCATTGGCGAAGGGAGAAGGCACAGGTAACCGCTGGGCCCACTTGCACGGCATGACGCTGAACGTCGTTAGGCATCACAGGTGCCGGGAGAGTACGGTTGCGAAATTCCAGGGCTGTTACCCGGCACCTCCACCAAATGTAAGGTGGGGGTTTATTTGTCGCGAGTATATATATATATATATATATATATATATATATATATATATATATATATATATATATATATATATATTCCGTGAGTAGCGTGTTCAGCAGAATCGGGCACACAATTTCTGTCCCGGCCCGTGTAGCAAGTAGGCACTTCATGATGTCATTCGAACGACGGCACTGTATATATTTGGACGTCAAGTGTGCTGTGCGATGCCTGTGCACGTTAAAGAACCCCAGGCGGTCGAAATTATACCTGAGCCCTCCACTACGGCACCTCATTCTTCCTTTCTTCTTTCTCTCCCTCCTTTATCCTTTCTCTTACGGCGCGGATCAGGTGTCCGCCGAGATGTGAGACAGCTACTGTGCCATTTCCTTTCCCGAAAGGAACAATTAAAAAAATTGGCGGTGGTTTAGCTCAGGTTAAACCTGGAGTGACGCGATAGCTACAGCTGGCCGAGTGGAACTTTGTCACGGGACCAACCACGTGATCTGCCATGGCACCGCGCCCCCGGAAGCTGCTCCGCACCACGTGACCAACCACGTGACAGCGTGGCACCGCAGCCACAGGGTGGCGGCGCCTCCACGCTGAAGGCTCGAAATGCTACCGTAATGTAGCTATCGCTACAAAAAATGGTCGATACCCCCAGCGGCGATCCCCAGCCAGGGGCTGACGAATGGGGCAGCTCTTGACGTTCAAATATATACAGCGCCGTCGTTCGAATGACATCATGAAGTGCCTCTTCGCGACACGGGCCGGGACAGAAGTTGTGTGCCCGATTGCTGACCGCGCTACTCACGAACAATAATTTCACTCTCTTAAATTTACGCTCCCTCTTTGTCTCCTTGGCACCCTACCTTTCTTGTGCGTCATGCATAATAATCCGCACCAAATTGTTTTTCTTTTCATTTCAAGAGCGGAAACAGTTTTTCGTGGCTTGAGTTCCGCAAAGAGATATTTCACTCAGAACAAATTGATGAACAACCCGCGCGTTTTATTGCAGTCATCTGCCTCCGATGACAAATGGCGGCACCTTGTCGCTCAAGGTTTACATCTTGCTAGCCTGAGGGCAGCCTCAGTTCAATCGCCTTATTATGCGTTTCTGTAAGCTTCCTCTCACCTATAATATACCTCTCCCAGTGGTCAGCAAGGATTCTACGGTGTAGCCAGAAAAAAAAAACATACAACCTTTTATTTAAGACAATTCCGTGTCATATTATCTTCCCTGCCTTGCTTATTGCTATGGTACTATGTCTGAAATGTGCGACGCAGTGTGATAGCAGCGAACCGTCGCCGACGAACACGTCCTGCGCCACGTCGCGGTGCGGGAATCGTTGCCGCACCCTCATTGACACCGAGGGCTGTGGCCGCCCAGCGGTGTTGAAGACGCTCGGCTACTAGCACCAGAGCGGCTGCAGCGAGTCCCACGAGCCAGATGAGGAAGATGCCCTGCAGGCCTTCCATCTGGCTCTGGGTGGTGGCCCGCTGTTGCTCGCTGAGCTCCGACTCTCGGCGGCAAGGCGTCTCCTCGTGTCCGCTGTCGCGGAAGAGTTTGTGCACCAGGCCACGCTCGATGAACAGCTTGATCCTGCGCAAGAGAGGAGACCGGCAGCGACACCGACGCGCTAGGTTGTGTGGCCGGTTTCAGAAAATTTATGCAATCGTTCGTGTGTGAAGCTGGTGCAATGCTCAGTGGTCTATCCGTGAAAGTGCATTTAGGGAAGAGGGGAACCACGCTTCGATTTCAGCCTTCAATGCTGCAATAGGGCAACATTGACTGAGCAAAGACCGAGCCCTCCTTGCTCCAGTTATACGGGAGATAATCATGATTACAAAGTCAGTATGTTCGAGTGATACCTGGCCACTATTATTGGTCTCGTCCCACTTCAGAGCTGGTCACGGTTACAAAGAAGAAAGACATAAGTAAAGATCCTTGAATGCTAAGAGAACAGTACACAATACAATATACATGAATAAACAAGGATAGAAGAACAAGAAATAATCTTATTTGCACTACACACAGCAAAAGTAAATAACGCTATTAAAGCACTCACTCACAAAAAACAGGAAAAATAAGATTGTTTGTTTGCAGCAAACACATAAAAAGCAAATAACAAAGATGTTGAAGCACTCACGCACAGAGAGGTATGAGCTCTTGTTTTCTGTGTGTGCCTATTTCTGTTCTGGCCAAGGGCTCAACATGTCTGCTCTTGTTCGGAAATATTATAGAAGCTAAAGAAAGCACCACCAAAAACACTAGCACAAACAAGAGCACAGGACGTCACTTTGTTGTTTATCATTAAGTATTCTTCTTTTTCCGCCTATTTATGAGTTATGAATAGAGTCATCCAACAAGCCTGGCAAATTCCTCTAAACGCGAAGCGCTTTTGTTTGCTTTGTCCTCGGAAGAAGCTCATTTTCTACATAAAGCAGAGCTGCACACTTCCTCAAGTGCTCAAATGGCGCGTAATAGTGTGTGATCAATAGCAAGTTGAGCACGATTCATAAAGCACGCATGAGGCGGAAGAAATAGGTTCGTGAACATTGTACTTTCTGTATCGGCGTGCCTATGCGCGTCCGGACAGAGTGACATACGTTTCGTCGATTCTGTTGCGCAGCTTCGGGTCCAGTTCCTTCCTCATGAACATGGAAAGAGGAAGCTGTGCCACCAGCTTCGGAGCGTAGTAGAATTCGCCGTCCATGTTACCCAGTTTCCCGCACCGCTCATTGACTTCCCCCGCGATGGGTTGTTGAGTGAAGATCATGGCCGCCTCTCCCTGCCGGAAAGACGTTGCAAATCTTGCACACGGTGGCACGTGTTATTTTTAAATCGTATTACCGATAGAGACATGTAGCATAGCGTGTACCACCATCGCTGCCCCATACCGCCTACCGCGCTACACTGCGCATACGTTATCTACGCAGCAGGAGTGCTCGAAACTGACCGGCGCCTGGCGCCCTCATGGCGATCTGCGCATGCGTAGCAGTGACGCACTGTTAGAAGTCGCTAATAATGACACGACCTCGGTGTTGCCGTCGACATTGAATACAGATGGAAGAATAAGATATCTATGGCGTGGCTGCCATTTCAAGCATGCACTCTGTCCGCTATTCGGCAAGAGACAGGTTGTGATGATGAGCTTGAGGTGACTGCTGATTACAGGCTGGACTAGCCTAGCGATGGTTACCGGCAATTGCTCCGCTGTAACGACACTTGATAAAAAACGAACCGTCACCAGCCCTGACGCCGTTCAGTGTCCTTCATGTAACAGCTAGGAATAGAAATCATTTGAAATAGAATTACTTTGCACCACTCTAACGTTTCAGGACCGAAAGTCGCGGCAGCAATGATTGGTTTATGGGTGTTTAACGTCCCGAAGCCACAAAGGCTATGAGGGGCGCCGAATTGAAGGGCTCGGAAAATTTCAACCACCTGGGGTCTCTTAACGTGCACTGGAACCGCAAAGTACATGGGTCTCTAGAATTTCGCCTCTATCTAAACTCGGCCGCCGCGGCCGTGGTCGATCCCGTGTATTTCGGGCCAGTAGCCAAGCACCATAACCACTCAGTCACCGCGGCGGCTGCCACAGTAATGATTCCTTTACCTATTAGCCTCCCAGCATTCGCAACAACAATGTTTATTCAGCGTAGGCAGATTTGTATATTTTCCCACAGCGCGTACCCGCGGATTTAAGGTCGTGTACTAATTGCTGGTTGCGGATTCTCAGAAAAAATAAATTATTTCGAAATTGCCTCGTTACCCAGGCATCTGGTATTCGTTCTAGGTAATCATGTCTTCAGATGCTTTCATTAATTTCACTGACCTTCCGTGCCTAACCACGCAGAACTTTTTTCTTTTCCCGTAAATCAGCATCCTTCAAACTTTTGTTCTTGTCCGTACGGCACGTAGGACAAACAGCTCTACGTGGTAGAGGTATGAAGCATGGAAGCAGTACTAAATATTTATAGAGCGCGATTCTAGTGCTGTTGTCGCCTACCGAAGTGCGCCTTTTAAAGAGGATCTCAAAGGGGCTCTAATAAAGCTGTTGTATGACGGGGGTGTTAAAGTACGCCGCTTCAAAATTATCCTCTACCAAGAATTTTTTTTATGCGCTTTGTAGAAGCTCAGATATTTTTAGCCAAATTTGAATGTGTGCGTCTTCGCGCTTTTCTCTCTTGTCTCGTCAGTTTATGCACTCTGAAAGGTCACCGCTCCTCTGCCGGCCCAACGCCGGGGATGGAGTTTTGTGACCCGCCATAGCTAGGCCTCTTATTGGTCACGGCCGTGGTAGCTGCATGAAGTCTAAAATAATCCAACCAATAGCCATCTCATAGCTGGTATACGCAGGAGCGGTGTGACAGAAGAGAGTGCGAGCATGAAAAAGCCGCCGGAAAGGGCTCACTAAATTTCGCACGTGATTGGGACTCTGCTGCGTGTAGAAGTGTATTATTTTCCCCAGGTGTTCGTGGCAACAAAATTCAGTGATTGCGCGAGTTGATGTGCTCTCCTCGGATGGTGTTTCACAACCGCTTTAATGTGCGCCAATTTTGGTTGGCATTAGCGAACCACACTGGTGAAGCTCTTACCTTTAAAATCCTCTTCAAAGTTGCTGTGCTGAACAAATCATGACGCTTAAGCTCGGCTTTGCGACTCCTGATCTTCTCTAGCACCTTCCTGAAGACGTCTGTCTTGGTTGTCTGATATAAACGCGCAGGGAACTCTCGTAAGTTTGTGCGAGCATATTCATCTTTTTTAATTCAAGAGCTCTGTTCTAGACGCACTAGTCATCGCAGAATAAACAGAAAGCCGAACTTTCGCATTTAGCATGCAGCACTGGTGTAAATCATGGAATTGTGCAAAATACCTCAAGGAGCCAAAGGAAACCTGAACCCTGGACCACGATTGGTGTGATTTTGTCATCCCTGGCGATGTCTTCGATGCCTTCAATCATACGAAAGTCAGCGCGCACCACCAGAGATGCCTTTGTCTGGCCAATAAAACTAGTGCGCAACACGATCAGGGAGAGGAACCAGACAGCCACCAAAGACCTCTGTGCTGTATTCTTGGGCAGATGAGAGGAGCCTAGCAGGTATAAAAAGAAAAATTATTGTTTAATTTTTGCTATAAATTAACTGGGAGACACGAAAGAGAAGAAAGCTCTTCCATGCAATTTTTTTGTATACATCAACCAGAAGCTGTGGAATCTGTGCCACAGCTTAAGAAAAAAATTCAGAGGTGACCTAATTCCACTCTGTGTTAGCAGTACAATAGCATTAGCAGTTCTTGATGCCTTTACTGGAAGTGACGTCAGATCCTGTCTGGTTACAACGAAGGTCAACAATGGTCAAAAGCAAGAGAGGGCGATAACGTCGCACTCCTCGATGTATTCTTATTGCTAAGTTTTCTAGACTTTGAGTCCTAACCGTGTCTTAACGCTTACCTTGTGATAGGAAGGAGCTTAAGAGCATCTCGAGAGATTCCAAAATGTTGCCATGTTTCCACAGAGACCAGTGCTCACTGAAGCCGGTGTCGGGATGTCGCTGTCGCGCCACTGCTGACGCCATGGAAGAACCCACATACGTTGACCAGGTTGCCACAAAAGCCAACGTTGTGGCCATCCAGACGCAGCCACTGAAAGCACGTAAGAACCCGAACGCCTCCTGGGCGAACTCGAATGGCCGGCCAGCGAAGATGACCACGTCAATATACGATATGGGGAAGGTGGGATCTCCCACCTCTGTCCGAGACGTGGTGACCATGAGGGCCCCAGCCGTAATGTCCGCCTCCTTGTTTCATACACATGCATGGAAACATGGGGTGTAAGTATAGTTACCAAATGCTTCCGCGCAGAACGAATAAAGCTTCAGTTTCTCACGAAACCACGAGCACTCAGTGCTTTAAAGGAGTGCTTTACTTAGAGTGACGGTGGTCAGGTTTTAAAAAAAATGTTAATGAAAAAAAATTGTTGTTTCTAAGCGGCACGTTTCGTATACTCACGTTTCGGACAAGCATTCCCATTTTCCCTGACCAGCTACCGTTGGGCAGCTCAACGCCGTAGAGGCCGTCGGCAGGCTCGACGAAGGAGGCACTGCGAACACCACACGCAAAAAGCAAACATTTTCTGCGATAAGTAGTTTGGGAGACCTCATGAGCAACGCACGGAGCTAAAGTGCACCAATTGCTGTATTTGATTTGGGGTGACAAATCTGCTCTTTTCACATATTCCATATTAGATAACTAGTCAGTTCTTACCACCCTGGCATCTCCAGGAAGGAATGTCTTCGATTTAAAAGTGGCTGATATATGCTTGATAACAAAGAGCCGCCACTTTCTGCGTCAATATTTCACTTATCCTGAATCGAATGATGGCTCGAGTTCTGGTAACTGTGTTTGTGTAATATGCTCTGTAAAAATAACTTCGGGCGTCAAAAATTTTTTGTTACTCTCAGGAGGTCGTGACCTTTATGGTCGCTCTCTTAGCCAAAATTGGTCCCGTGGGAGCAATAGCAGCACCCGCCGCGATGGCTCAGTGGTTAGGGCGCTCGGCTACTGATCCGGGGCACCGGGGTTCGAACCCAACCGCGTCGGCAGCGTTTCGATGGAGGCGAAACGCAAAGGAGCCCTTGTGCTGTGCGATGTCAGTGCACGTTAAAGGTCCCCAGGTGGTCGAAATAAACCGGAGACCTCCACCATGGCACCTCTTTCTTCCTTTCTTTTTTCACTCCCTCCTTTATCTTTTTCCTTACGGCGCGGTTTAGGTGTCCGCCGATATATGAGACAGATACTGCGCCATATCCATTCCCCCAATACAATTTTTTTTCAATAGCAGCCGTTAGTCCCAGTGAGCAGCGCGAAAGGAATAATTGCGACCGTGCGCGTGCCGTGTACAAACTTCATGGACCAAATGCTTAGTCCTTGGCCTAAAAAGGACTTACTGAAAGACGAACGGCAGAATTTGATCCTTCTGCGTCGCCATTATTCCTCAAACAAACATGGCGGCACCCTTTAAAGCACGGCCCGTCGCTTCAGACGGAATTCGTCGTTGTTACTGCCCTTTTCAGTGCATTCTCTAGAGGTAAATGGGGGACCGGTTTCTTGCTTCGTCTCATTTTGTCTACAACAAAACTTATGAGTGATAAATTTGCTGCATTTTTTATTTATATAGTGACGTTTCTGCAGCTTCTAGGCTTAAGAGGTGCGTCGGGTTGTTGACAAAAATAGTTCCCGCCCTAACAACGAGATGGTGCCACTAAGCTGAGAATATCGCTGCTTCTCTGCCCTCGCTGAACTGTGAGAAATGGCGTAACGTCTTGCAAAATGCCTGCGTTTCGCCTACGTAAGCGTGAATACGGTTGTGGTAGGTTGGCAGCTTCGCTTCATACTCTTTTTCTAAGCATATCTGTGTACGCCATGTGTGGTGTCGTGAAGTTAGACCGGGAAGTTCAAATGTATGCCGTCACTGGAAATAACAGTAGATCACACGATAGCCGTGCAGTACGAGATATCGACAGTGATAACAAAGGGAACGCAAGCGTCGTCTCACATCGCTGCAACTGAGTTGTCACTTGGGAGCGTATGCAGTATGCTCTCAGACTGTCTTCGCATGCCGCAGGAACTACTGTTGTCTTCTATGGAACCTTATAAGTAGTAAATTATAGCGGCAGAATGGGGTGGGGGGGGGGGGGGGGTGTTTTCTACTGTCGTCAAGAGGAACGACTACTAAGGAAGAGTGCATTTGATTAAACTACTGAAATATGTAACGAGGTCTCTGCTGATGCTGCCTCTGCGTGAGGAGAGTAATATTGTCCCGAATGGATTATATTGATGGGACACGAATTTAGGTAACAAAGAGGAATGGCGGTGACAAAGTAAGGACTGGCGTAAATCGCGCAAACCTGATTCCACAAAGCACCAAAGAATGTAATAGAGAAACCATACTTCAGCTTCAGGGCTTCTAAGATAAGCATCATCAAGCCACCGCTTATTCCGGTCAGAACTGTCCGCCCTTGATGCTGTTCGACGTCCAAGTACGGCAGGAACTGCACAGGAACAGTAGGTAGCCAAACAATACTTGCCATCATGTCTGCATAAATTCATGGGGAAAATGTCCCGCAGAAAAAAAAACGGAAAAAATACTGAAAAAAATACAAAATACCAACTGTTAACAAAATATCTCGTAACAGCAGTGAAAAAAATTTTTTAAGTTACTTAGACATAGTCACGTTGAACAAACCCGCCATATTTCATTGGGGTCAACAATTAGCTCATGTTGTGTCATGCGCTTTGCGAGCTGCAATATGGCACACGCGTGCCAATGTTCTGTAACTGGGGTCGTTTAACTTTTTGAGATTAAATTAAAGGTGTTTTTGCGTGATACCTGAGTTTGAACTGGTTTGTGCTGTGGCGTGGTGGGGCTCGAGAACACTAAGAACGAGCGGAAGCGGCTACATGATATCGAAAACTCTTCTCTAAAGCAAAGACACAATGCAAGCCTTGAAATGCAAAAAAAAATTAAGATATTCGTCAAGTTTTCGGTTATTGCGCTCCTAAATACATTGTACGAAGGTTTGTTATGAGTGTTATGAGTGTGTATGTGGCAAATGAAACAGAGAATCTCGACTTGGCCTCTCTTAAAGCCCGCAGAGTAGCTCTCGCGCTCTTACCTTAACATAGGCAATGCGTATTTCTTGCAACGAAGCCATGGATCCCGTGTACCGAGAGCGTCCAACCTTTACCACGGTCCGCTTTCGTATTCTTAGCTCGACGAGCACCTGGGTCTTTTATTCACTAGCAAAACTGCATTGTTTGCTTCATTTTCTTCCAGTGTCTATTTCCCACGAAATCGTTAGTCACGCGAGCAGATTCTATCGGGGCCATGTGTCAAATGCGCGGGAAGCAATAAGTTTGCAGTAACTTAAGGCTGACTCACAAACTAAACTAAAAACAGATAAAACACCCCCACCCGCGACTCCTGCTTGCGTTATCAGCACGGACAAAAAAACCTTCTTTCCAACTGCAAGATCGAGCTGCCACTCTAATATGCTGGATATTGCGCAAGTTTTTTTCACTACCGAAAATGTGTTTTCGCGTCAACCTCTGAAATGGATGAAAAGAACTTCCTTTAAGTATCGCCATAACTTTTATGTAGCTAAAACGTACGGAATATTTACGTTTGATCGAGGGGAGAAACACGTGCTTGAAACCGATAACCTGTTGCGACACTATTGGTCGCAGTGATGTGTAATGCTGATCATTGCATAGATATGTATTTCGGACCTAAACTCCCGGTTTTTAGAAGAAAGATAAAAATTGAAGGACAGTACAACGTGTATGGTAAGGCTTTTTTGTACACTCTTCTCTTTCTCCTAGGTTTTGATGTTGCGGTGGTGAACTGAAACTTTCATGGGTCATTGACTCAAGGGCTGAATAACATGGCTTTATCTCTGAAATTATCTTAAACACGTAGGCAGAAAGCGCTCGATCTGTTTACCGCAATGGCTTTCAGTAATTAAAAAAAAGTATGCGTAGCGTCCGTGTATCATGCCAGTCTGATTTCCATGACTACTGTATGTTTCAGTGTGAAAAATGAACAGTATATTCATATTCAGTTATAATACAGTACAAGATAATGGCCGTTCGGCGCCGTCCCAGTCAAGCAGAGGAAACTTTTATCTCTGTAATACTTCATGTTTACTTCTGTTTCTTTTGTGTGAGTGTCTAAACTGTGAAACGACACTCTATAAAGTTTTCGTCCTAAAAAAGCATTTCTTTGCGCCTACATTTGCCGCTCGTTTTGTCATATTTTATGGCATGCAAGTAATCTGCTTTGGCGCAGAACGCATGATATATGCAAGTTTAGTACCTTTAAGGAAAAATTATTATTAGCTGGTTGGTTTGTGTATGCAATTCAATTTCCCTAAGCTCCACGATGGCTATGAGAGACGCCATCGAGGTGAGAGCCTCACTAATTTTGGCCGCATGAGGTTCCTTAATGCGCACTAAGATATAATACAGCTCAACGGCGTTTTTTTTTTATTTAACCTGCTTCGAATGCCGGCCAATGTGTTCGTGATTTGATCCCACGCCTTCTTGCAAAGCGAACAGAACACCTTAGACATTGCGCAGCTCTTGGCAGGTGTAATTATTGTTATGATTGTCGGTTCAGCAACCACTTAATCTGGTATCTCTTTTGCGCAACCTGCAGTTAAAAGGCGAAAGTAACCAAAAGAAAAAGAAATAGGCGATGACATGAATAAGTCGACACGCGAAAAGTACTGGAGCTCTGCAGTATCTAATGAGCACACGACTTAATTCATTCAGTATAGCTCGCTAAAGAAAACAGCTACAGCAATAATTTTTCCCGGTTTACTCATGATGTAGAAGAACTTCTTGCTGGGCGAGTTGGTGCATAGCTTTCTTGGGATGGCGTTGCGCAAACGACAAGACGTGCACAGGAAAAGTATCTATCAGTCATCTTCTACTTTTCCTGCGTACGTCTTGTCGTTTGCGCAACGCCATCCCAAGAAAGATTTACTCTTGATGTTCCTTTTTTTTGCCACTTTCTCTTCCAATTCTCGTCGTGCACATATATGATAAAGGAAGATAACAAAACCGCGTTTCACATCTAAAATGACGTCATCAAATGAATCATTTACTCGGAGTTGTTGAGGAGACTCGATAGACTATACTCAATGACTTTAACACTGACACTCACTTGCTACTCGCCACCAGTGCTATTCTGCCGTAAAAACTCCTTACCCTTTACATGCGGTGCTTGGCGCTTTTCAACGTGCAGCCACCCTGTCGAGTCAACGTTCGGTATGTGCCCCTCTGAAAATGCCGCACTTTTATCTTCAAACTGTTCCATTGCATCTTCCTGCGGTCCGCCCGAATATGTCTGCTGTCCACGTGTTTAAATGACAGTGTGATTGTCAGAAGAGACTTTTGCGTCTTGCCTGTTTCCAAGTTGCAAAGCGGTGGGCCTGGTATGAAGAGAGGCGGCGCTAGGTTGGAGCTGCCTATCGTACTAGGCATACATGGAAGCCACATTTGTATGCATTGAGCATGTAAAAACAAGCTTCCATGCCACCAAAAAACAGCTCCTGCCCTTAGCCAATAAGCATATGACCACATCAGCAGTGAAATTAAGCAAAAAAATTACAAAAGCATCATATCGAAAATATGCTGAAGATTTCGACATTATTGTTGAAACAGCATGGGAACACTTGGCCTTAAATCGGTAATAACAAGGCCTATTACTTGTTTATCTGCCGGTGGCGATGGCTCAGCAGCTAGCGCGCTTTCTTATTGAGCAGGAGTTTGCGGGTCCAGTTACGCGTTTAGGGAGTCAAATTTCACGTGCAGACATAGAGAGAAAACACCCTGTGGGTGAATTTTATACTGCTTCGCTCCCCTCACTTCCATTCCTATGCATTTTTGCCCTTGATCAGGGCTTTATTGAACATATGAAGAACATTGCTTGCTGGCTGTCACCACTATTGCGGCAAGTGGCAGTTCCAAATAATAAAAGAAGAGCAATAGAGCAAATTTAGAAATAACGCTTTACAAAAGCGTATAAGACACGGCAAGTTGGTCAGACATGCTAAAGGGAAGGATGTCGCAGCATCAAGAAACGAAGACTGCAGGAGAGCACCCACACGCACAAGCGCCAATATACATATACTAGTATTGTGATTAAGAAGCTTCTAGGATTGGGCAAGTTGGTATGTCTGACCACCTTGCCCAATCCTATAAGAGCGCCATGGCACAAGGTGTTTTCTTCTACTCAAGGTGGGGTCGAAGACCCATTTCCCAAGCATTTCACCCCAGATAAGCCGATCACCAGTCCAGGGGAAATCTTGTACCCATTGTACCACCGGTGGGTACCCGGCGGCATTAGGGATCGAACCCCGCACCTCCCGCATGCGAGGCGGATGCTCAACCACTTGGCCACCGCTGCGGTGGAAGAGTTAGATGTCATGGCGACTACGAAGGGTAGTTGCTACAAGCGCCTGCATGAAGGACAGTATGATGTGGCAAAGAGAACAAACTACACGAGAGCGACGAGAACCATAAGAACGAATCATGAGACGCGCCTCTTCACATGAAGCCGTCTGGATATCGAATTATGGACTTACGAGCGCCAAGCTTAGGCGCTCACGCAACTAGTTTATGGGTGCCTATGTCGGTAACTTCGAAATCGGGCCATGGTACTTTTGGAGTATATAGGTGCGACGTACAATGGGAGCGCTCTCTTTCTTCTTCATTGTAATTTTGGCGGGAAAAATGGGTTTACGTAAATAAACTCGGCTCACTCAGTCATCAATAGCGGCCGCGTTTAGGCGATTTGGTTGCCTGTCTTATTCTGCGTACTTGACTGTTTTGTGCTTTTACGTTCAGTAATCAAATTGAATTATTTTCATGTCTGATATCGGTAGACATAAAAAAAGGATGCAGCGCGAATACTATAGCCTTCATGCAAGTTGAGTGCTAAGATTGATGCGGCGCTTGTCTATACAACACCGCGAGCAGCGTATACTGCCAGCGATGGCGATATAAGCTAGCAGTACACCCTAATTCGATGCTGTAACGCTTTTCTGAGAGCGTTCTGTGCCAATGCAAGAGGCCACTGCGGTTTTCCACAACCCACACATAACACCCCTAACTTTCCAGCTTCCTTCAGGCACCACCTCTGAGGAAGCCGAGGAGACCGCTGTAGCCATTGGTCTTGCATACACAGACGCCCTTTACATTATGGACTCAAAAACCGCGATTCTAAATTTTACCAGGGGGCAGGGTTCATCCCCCTGCACAATATCCGCTGCACATGCCCCTCCCCTACCTCCTCCGACGCGCTGAGCTCACCTGGGTGCCTGCGCGCTCGGTAAATCCCGGCAACGAGGCCACCGACTTCTTTGTCCGAGGGTCTACAAACCGGGCAGAGGCGGACCTCGTGGGGCCGCAAACTCCCGCGCTAGGCGCCTAATCTACCCGCCACCCCACCAATCTCTTACTACCAAAGAACAGTCAATCTAGCATCGCCTGCAGACGCGAACGCTGCCTACACCAGCCAATCTTTCAAACTTTGTGCCGGTACCCCGAATATGCATTTTGTGCTCCCACCCCAAGGCCACCCTTACCCACATCCTCCTATCATATCCGGCGTCCCTTCCTCCCACCGGGCAAGTGCCTCTCTGAACCTGGGAGAACTAGGAGACTTCACTACGGTCAGCGGACCAGGCCAGGCAGAAGATCGCCATCAGCCGGGCCGCATTCGTCATGGACCAACACCACATGAACGTTTAGACCGTGGGTGGCATCGCGCGGAGACCCCTGAGGACTGCGGGCCTCAAATTCTCTTGCTCAATAATGTTTTTCCATCCATACATCCCTGCATTTGCGAGTGCAAGACATACACTGTGTTGTGCCCTGGACCGCCTTGATCCTCGCCCATTAACAGAGCAAAAGATCCTCGGTCCGTGGCCACAGCAGTCGACTGCCTTCAAGGCATACAAGGCACTCTTTGCCTACTTGAGAGCGACTGGATTGAGTGACAAATTGTGACAGCGTTGTGCGTGTGTGTGTGTGTGTTATGCCTTTTTTTCCCTTCTCTCTTCCTCCTTTTATTCCCCTAATCCCTCTTCCCCAGTGCAGGGTAGCCAACCGGAACACCTTTCTGGTTAACATCCCTGCCTTTCCCTCCTCCTCTTTATCTATAGATTTATGGCCATACACTTTTAGGGGATTTTTGTTTATAGACAGCCTATAGACTATAATTAGACAAAAGCAATATTCATAGGAAGGCAATAGAAACTATCAGAAGTGTATAGACTGTCTATCGACCATTTTTGTAAGGGTAAGGCATGGCGGCAAAGAAAAAATATAGGAGGCGAATGGATGCGTGAGCATATTTTACCAGGAAAAAGGAAGAGTGAGAAGTGTCGGCTTGTGTAATTAAAGGCATCCACGCAACTTTATCTGACCTCGCAGCAAATAATATACCATGTGCATCCTAATTTACTCCTACCTCCGTGTTTTACCGGAGTTACTTGCCACATTCAGGGAGAATCGGCTATGAATCACTTCTCTGAGGATGGGGTTGAAAGAAGGGGCTGAGTGCCTTGCAGCACTCAGCTTACGAGAGATCGTAATCGATGCAACCTATACTTACGTTCTTGACCATTATATCCATTTTTTCAGGCCAACTGCCGTTGTTGAAGAGTTTAACGCCGTACTCTCCGTCTGCAGGCTCCACGAGCGTGTCGCTGTAAGGCAGAAGAATGCTAACAATGATTATTGTACAGCATTATTCACGTGAGTTCTTATAAAAACCAAACTCTTCGCTCGTCTTAAAGAGTCGGCTTCTGATTCTCTGGACGAGCTGTATTACACAAAAACATTTCTCTCTGCGCGGTGAATCGGCATCACAACAATTCTGGACAAAAGCATTTTTGAGCAGGAAAAAGTTTATGGGCGTAATTATTTCGTATATTGTAATATTTCACGATAACAATCATTATTTTCGCAGATGTCCAGGCGGCAGGCTACATTCTTTTGCTATTAATCACTCTGCTGTCGTCAAAATTGTTCCCCATTGGTTTTCTCTAGCAGTCCTAACTGCTCGTTGCGAGCGATGGAAACAATATATAAGTTCAAGATTTTGCTACATATATGAAGAATGAACCATCACCTTCAATGTTTCCGTAAGGGAACCTTGCAAGTTTTCAATATTCAAAATTTTCTCCAAGAATGCTAGACATCCTTTCGTGGGCTGCATAATGTGCAGTCTGCAAAAAGTGCTTGCTTTCCGCGCAGCATTTCACCTTGAAGTATGAGCATGAGGAACTTTGAAATGCTTTTATATTCTTATCAATAATTGCTTGCTGTTAACGGAAGTACGCTGGCTTGAAAAGTGATGGAAGCGGCTTGAATTTTAGAGCCCTCTTTGCATAGATCTGGACCATCAACGCCAAATGTCGGTTGAAAAAATTGCTTGAAATCTTTCTATACCGAAACTGAACCCCTAAAGTGCTATTTAATTAAAACAAATATATTTTAAGGTAGATGGTGATGCAGCACATATTTTTGTCTGCTCTTTTTTTTAATGTGGCAATTGAAAAAACCATACACAGTGTAAAATCCTCCCCCAAGTAAGCACGCGATCTATAAAAGAAGAGCTGCAGGAAGCGCAAATTCTTCTTTAATGAATTCCGCGGGATGAAGACAAAAACTCGTAAAGAAGAGACTCCACAGACTTGAGCTTCAGAGCTTCTATAATGAGCATCATCACACACAAAAAAAGAAAGGTGCAAGCGTGAGTGGGCAAGTTGACAGCACTGAGTTTAATTGGCAGAAATAATGCCGAAGACCGGTACATAATTCATATTTCTTGCCATGGAGGCGTTTTCTGCGTGCTAATTTAAGCCCGGTGTTCTTCTCTAGTCTCAAGATAAATTTGGCTGCGAAAAAAAGGTGTACAAAAGCTTCCCGCTTACATTTATTTTTTCACATGTGTGTTTTCAGTGGAAGTGCTTCACACACGCTGCTATTTGTTAAAACACTAGAAATCGCAGAGTCTGTAATGTTGTGTAAGGATGAGGAAAGCTTACTTTGTGAATGTTACAATTGCTATGCCTGTGATGACTTTGTAACAGTGGAGATAAAAGCCTATGAATCGGCCTAAGCTTTCGGGAGGCAGGCTTGAAGCACGTTGTCAATAATGGAGCTCGCTCTCGTTGTTGTCGACGTCATCGGAAATTGTGTCATCCTGGAGTGAATATTTTCGGGCAAATGTCGGAGTCAGTATTAAGGGCGTAATTTGATTCACTGTTAGAGGGCGTCTCACGGACAGTAAAAGAATTGTGCTTTAAATACTGACTCTGGCGTTTACACCAAAATATTCACTCCAGGCTGACAGATCTTTTCCGCTGACGTGGTAGACGACTTTTATATCCGCTATACGAGACTTTTCCACGCTTTCTTCATTAAAGTACAGCAATCAAGCAACTAATTTCTAAGAAGCAAGCCGGCTAATTAATTTAACAAGCACCCGAAAAGTTTAAGATAGACGTCGGCGGTGGCCTTACTGCCACTTCTGGCGTATGCACTTACCTTGACATAAGCAACGCGCACCTCTTGCATCAAGGCCATAATTCAAAGCGTTGCAAGACAGTGCATGAGCTCCGCATATTCTTCTGTCTTCCGCTTCCGTATGCCCGGCTTGACAACAAGCGTTTTCTTTTTAAGCGCCCTTGAAATTGCAATTTCACATTGTGTTTTTTTTTATTATTCTCAAGCAAATGCTGGAGACCAAAACGTAATTCATGACTCAAGTTTTCAAGCACAAATGTGCTTGCGTTGTGCGGGACATTGATTTGGCCGCATCCTTCCAAACAGTCGGACCACACGAAGGCGAGGCTGCAGTGATGACCTTGATGATTGCGAAGCTTCCTGAAGCCGACATGAAGCAGCCAAAACAAAAATATCAAAATGAAAGGAACGCGCCCTTCGTTTGGTGCCCGTAGTCTCGCGCATTGGTAACATAAAGCATAGAGAGGCTAGCTGTGGTCTGAAATGTAGAAAGGTCAAGCAGTCAAACTGTCGCTTATGAGTGATAAGTAATTCAAGTATTTCGCGATGCACCAACCAGTGTACTGAAGGGTGGGAATGTTCGCGCGTGGACTGATTAAGGTGGCTTAGCTACACTACGGCTGAATATTCTGTCAGGGACTTGTTTTTCGTGACTCCGCTTTTAAGTTTCTCCAAGCCGGAAGAAATAAAAAATGGATACGAAGTTAGAACAATCCTGCAGCACGGTGCTCGTTACGAAAGTTGTCCATTTTCAGAATGTTCTTTGTTATCTTTTTGGCGCGGTTTCATGCATTCGGAAGGCTTATTAAGTCGTTACGGTGTTAGCCAGGTAAACAGGTCAAATCTAAGTTGCGATCTTACATCGGTTGCAAAAGTGCTTACGGCATCGATTTGAAATGGCTGTCACAAAAAAATGTATGATTCAGCAACTGCGCTACGCCTCGTGTTTCGCTTCTGAAGTAGTGCGAATGCAACACCCATTTTTCATAAGCCTCTAGAGTACAACGAGTATTGTACTTCGTGTGCCGTGTCGCTACCGTTGTTGCTACGTTTCTTTCGCTGCGGTACCAAGAAATCAGGGCTTTGTTTTTAATGCGAAAGCATTACTAAACTATGCCGGCAGAGAGTGCGCAAAAAGTGTCCGCAAAACGTGGAAGCAAGAGTAGTGTGGTGAAGTACTTAAAGTCAGTGATTAAACAATATCGAGTAGAGTCATTAGTCATTATTCATTAGCATGGGCCATTAACTGGTGACTCAATTAGCAATAATAACTAATAGCACTAAATAACGGAACTAATTATTGGTATTGAATAATGATGTTAACCAATTTTGGTAATTAACTGAGGTTAACAAGGGTGATTAGATAATTAGTGGCAACTTTTGATGTAATTATTTGATTAGTGAGGCCATGCGACGTCTTAGTGGTATGACATAGGGTGTGACGTCATCCCGTACGTCTGATGACGTCAGGCCTACAACCAAATAGAGTAAAGCCACCAACGTCGCGGCAAGCATTAATGCTTTCGCATTTCTCCAGTGCTGTCTCTGCAGTGCTCTCTTAAGTTTTTTCTGCTGCCGCTTTTTTTCTCTGGTTCCTGACGGTAGCCAACCGGGCAGAAAATTGCCTTACTCTGTCTAACAGCGACTATAAGAAGCACGCGAACAGCGAAATTTTCTGCGGTTTGCACCTAACGCAATTTCCTTTTAAGATTTCACATTGATGATTCAATTTTCGCTGTTCTCCTGGCAAAAACGAAATGTGCAGAGAGATGAAAGACTTTAATGACAAGAAAGAAATTTCCGCAATAACTGTCTCACATATTCCAGTGGACACCCGAACCGCGCCATAAGGGAAGGGGGAAAGGAGAAACTTAGAAAGAAAGGAAGAAAGAAGTGCCGTAGTGGAGGTCTCCGGAATAACTTCGACCACCTGGGGATCGTTAACGTGCGCTGATATCGCACAGCACACGGGCGCCTTAGCGTTTTGCCTCCATAAAAACGCAGCCGCCGCGGTCGGGCTCAAACCCAGGAACTCCGGCTCAGTAGACGAGCGCCTTAGCCACTCCGCCGAAATTCGACCGCCGCGGCTGGGATCGTACCTGCGTCTTTCGAATCAGCAACCGAGCACCATTACCACTGAACAACCGTGGCGGCTTGTGAATTTTGAATCTATGTTTTGTGAATAATCTTAGATGAATGGAAAGTCCTCGCCTTGTGCAGCAGCCCTCAGTGTGACGTGCAGCGTGACGGAGACCGTCTGAGCCCGCATTGCGGTTGACTAGTATATCACCAGAATGTACCAGCACAATTCGTTATCAAAGGACACCAAACAGAGCTGAAGGAGAGTCGATAACCCTCATTCACTGTTTGTTTTTACACGTTACAGACCACTCACCACACAGGCTCTTTTCATACAGCAGAAGACGGCAACCCTGCACTCAGCTATGAGAAGCGCTTCGAAAGATCACCCCACCTAGCACCCTACGCCAAAGTGTCATGCGACTCCAACTTATAATGCGCAGCGTAGTAACTGGAGCTTGTTTAGAGGCCAACAAGTCTCAAAATAATTTTCGGTGATGTCCACAGGGGGATCTGCCAAAGGCTGGAAACTATAACCAGAAATTGCCATTATATCTGACCGTACTTGACTTAAGCGGAGACGGAATCAGAGCATTTTTTGGCTATCCTTGATGGCAGCCGGCTGAGGTGGTCATAAAAGTCCGTCCCGCCGCGTGCAGCAACCGCATTCAACAAGCTAAGTTTGGTTTCCCCAGTGGTACCCCACGCCTTACCGTTTTGTGAAGAACGGTCTTGGCCTGTGCCCCCCCCCCCCCAGAAAAAAAATAATAATTCTGGCCTCCCACAGAGTACCTTTCAAAATGATCATGACTGAGCTCCAGGTAAAATGAGTGAACATTATGACACACAACTGAACACCTTTTAGTGCAAAGACCGGGAAAAAAATTGCCAACAACGACTTTAAAACATATGGAGCCGTTGTTGACCTAAGCATGTGCTGTAGTGTTGAAAATTATTGCTGTATGTGTTTGCGCAAAGTCTGACATTTTATGTTTGTGCTTTTTCCTTGCTGAATCTTAGATTTGGAAACTTCTTTGGCGAATGAAATTATCACATGTGCTTCCACAAAAGAGTGGTCGTGGGTAATAGTCTCCTTTAGAAAAAATAACGCGAAAAAAAATTGCGGGAGCTGCAAAAAAGCGCAATTTTGGCTCTATTCCTGAATACAAAGTAACCCCTGTTTTTTATTTCCCGAACTTTGTAGAGTATAAGACATAAACTTACACGACCTTGTGCAAATAAATTTCCGTCTCCCATAGTGAGTGCGTGCTTGAGGTATTTTTGAATTATTATTTCTTGCTAGTGCACTTCTGTTAGCATTGACTGGTAAGAGCGGTGAATTAAAGGATGCTAGAAGATCATATTCTGACAGCCTGTATGGAAATATATTTTTGTTTTTCGGGAGGTACACAATCTTGCAAAATGAGACTTTGGCGATGTGTTTAGCGTCAGTGTCCATAGAATCTACTTACACGAACGGAGCATATACAAGGAATATAGTCAGATCAGACTGAAATCACGGCATTTAAATTGTGGAACAGCCTCCTGTTTCCTCTTCTCCCACAAGACGGCGCCACCTGTCCCGAGAGATCACTGTTTGCTTCTCGCAAGCTGGTTCAGATCAAGACAGCGGGCTTGAATCGATTTAAAACAACGCGTGGCAGAACTGGCCGTGAGAAAAGATATTCTCCAGAAAAACCGTCCGAGATTATAGAAAAACAAGGCTTATTGCAGAAGTGGTATCTAAATAAGCATGCGGAGTTTTCTGTATATCACTAAGAGTTTGCCGTATATGCGAAACTGCTTTGAAATATATTACTGACTGAGCTTTGCCATACTTGGTAGCGATGAGAGAGGTGGCCGCTCCTTAAGATTCATCTTAGCGAATAATTTTCAACTTTTTCAATTGAAGAATCGCATAGCGCCCTCCGTTTCTCAGCTTGTCATGTTAAAAAAAAAACAACACTTTGTGTATCTGGCCACTGCAATTCCCTACCGCCTCCATCAAGAGTAGCCTTTAAAGCCACCCTTGTTTTTGAATGAAATCTTAAAAATACAATAAGAACGATGACTCTTGTGACTAAGCCAGGTCTTCAATTAGAGCAGATAGAAGTGCGGAGGAGAAGGGAAAGGGGTATGCCCATTACGCTGTAATAACTCACTCCTTCTCTCTGTCCGGTCCCCGCAATGCACACTACATTACTGCAAGGGCCTTTTGCCCCACTTGTTAGGTTGTAGAATTAGGCTCAGACGACTAAAAGAGCCGTTATCCGAACTAAGGATATGCACACTGACAACGGTCACAGCACTTTTAGCACTCATAATTCATACGCCACTTAGAAAAACAAACTATGCGAAAAAGGCCATCATACTCTTCTTACATGCGTTTTTCAATGAACCGAAAAAGATTTGAAACAGAAACTTTGTAATCTTAGTATTCTAGAATTTTAGTGGTTTTTTGTAGAAACACTGAGGGCTTAAATCGATTAACTTTGGGCATTTGCCTCACTTTACCATTAAACACACATGGTCATTAAACAAACAAGGACAAGTTTCATACAGTTGCGCGCAGTGGCTGCAGTGAAAACGATATCTCGGCTTCTTTGGAAGAACAGAGTAGAATAACCTCGCGCAAATCGCCCCATTAAGTCCCACCGTGGCGTCAGAGCCTAACCCAATAGAGTCCCTTCTTTCCGCAGGGAGCAGCGATGTGCGCAAACAAACGCGGGCAAAGCAATACAGGATGTTTCGTCTAAGACTGTCAGCAATTTTTAGAAATAGGCTCAGTTAGAAGAGCGCTTTTTCCGACATAGCACTGTAAGCTGTGCAGCGCATCAGCATAAAGCTGAGTCGGGCTAACAAGCAGTCTGATTAACTATAATGTTGAATAGGCTCATTTGTGACTATTACTGTTAGGCTCCCTTTTGATTTAGAGGCTTTTTGTCGAGCGTGAGTGATATCTTCGTTTTTAGATTTTCGAAAGTTTCCTTCTCGTCACCGCAGGAGTGCAAGCAATTTTGGGTCTGTACATGGACGAAATGTAAACCCACGTGACCAAGAAGAGCACTACCCGCGGTTACGAGCCCGCCAAACATCGGCGATCCTGTCACGTGATCTCTGCCGCTGGACGCTTGCAGTCGGGCTCTGCGAAAAGAACATGTGATACCCGCCTCCAACATTAACGGGTGGATGGAGGGCCCCTTTTGAAACAGGGTTGAAAATCGGTCTACAAACTCTCTATTTGCTTTAAATACATTTTTAATCTTACATTTCTTATTGCTATGTCACCTTTCTGCTTTTGAGCGACCAATTTTCTAATCGCTTTTTGCTCACTTCCGCCGCAGATTCATTTACATGACCATTAATTGCTATCTCTAAACCCTAAGACCTCAGGAGAGTGACTGTGCCAGCATTGAAATCGGGATGGATACCACCACATTCTAGTATAAGATGTTAATTTTTTTTACAGATTTGCCGCATGCTGCTCATGTGCCATTTCTTGGTTAAATTTCATTTTATAGCTTGCGCTCATAGACTCCCTGAATAGCTTCAAAGAGTAGGGTGCTGCCTCTTGAATTATCATAGAACGGTTCCTTCCTGATCCGCCTTCTACAATTTCGATATAGTTCTACACTATGCGTCTTTTCTATTGAATTAATCGAGCTTCTACCTTCTGCGTTTTTTATCTGTCGTTTAAAGTTCTCCATTACCCCATCCTCGTGTCTGGCATATTTACTGGTTAGTTTCCTTGTCTTTTTCCGCCATTGTGAGTCAGCGCTTTTTCTATATAGGTATTTAGATACCTTAGCTGCCCAGCTGTTATCGTCCAATTTCATCAGGCGTCTTTTTACTCCGATCTTCCCGTGCTTCGAACGATGCCCAGCCCATATCCTCCTGTACTGCCTCGTTTGTGGTTTTCCCGTGGGCACCTAGTGCTAATCTTCCAACAGCTGTCTGATTTATTTTTAACCTCGAGTGAACTTCTATTCTTGGGCGCAAACCCGCGTTCCCGAAAGTAAGCCCTGGCACCATTATTACTTCCCAAATACCTCTCTCTACTTTCTATACCCAATAATGCCTTATGTTTCATTATCCCGTCATCTCTTCGCCCTTTTACTCTAACAGACTGTTCGCGTTTTTACATCTGTATCTATTCTTCTTTCCGCACAAATCTGTGACGCGCGCTAATAGGCGTGTCTAGTGCACACCCCAGCCGCCGAGCGGTTTGGGATTTACCCGTGTGAGGCCCCGTAATGTTTTGCACTGCAGCGGCAACGAGCATAGAATTTTCGATATTTTAAAACTCATACGGATATTACTTACGCTGGGCTGCAAGCTTCTCTACAAATAATAAGTCTAACAGTAAAACTTACAAAGCAAACTATGCAGAATTAGTTAACCAGCCTGCTATAGTTCGCTCGTCTTAGTTTGTAATCTGACGGAATTACATCGCTGGAAATACTATGAAAAAAAAAAGCAGTCTTCTTACTAAAAAGCTTATTTTTAAAAACTGCTGACAGTCCTCGGTGACGAAGCTTTTATGCGCAACACTGCGGCGCCCAAAGGCAACTGTGAGGGGGGCGCCAGGCCCGGTGAAGCAGCCACCGCGTTGCTGTCACGCGCACGGCGAGCCGTCCATTTGCCGTGCCGCGCACAGGCGCATTTGCCCGGCCCATTTACGCCTGTCCCCCGGAGCGTGCTCTAATGGACGCGTTCATGCTCACTTGACGCTGACCACAATAATGCGTGCGAGCGACAGCGATTTCCAGAGATGGTACAAGTGGGCGCTCCGACGTCCGGCTTATAATTGGCAAGCCGGCGCCTCTGCCCAAAAGCCGGAATTCCGCCTCACCGAGACACAAAGTGGTTTTTCTGAATAGGATTACAAGTTTCTATATACGTACGTCGGCGTGCATGACGGATATGCGAGGACTGCTTTATGGAAAGTTTGCTTATGCTGAACAATACAAGGCGAAGCTAGTCGAGGAGGGATACGCATAACATCACCAACCAGTGGAACACCTCTCCTTCGTTTCTACTCTCCTTGTAGCTCAGGGGCAGTGGCAGTTAAAGTCAACAAGAAACGGCACGTAGAGAAGAGCACACCACACGAGGGTAGCAGCGGTGGCCTAGTGGTTTGAGCATCCGCCCCGAGGTGCGAGGTTCGATCCCCAGTGTCACAGGGCACAAGCAGTTCCCTTATGGGTACAAGCTTTGCGCCGGTGTGGCGCTGGACTTTTCAGTGCTGAAATGCTTGGAAAAAGGGTATTTCGCCTATACCCTTTTAGACGGATTGTTGATGCGTCGAAGCTCTAAACCCGCTATGTGCGACAAAACCCATTTGTGGCCATTTTTCTGAAGAGTGCCCATGCAAGCTTACAGAGACGCGATTGGAAGGTGCAGGCTCCTTCTCCAACCCATCCGCCTTGAAATCTGAGTAACAAGGTGGTCAGTGAGTTTTATGCATTTGTGGGAACCGGTGTGCACACGGCCGGCTGCGGGAGCCGTGCCCGCCACCTGCCGAAGCAGTGGCGGAGGTTGCTCTATGAACCGACTATCTCAGATATAGACTTTTTTTTTTTTTTGCAGCCTAGAGGGGCACCGCTTGTTTTAGGTGAGCCGCCTGCTAAACGAGGCGACGCCATCACACTGATTCCAGATTGCCCGAGGTACGAACCAGACAAGCGATGAGAACGTCGCTCAGCTCTTGAGAGGGAGAGGATGGTTTGTTCCTACCGAACAAACGCTCTTCTCCATTGCGCCGCTGCCTACGTCACTGCGCAGCCTCTCGATGAAGTAACGTTTCCGTCAAGGGGATGTGAGCTCACCTTAGCCGGGGGAAGAATGCATCGCCCGTGTGAATGCCACGTTATGCACGCGTACAAGGAGCACGTAGAAGTTGTGTAGTCATTACAGACGAAAGCAATCAGAAATATATTCAACAGAACAAAGCATCTCGGCAGCTGTCACGATTGTATGATAGTTACACCCTCTGCGCAGCGATTTTGACGGAAGCATTCGCAAAAAGAATAATAGATTAACAGTGGTGTACGCACAGCAGGCTATGTGTTACTTATTATGTTTATGTTTGTGGCTGTCTGGGATACACCTAAGCGATCGTTTGAGTTGATGGATCACAAAAGTTCCCTGTGTGGTTGAGGGGCCTGCACTTATTCTGTGCATGCAACGTGTTTTCGCTGGCTTGAATGAGTGGCTTTCGAAACTCCCTCACACCAATACCTCATGCTCGGTGATTGGCATGGATGTATTAGATGCCCCGCGGAGTTAGCTTGGGATTTAGGCGAGAGGAAAGGAGGGGCCAGTGTGGTCGGAGACGAGCTGGGTGAAGAGTTTCAGGAATATAAAAGAGAATTTGCGATCCATTACAAGACGGTTGATTTATTAGGGCTGAAGACAAATGTTCAGTGTAATCAGGCGTGTTCACACATGCAAGAAAATTGGGCACTAATCGCAGCAGGCTAGGTATTTGAAGCCGAGTTTAGGTTTTCAAAGAAGTGTGGCCGCCACCCTCAGTCACGCACGAAACAAAGTATCTGAAATTATCACATTCTACGATGTGATTCTTGCACATTTTCGGATATCAAGATTCAAAAGATGTGCTTTTGAGAAGGAATAATTTCGTAATCGCCGCTTTGGATGTCGCCTACGGGCACAAGGCGATATCCAGAGGTGAATGTTAAAGTACAGTACTGATGCCTTCCTTGCACTCATAAGTTATAAGGGACATTTGATAGATGACGTCATCAATCCTAGACCCTCTATTGAGGCATCACCTTCTGTTGTCCTTCTTAACCCGAAGAACCTGTTTCCTCCTGCCTGCGGTTCGACTTCAAAGACATCGGCGCCTGCCCGGTGTTCTCTTTTATACCCCACTGACATATGCGATTTTCTGCAGCGATTAAAACTGGCCACCCACTCCTCTGAGAGCTTACCTTCTTAGTCTTTGTTCTTGTAGGCCATTTGTGATCGCCTGCAGGGTTCCCTGGAGCGCAACTCGAGTGTTCCGCGGTATATAGCTATGTTTTAGGTTTATGTTTATGGTGGTTTAACGTCCCAAAGCAACTCAGGCTATGAGAGACGCCGTAGTGAATGGCTCCGGAAATTTCGACCACCTGGGGTTCTTTAACGTGCACTAACATCGCACAGTACACAGGCATCTAGAATTTCGCCTCCATCGAAATTCAACCGCCACGGCCGGAATCGAACCCGCGCATTTCGCGTCAGCAGCCGACCGCTATAACGACTGATCCCCCGCGGCGGCGGTAGATAGCTATCCCAGGAGATTGCAGCAGGCTTAAAAGTTAGTGTTTGAAATTTGAGGGTTGCTAAAGTTAGACTCTTTGCATAAAGCAGTTCTTACACAAGCCAACAAAGGATGTGACTAAAATAACTGGCATCTACCTTCCTTGTGCTGTGCCTACTTTTCAGGCGCATATATCTTCTCAACACCTGCTACGCTGTGCAGCCAGAGCGTGCCAAGCGAGTGTGCATCCCTTACGAAAGACGTCGCGAGTTTTCTCTTCTCCGGAAAACCGCTCCCAGGTGATGCAGCGGGGGAGTGTGCATAAACAAACTACAGTTGACCCTCTTTCTAATGAAGCTGAAGGGGCCCGGCGATTACTTCGCTATAGCCGTGACTTTGTTATAGCCCGTGTTTACAGAGCTTTCAACGGTAGTCGTCATTCCTTCGTTATATCTATTATTTTCTTATAAACCATTTTGTTGCAGCAAGGTTCGACTGTAGAGCCATTTCTTGCTCATGCCTCATGTGAATTATCAACCGCATCCTTCCCAACCGCTCTATGTAACTCACGCCATCTAATGCACTGAAAAGCGGCCCCCGCGATGGTTCAGTGGTTATGGTGCTCGTCTGCTGACCCTAAAGGCGCGGTATCGATCCCGGCCGCGGCGGTAGCATTTCGATGGAGGTGAAATTCTAGAGGCCCGTGTACTGTGCGATGTCAGTGCACGCTAAAGAACCACAGGTGGTCGCTCCAACTGGGAAATTAGCGGAGCCCTCCACTATGGTGTCCCTCATAACCTGAGTAGCTTTGGGACATTAAACCCCACTAACTAAACAGATTCACTAAACTGAAAGACGACCTCGAGTCAGATGTCCTTGCGCCCATTGTCATTCCAGCTATTAGTTAAATGCTTCGCTTCAATGAGCTTATAAGGCTTGGCATGTTCTTTCGATGACATAGTGAAAGCAGAAAATCGTGCTTTGTTTCATGGTCTGGACGTATAACAGATGCATTGGGCCAGATAGAGCCTCTATTTGAAAAGACATTTGCTCTTCAAGGCGGACACTGAGCTCTCTTGCTTTGGATATGTCCCTCTGTGCGTACCATCCAGCGGAAACACCTGCTCAGTTGCGGACCTCCCCCAGGCCGACAACCGGATGTAAAAGACTAGATTTTCGGGGCGAACCACCAGATGTTAATGAACTTCCTTCGAGAATACAGTGCGTATTTGTATTTGTAGATAATACTTTATGCCATCAGGCACAGTGTCGCAAATAAAAAGAAAAGAGAAGCTAAGAATTTATTAATCTATTTATCCAAAAAGGCGATACAAATTAAAAATTAGGGTTGCCAACGGTTGGTTGTCATGAACCTTTCTCTTGAAATCTGAAAAATCACTTCATCGCGTGCTTAATATCTACTTCATCTCAAGCCTAGCATTTGCGACCGAAAATCAGTCCAGTCGGAGCCCACAGGCCGTCCATAAAAGGAAAACAGGTAGTAAAGAGGTAGTAGTCCTCCTCTTGCGTCTCTTCTCGGACGCCCGGTCAATGATGCCAGCCCGCGGTGTATCATTCATGCAAATGAGATGTTTCTCGGCGGCAAAGGTCCATAAGTCCTGCTCCTTCTTCTGAACTCATTACGCTCCACTTTCTGTGGGGACGATGCTCTAGAGTTGATCCTGTCTATCTGGTTATTACGCCCTTCCAGTTTTTATTCAGACGGCGCCTTTTTTGAACATTTGTTTTCATCGTCAACCACTGCTTATAATCTCCTGATAACCTACAAACAGAAAATTTCTCCAGTGTATCTAGCAGGCAACAAATTACCGCCACAGCAGCCGTTGAAGGCGGTTGTAGGGCCACGAAATGCTGTTTCTGAGTTACTTTTAGCACCTGTGCTGCTTTCTAGTGAGCATGGCTAAAGTGACACCTTTTGTATCCTCTCGAGAAGCTCTCAGGGAGATGGAAGACAATGCTAGCGTATTTTACGGTGGCTATCGAAAACAAAAGAACAAGCAGAGTTCACGTGTATTTCTACAGATGGTAAACATTTCCACGCACTTTGCCAACTCGTTACAGTGCAGCATATACAGGTAAGCACACATTTGGCAGAATAAAGCTCAAACTGTTCTCGGTGCTTCGAAAATTTCATAATTTTCTCAACATTCGATATTTGCTGCTACACGGCCGAACCTTCGAAATGCAGAAAATATATATTTTGATCATGTTCTGGGACCCCAATTATTATATCCTTAATGTATGAGAAAAATCCGTGGAATAACTTGAATTCCAGGGCTAGGAAGGATACAACCCTCCTTGTATCTTTTACTTTTGCCCTGAAACCGGGAATGGTTCATCATCATCGTAATAATAATTATCATCTTGAGTCCAACTACACCTACTGAAAGGCTCTCTCATATTTCGCCAATCAGCCCTGTCCTGTGCGAGATGCGGCCATCTTATCCCCGAAAATTTCCGAATCTCACACGCCTGCATGACTTTCTGTCGCCCCATGCTATGCTAGCTTTCTCTTGGAATCTAGTCCGTTACCCTTAATGACCGTCAGTTATATCTTGCCTTCGCATTATGTTCTCTGCCCACGCCCATATTTGCGTCTTGACTGCGACCTGGACATTATCAACTCACTTTTCTTCCCTCACCCACTCTGCCCTCTTCCGGTCTCTTAGCGTTACACCTATCATTCCCCTTTCCATAAATCGTTTCTTTGCGCTTATTTAATCTCAGCGTTTTACGATAGCCCCCACGTTTGAGCCTGTACGGTACACCTGTTATATACTTTCCTGTTGGGGGGATATCGGTAAACCTCCGTTCATGACCTTTGAGTACCGATGAAATGTACTCCACCCCATTCTTTTTTCCCTAGTTATTTTACTCTCGTGGTCCGAATCTGCGGTCACTGTTTGCCCTAATAAGACGTATTCTCTTACCACTTCCAACACTTCGCAGCCTATCGTAAATTGCAGTTGCATTCCGAGACAGTTGACCATTCATTTAATGTTCTATTTATTACTTTTCAAGCCCACGGTTCTACTTTTCCTGTCTAAGTCCTCGAATATGTTTTGCAGTTCGTCCCCTGAGTTACTTAACAAGAAGTGGTCAGGAATGACATGTCACTAAGGTATTTTTCAATAAATTCGGTCCTCATCTCTTCCAAATCTAGTTCTGTGAATACCTCCTGTAAACACGCCTTAGCACTAAAAAGATCGTGTCTCCCCGCTTGAGATTCATTTTTAGTGAGATTTTATTACTTTCTCTGTGGTGGCTATGCCGGCTCTATAGATATTTCCCAGTACATTTACATATTCCTCTTCTACATCCTGTTTACGTAAAGCCTTCATGACTGCTTTTAGAGTGGGTTACATGATTTCTCGTAATCTATACATGTTATACAGGGTGTTTCACCTAAGACTTTACACAATTTTTAAATTTGAGCTTTTTGAGTTTGAAGAGCGCTATTTTCGGCATAGCATTCTCGGATGTGTAGTAAAACAGAATACAGCTTAGATGTGCTGGCTATCAGGAGGCTGGTTAACTAACATTGATTAGTTAACTTTCTAGCTACTACTGTTAGGCTCCTTAATTTCTTAGGGGCATGTAGCCTACTGTAACTAATATCCATACCAGTTTTTAGAGTTTCGAAAACGTGGTTACCTTCGGAGCTGTGACTCAACAAATTGTGGCTATATCGCGTCAAAATATACGCTTTCTTGGAGCTTGCAGGCGAACCAACCTCTCCAGTGCACGTAACTAATAAAATAGTCAAAATTTGTTGGGCGCAGCAGCGGAAAAGGTAGCCACATTTTTGAAATTTTAAAAACTTGTATGGTTATTAATTGCCGTAGGCAACACGCCTTTTAATATTTAAAGAGCCTAACAGTAACAGCAAAAAATTGACTATTCCATATTAGTTAACCAGCCTGACAGTTAGCACGTCTTAGTCGCATTCTAATGTACTTCGCCGCTCACAATGCTGTGGCGCAAAAAGCGCTCCTCTAATTCAAAACACCTATTTTTAAAAATTTTTAAAAATCCTAGGTAAAACACCGGGTATATAAGGGTTGCTTATATTCCGCGCATTTTTCAATCCCTTGAAAGATGGTGTCAGTAATGTCCTTTGTCGAGTAGTCTTCATGAAATCCATCCTGGCTCTTTGGATGATCGAAGTATAAGGTTGTTCTCACTCTATTAGTGATTACCTTAGTCAATACTTTCTAGAAAACGAACAGTAAGCTATCCACCAGTCTGTAATTTTTCTAGTCCTTGACGTCCCCTTTTTAATGAATTGCGATTCATAATCGAGGATAGTTTGTTGTGTGAAATTCAACAAAAAGTAAAGAGGCGCATCGGAACTATTTAGGAAATTCTGGTGCTCATAGACACCGTAGGTTGAAATCTCCATCCTTTTGTCAGCGCTTGCAAGCAAAACATGAAGAGTCCTCTGGGCTGAGATTTCTCTGGGCGTTGAAGAGAGTCAATGTTCCCTCGAATTAATTTTCTCACTTCAATAAGCCGTTCATCTCAGCACAGGTGTTTCTGACGCCAAAAGATGACAATAAAACGCAACACAAACGGTACGCAGAGCAGTTTGTCGGGTATGTAGCTTTTTCCGTGTTTGTTGCTGGTATCCTCGTTTAGTGGTTTAAAATATGTCTCTTAATTAAGCACTAACAGGACCAGCAGTTTCTTTTTTATTAAAAGCACTGCAGCAATGTACAAAGATAAACCTGTTAAAAAATCTTACTGTGATGTTTTCACTTTTCTGAAGTAATATAAACAGAGCTTCTCTCACCATTGTCCTTCAATCATGTCAGGACAAAGTGCTTCTTGTCGACCTTTTTCTTCACTCAGTCGAAGAAGCCTTAGACTGCTTTGAAAGTCTTGCAGGGATAAACGTCGTTTTTTTTTCCAAAATTTACCGCGCCTTTAGTTCAACACGGGCATAGTGTAAACTGTACAACCATTGGAAGTGGTGAGCTAAAAGAAGAAAATGTCGTAAGACAGAAACAAAATTCTTTGTCTGTTTAATTATTATGCAGTCTTCCCAAAGCAAGTCCAGTATAGTTGAAGAGTAGAAGCTAGGTTTCAGTAACTGCGTGCTTCACTGTGCAGTTGAAACAGATGCGGTCGTTTGAAAAGCTCGACGTGAAGTTTAGCGTGACACAAAAAGGTACTTACCTACCGCAAACAAACAAGCTGCTACAATATACAATAGATACTAGATTCCGGTGCTGCTGCAACGCTGTGACAAATTATTCAAATGAATGTAATTTATTAAGGCTGCCTGCAACAACACAGTTGAGTAGCTTGTTTCTCTGCACCGAATTTGGGCCACCTTTGCTGGCGAACATGACAACAAAATACTCGCTTTCCAGGCGTTGTCAGTGAATGCAACGCGACATCCCACTTTTTTGGTCAAAATTAGGTGTATAAGAAAAACAAAAAACTAGAGGGCTGGTTTTATATTACTTATATGAAGCTTTGCAATGTTCGTTTCTCGTATTAGTTACTCAATGCCACCGGTGCATGCCTTATCATTTTGTGTGTGTGTGTGTGTGAAGATAGAGGCAACCAGATTCCGCAGAAAGATAATAACAGTGCTCAACAGCCATTGGCGATTGTTGTCGGTGCTTTCCGCTCTTCATCGTGAAAGTTCTTCATCACTATAATATTTACTGTGGCCTAGAGTTCAGGCTATAATGTGTATCAACCGCCACTGAGTGCAGTCCAACTGACAAGGCAGATTGCCCCAATAAGCAGTTTCCTTTGAAAGCCTTTAGCTTACATGTTGCTGCCCGACTGGCGTCACCGCACGTCACAATAAAAATAGTTAATCCTTCATACATTAATGCATTATAACTATGCTGCAGACTCTTTACAGAGGGGATTGGTACAGGACAGAAGGAAGAGATCCGAGGGAAAAAATCAAAGGAAAAAATTAAAGCAGTGGCAGCGATATGCTAGTTCAAAAATAAAAATATGCAAGCGAAAAAAGTTGTATTTTCAAAGCATAATGGGAAACTACCGATGCTACATGTCCGCATAACAACTGGAAAAAGCCACACGAAACAAATTCTGGCGTGTAGTGACGGGAATACCGGACGAAAGACGCTGCCAACGAATAGAGAAAAAGAAATAGTTTTTTACGCGGATGATCCTCACGGGAAGAACGATAAGGTGGGTATGACATGAAAAAAAAAATAGGCGATTTAGCGCCAGTCACGATATATTTTATAAAAAAAGTACAAAGACAAAATTTCAACTCGGGACTATAATTGCAGTACAACTCTTATCGCAAATTTGCCGTTGACCCTAGCACCTTCACACCGTTGAGGCTACGTCGTGGAACTGATAGAAAATACAGGGGAAAAAAGGCTGTAGGAAAAGAACATTCACATTATACAAGGCCGGACTAGTGTTGAGCCAAAAGTGTCAGGTGCACAGCTTTAGCGAGGTCAGAACAATAAAAAACGAGCAGAAGGCGCTATCAGGTTATGCGAGGGTCATTGGGAAAGCTCGTACGTTACCTAGCTGGGCGCCACGAAGTAATTAAGGCGTAGTGCTGCGCCAAGCTTGCATGCAGCTGGCGGCGGCCAGCACGGTAAAGTGTTGAAGCGGAGCTAGAAAGAAGGAAGGAAGGTGAACAGAAGGGGGAAGGAAACAGCGATGTTGCCGCGCTCGCCCGACGTTGTCGCAGACAGCAGGCGCCATGCAGAAGCACGTATTTCATGTCAGAACCCCGGCGCCGCATGCGCCGGCATTTCTCGGAACACTCCAAGCAGAGCCAGCGTGTCAAGAGGCGCACGGGGATGCTGGCGTAAGCGCTTCGTGTCTGGTGAAACCGAGAGGCGCCCCAACAAGTTTCTAACTTCTGAGTTTAAGGGTGGACTTTGGTTCTGATACTGGCGAAATAACTCTTTCTGAAGAGGAATGCATTTTCGAAAAGACTGGAATCTATCAAAATACAGGCATATAATTTCAAAACTGGACATTAACATAACCCTGACACACGCTGTTAGACGCTCAATAATTCTTTTATAAAAACTATTTTACACAGTCTATAGACAGTTCATAGACATCTGTATATAAACTCTATAAACTCTCAATAAAGAACCCTTGAGTCTAAGGGCAATAAAAATTCTATAGACAATCTATAAGCAATCTATAGATTAATGGCCATGCACTTTTAGAAGACTTTTGTCTATAGACAGTATATAGGATGTGAATAGACAAAAATAAATATCTATAGGAAGGCAATAGTCTATGAGAAGTCTATAGACTGTCTATAGACAATTTTTTAAAAAGAAAGAACAAAAGTAGCATTTTTAAGCATACCCCAGTCGAAAGAGTAGACAAAACCGCGGCGGCTGCGTTTTTATGGAGGAAAAACGCTAAGGCGCCCGTGTGCTGTGCGATGTCAGTGCACGTTAAAGATCCCCAGGTGGACGAAATTATTCTGGAGCCCTCCACTACGGCACCTCTCTCTTCCTTTCTTCTTTCACTCCCTCCTTTATCCCTTCCCTTACGGCGCGGTTCAGGTGTCCAACGATATATGAGACAGATACTGCGCCATTTCCTTTCCCCAAAAAACCAATTATTATTAGGTTAGAAATACGACGCACTTTTATTTTAGTGCGACAGCGTTAAACATCTTTCGCAGAAAATGCGTTCTCGTCGTCCACGGTGGCAGTGGCGTTGTGAGTGAGAAAGCAGGTGGCCAATCTGCCACTTAGGTCTCGTGACTTTGTGACGTCATCACCACCTGCACACCGTGGCAGGAGGCAACCTGCCCACCGGATTTTGAGCGAGCTGCTCATCGCGGCAGGTGGCGGTTAAAATAATGATTGGTCGCGAGAGGTTGATTGGGAAGAGCAACTTGGGTCTCACAAGCCCTACCGGTGGCTGTGTTGGAAGCAGCCACTTTCCGAGGCAGTCGCGCTTAACATAACTGCTGCACTACTGCGCCTAGAGTGGGAGGAAAACTTCTCGCGATATGCGAATCTAAAGTAGATAAGGACTGATTCCGCATATATGGGCATTAAACCGTTAACGCTGTCACTTCATACTCTTAAGTTGGATTTGAGTGCCTCTGCAGTTTTTGTCGTAACGACAGATTTTTCACTCGTTATATAGTATTTTTCTGTAGTACTCTAGTTTATTTTCTGTAGTCGGTAGTTATGAAGTGCTTTCTGTAGTCAGTAGTTTTGAAGTACTTTTCTGCAGTAACTAAACAAAATTTTGTAATTATAACAAATATTTGTGTTCTTACTGCAAGCTCACTCAATTACAGAAAATCTATGGAGGACCAAATTTTTCTGTTGTGTTTTTCGATTGCCATTTAACTTACATAAGCTTCAATAATGCTGGAGGCACTGGAATTGTTTCAAGGTATTATGAGGGAACTCAACCTATTTTACAAACAGGTACGTAGGCCGTCCGCCGGCGTGATAAGAGTAAACCCTCGGCACAGGAGACCTTCCCAGGAGGCCCATAAGAAACGTTCGGTGATTTGATAACAAAACTTGAGTAAAATTCTGCATCGTTGGGTGTCATATAATTATTGCTGTAAATTATTGACAATTAATACATTATGCCTATGAGTTTATAAGTCTTCTTCGGCTTGGGAAGCTTACTCCTGGAAGGTTGTGTGGGAACCTCGTAAAAGAACCATTGCCCGGAGAGATTGCTACCAATCTCTGGTACGCTCCCCAACGATCTTGACGTGCGAGAGCATGTGTGGACAGGTAGTAGGTGCAAGGTACCTATCAATCGAAAAGAGAAAGATAGGCCGAAGGTTTATTTTTACAAAGACGCCATGCTGCCTGTTCATTCTCGCTCGAACTACCGTTACAGATACAGCGCATTACCGACACTAACAACTTTTTCCATAATCTCACCTCTTCTTTAATAATTTTTCGAGCTCTTCCACAGGAAATTTCAGGCCACTGATCTGCGTCGAGAGGCCTCCTAACCACCGCTTCGGCGACACCTGCCGCTGAATCTTCGCCCCTGCGTCGTTGCGCCTCTGTTGAAGCCGCACGTACTGCAGGGCCTCACCGCTTATACCCCTGTCACACGGCATTCCTCTAAGGCCTTTCCAGCAAAGGCACTCTTTTTCACCAAAGGACTTAAAGTTCAAAGGAGCAGCGACGCAGTTACACGGTGCAGCCCAAAGGTGAAACTGTCGTTCAGGCTTAGCACCCGCTGCTGTGCTCGAGGCGGCTGAAGTGAGTGTTATAAAATTAAAGTGGTGTATTCTGTTCATTCGTTGAGCTCAGTGAATTTTTTTCATTGTAACTGCTTCCTTAAAAGAACTGCAAAAGCCATTCTCATCAGCAGCAGCAGGTTTTGTGTATTGCGTTGGCCACCAGGGGCACTGGGTGTTGCTGCAACACTTTCACTGTCTTGAAATTTAAAGAAAGATGTTTTCAAACATTGTTGGCTGTATCTATTTTTTATTGCTTTTACTTTTTGACGTTGGGTGGCATTGCGATCGCAGGTTCTCGAAGGCCGCGCCTTTGGGCTCTGAAGGTCTCTGACGGGCGCCTTCGCCTCCAAGGTGCTTAGCGGCAAAGGCGCAACATTTGTGCCGTGTAGCTGCACTCCTTACGCCTTTGGATATAAGGGCTTGATTCTCAAAGGTCTTTGCGGTGCCCGTGTGACATGGGTATTAGTCTGCCTCGTCTTTGCTGTAGCGGCACGCACTGCTGGGATTGAGAGCCTTTGTTGTTGTGCCTCGATGTCGCTAGGAATATATATAGTCAAAGGTGCTTGCTCCTAACTCGTGCAGTGGGGTTCTCGTTGCGTCGATCGATGTCATAAGCATTAGATGGATGAGTTTAACAGTTCTCATCTTCAAAGCCCTTTGAACACTGCAGATGCAAACGCGCCCACAAGACTTTGCCCATATATTTGACAAAGTCTGTACATTTGGGCATCCCCTTCGAATCATCTTGCTTGGGGCTGCAGATGCTGGAAGAGCTGAGTCTTCGACGTTTCCGTTCGCACACGTTCTCGTACCAATCGCGAAGCCTGTACACCCACAGCGACCGGAATGTCCCTCGTGTCTATTGCAGTGTGACTAAAGTTTATTATTCCGGCTATTTATTATGATTAATATTTCAAGCGTGTCACATCCTCATAAGTAACAAAGCACTCAGATTTGGTGCATAGAAAGGCGAAGAGCCTCAAGCTCCAAGGCGCCTAGCGCTGACCAATGGACAGCGCCTTTCTCTCGCAACCCTCTTTCGTCTTCTCTTCCCTTTCTCCACTGTAGAACAGCTGGCCAGAAAATGATCCTTCAGGCTTACTCCTTAGCCTTTAACTCAAAATGAACCTCTCTCTTTCTGCCCCCTCCCCCATGCGCCTTCCCTCAAGCTTCCTCCTGACTGCTGATCGAGAGGCTAAGAACGAATTCAATTAAAAAGGTACAAAGGGAACAAGCTCAATAGGAGAAATAACTTCTTATGAAATTACGTACCAAACTCGCGAGCAATATTCGCAAGACGAGCACGAAACAGCAGCGATAAACTGTCGGTCATTTTTGTATTCTGTCACCTTGGATTAATCGGCAAACAAGTAGTTATCGTTCCATTGCAAAGCTGAGTTTTGTGTTTGCCCTTGACTATTCCTACATTTTTAAATCATGAATACTAAATTAGAGAGCTAGATTATATCTCATGTCATTGCCGATAATCTTCAGTGGTTCTACGGGGCGTCGTTCTTGCTGCACTAAGAACTGCACCTCAGTTCTGTTTCGTCCTCCTGGTGTTTGTCAAACAGCGAGAAGAATATATTTCAGGCGTGCTCCATGTCGCTGGTATTGCATTATACGTGTATCGTTGAAAATATTACGCCCTGAAGCGCTTCTCCAATATCGCCCCTGGCGTTTTCAAACTTGAGGGGGATTACAACCTGGGTGGTGTCCCACTTTAGGGAGCGTGAAACCGGCGACCGACATGACGATGCCCATCTCAACTGTTCTGCTACTGATGCAGGTTTTCTTGCGTGCCAGAGCGCTGGAGGAACGTCTTCGGAGCCTACCTTCGCGGGCGACATGTGCCGGCTTAAGGATAAAAATCTGCGTCCTTTTTTAAAGTTCGGCGATCAAGTGTGCCCAGCAACGGACATATCCAAACTTTTTTAACGTTGTGTTCGCAACAATGTGCACTGGCCGTCAACAATCTGCGGCTGCAAATCCTGTGAAGCAGCACTTCACCATCGGGGCGTGGAACCAGCGACAATGCGATGTCCATCTCAACTATTCTGCTCTGCTGATGCAGGTTGGTTTTCGTCATTATTATCTTACCCGCCAAGCATCCCTGCTGCCGGTTCCACACCACACGTTCTTCTTGATTGTATCATCGCAGCGAAAAAATGTGCGTCGCGGAAAGGTTATGTTAGGCGGCAGCTATCTGCGTTGAAATCCTGCGTTTTATTTCTTACTTTTGCTGGTGTGTTGCGGCGATGTTGAACTGAATCCAGGTTTCACTTAACAGATGACTTAATTGCTCGGAGGCCAAGAAAACACAATGTCAAAATTAACCTCAATAGAAGCAAAACAAAACCAGATTACGTCGGAAATAATGATTAAAAAGGGCACCGTTTTTCTCTTGAAAAGCAGTTTGAAAAAAATGGATGTTACCCGCCGCGGTCGCTCATTGGTTAGTGCACTCGGCTAGGGATCCGGAGTTCCCGGGTTCGAAACCGACCTCGGCGGCTGCGTTTCGATGGAGGCGAAACGCTAAGGCGCCCGTGTGTTGTGCGATTTCAGTGCACGTTGAAGATCCCCAGGTGGTCGAAATTATTCCGGAGCCCTCCACTACGGCACCTCTTTCTTCTTTTCTTCTTTCACTTCCTCGTTTATCTCTTCCCTTATGGCGCAGTTCAGGTGTCCGCAGAGATATAACAGAGAGATACTGCGTCATTCCCTTTCCCTAAAAAACCAATTTTCTAATGGATGGCATGAGCAAAGCAATAGATTCTACTCCAGTAGCACAGCGCCAGCACAATGAAGCGCTGAAGATTCTTAATGCCAAAATTGAATATTAAGAAAACAGAGGAAGGCGGTATAACTTTTTTTTTTTTGCGTCGAGGGCTCTTAGAACGAAACCACTGCTAAGACAGAAGAACTTGTTCTTAATCTACGCGGCTCCGAACTTTGAGTTCCCTCATTGGGAATTGAACACGCTCACCGGCATGGCAAATTTGAAGCTGACAAAGATCGGCCTGTCATTGTAAAATTTTCCTCTTTCAAGGTACGGCATGTCGGTACTCTCAAGAGCGCACACACTGAAGGACACCTCTCACAGCATATCTGGAGAGTTTTCAAGTACAGTGCATGAAGAGAGGAAGATGGTTTGGGATTACGCAAAAAGAAACAAACCGGATAGAAAGAAATCTGAGCTAAAGGGTTGTACGCTGCACTCAAACGTTATCAATATGATTGCGAGCCAGGGGGTGTGGTCGAGGTGTGACCACTGGGCACGTCCCCGAAAACAAGGCAGCTTAGTTTGCTGCTCATCATCTGCCGGAGCAATAAAAACAGTTGATGAATTCTGTCTTCTTGTTCAGTCTATCAATCCAATAATTGCTCTTGAAATCGAGTCATGGCTCGATTCGTCTGTCTTAAATTCTGCGGTTTTCTCTCGCGGCTATCAGTGTTTTCGTCGCGATCGTTGCACAAGAGGCGGTCGTGTGTTGAGTCTCGTTGCTACGGGAATACCGTGTGCATTGGTGGAATGTTCTGCTGTTTAGGAGTCTGTGTTTTGTAAATTAAGGTTATCAAATGGATGATTATGAATTTTTAGGGCGCAAGGGCATCTTTGGCCAAATAGCGCGATGACACACGGTATTTTCAATTTCTCAAGGTGGGGTCAAGCACCTTTTTTACAAGCATTCCACCCTGAAGAAACCGAGCGCCACACAGGGGAAGATTGAACCCATTGTATCGCCGGTGGGTACCCGGCGGCACTGGGGATCGAACCCCGCACCTCCCGCATGCGAGGCGGATGCTCAACCACTTCGCCACCGCTGCGGTCGCTGTTATCAAATGGAAACAGCTGAAATGTTGGCGTATGCTAACTGTCCACAAGGTTCATCGCGAGCAGAATTTTAGCATCTATTAGATATTCTCGACACTGCTGAGGGCGATCCTATCTTTTTGGGCGGAGACTTCAACCGCCCCGGCATAGATTGGTCAGCCAATTCCCCGTGAGCCATGCTCAAGGTCCCTTGTAGTCGATGTTTTTTATTTAATTAATACATTTAGGTTCCACCAGTACATTCATGATGCGTCACGCAATGATGGCTCTGGGAATATTCTTGATCTATTACTTTCTATTGCCCAAAACGTTATTATAGATGATAAAGTACGGCCGGGAATAAGTGATGACAGTATAGTAACAGCTATTTTTTTTTGGTAACGTGTCAGTCACAAAGAAACTCGCACGAAATGTCTGTGTATTTAGTAAAAGAAATTATGATAGCATTAACATAGAATTAGAATAATATTTTTCGGTTTTCAATAATTTGGCTGATGAACTCGGAACTGAGCAGTTATGGACCATTACAAAAGAAAAACTTCTGCATTTACAAGATGCGTTCATTCTCGCACGAATTATATCGCCTAGAAGAGCTAAAAGTAAACCGTGGTTTAATAGACACTTACAGACTCTAATGAAAAGAATAAACCGAGTCGATCTGAATCCCAGGAAACGGCGTCGCCCTGGGAATCTGGCTTAACTGAAAAAGTTGAAGCGTGAGTTTAAATCGCTAGCAGCAACAGTGAAACGTTCTTACTTTTCTTCACTTGGAAACAGGTTGGTACAAGAATGGAAACAATTTTGGAAATATGTTCGCAGTCGCGGCAAAGATGATTGTTCGGCACCAACGGTAAAACGTTGTGATGCGCCAATTGAAGATGAAGCATATAAGGCAAAGACTTTTAGTAAATATTTCTTTTCAGTATTTCTTTCATCCTACTCGGCAGTTCTGCAGATTCCAACAAGTGCTGATCTGATGCCAGAAGTTATCTTTAGTATAATAGGTATTCGTAAGTTATTGCGCAATGTGAACCCATCGGTTGCAAGCGGCCCAGATGACTTGCCAGCAGCAGTTATCAAAAATTGTGCTGATGCATTGTCATTGTATTTCACTCGATTATTTGAAGAGTTTACAAGAAGGAACTCTGCCAACAGAGTGGAAATTGGCCCGCAATGTGCCCATCCATAAAAGTGGGCTGAGAAATTTGGTAGAAAACTATAGGCCAGTGTCTCTAACAAGTATAGCTTGCAAGACAATGAAGCATGTAATGTACAGTTCTATCACGTCGCACCTCGGCAAACACAATTTACTAAACCCCGGTCGGCATGGATTTCGTCAAGGTATGTCCTGCTCTACACAGCTGGTTGAGTTTACATATGATCTAGCAGTTGCTACTGATAAACAGAAGCTGAGTAGTTACGGCGCTCTGCTGCTGGCCCGAAAGACGCGGGTTCGATCCCGGCCGCGGCGGTCGAATTTCGATGGAGGGAAAATTCTAGAGGTCCGTGTACTGTGCGATGTCAGATCACGTTAAAGAACCTCGGGTAGTCGAAATTTCCGGAGCCCTTCACTACGGCGTCCCTCATAGCCTTAGTCGCTTTGGGACGTTAAACCCCCATAAACCATAAACCAGAACCTTATTGATTGTATTTTTCTGGAAACCTAGACAGCATGTGATGTTGTCGCACATGAACTTCTGGTTTCTAAATTACGCGGTTACAATTTGAATCAAACGGTCTTCTTGTGGATTTCTGAGTACCTATTCCTACGACAGCAGTGTGTAGTTGTTGGTCGTCGTTCCTTCCTCGAACCATGGTCCTCTCACTTCGGGCGTCCCACACGGCTCATTTCTGGGGCCTCTTCTTTTTTTGTTATACATAAATGATATTAAGGCTGATGTTCCTTCTTCCTTCAGAATGTTCGCAGTCGACTGGGTGATTTATAGAGTTATAGTTAGTTCTCCTAATGTGCAAAGCCTGCAAGATGACTTAGATGAAATAGCTATGTGGTGTACTAATTGGGACATGACTACGAATACTAAGAAATGTGTACACGTCACCTTTTCAAGGAAGCGCTCCTACCCGTCTTATATATACACTGTCAACCAGGTGACCTTGAACAACGGACAGAGTTGCAAATACCTAAGTGTTTATCTGACTGCTGACCTGAGGTGGTCAGAGCCTGTTAACTACATCGTGATGAAAGCTGCTGGTATATTAGGTTTGTTAAAAAGAAATTGCAGCCATCTTTCAACGCATCTCAAAGAACAGTTTTATTCTACTCGCGTCCGTACGGTACTCGCATATGCGTCAGTGTGCTGAGACCCACACACTCAAGAACTTGCTGATAAATTGGGAAAAATTCAAAATAGGACAGCCCGCTTTGTGCTTGTAAATTATGACAGGAAACTCAGTACGTCAGAAAGCAAAAGCAATCTTCAGTCGCAAGACCTTAAAACTCGAAGAAGAAATCTGAGATAAAAATTTTAACGCAACATTTGCTACTCCAAGACTGGTATAGACGGAACAAAATATTTGAAGCCACCGCTTTATGTTTCGAAGGAAAGAGACCACAATTCAAATATTTATGAATTTCTTTTGAAAGGTGACATACTCCGCTATTCGTTCTTTTTTGAGAACAGGTCGCGACTGAAATCTTTTGCCGCCAGATATTGTTAGTGTTGTACCAAATGAAGCCATTTTTTCATGCGCTAAGTGCATGATTTCTTGTTTTGTGAATGTGAAACTGTCCAACCTGCTGTAATGCATTCAGGGGATACAGGTAGCAAATAAATAAATGCTTAAATAAATAAATAACTAAATAATCCGCAGTATAACCACGGCGAGAAAAGCAGCAGCCTAATCACATTGAAAACTAACGGTTCTTTAGCTTTGGTTGAAGAGACTGAGAAGCGGTAGCTTCAGGATGGTTTAGCCTGACAAAGTCTTGTTATGCTGTTCATAGAGAGATTCATTGGTATTTTACAGGCTAAACCATCGTGAAGCTACCACTTCTAATTCTTTTTAACCAAAGTTAAAGCACCGTTAATTTTTATAGTCGCCTGAACGCGTGACGTCCCGGCCTAGCACGTGAGCACCACATGTGGACTTCGTGTGTAGGCGCGCCGCTGCTGCAGACCCTGACGGCCTAGCACTTGAACACCACATGTGCACTTCGTGCCAGGCGCGCCGGCGCCCCTTCCGTCATGTACTCAGTAAAAATGGCGTGACGTCACGCCCTATCACGTAAATGCCGCGTTTAGGCTCTTCGACGAGCCCAAAGTCAAACACGTGACCAAATTTCGGTTGACCGTGATGTGACCTTCACGTCCCCGGCTTGTCCTTGGCTTTACCTTGAGATGACCGTGACCTTGACACCTTATCTTCCCCCTTGACCTGTCCATTTGCTTGACCATTGGTCTACCCAATGACCTTCCACCGGTTCTCCAAACTTATAAACTGAAGGTTTGACCTGAGCTGAGCCTTGAAGGTCATCAGCAGCGCTTGGCTATCTCATTCTGAGACCTCTAGTAGTGAATCTATCGCTTCAAAAACCAGAAATTGCTGCACTGCACAACGTACACTTCACCTTTCGTGTCGTCACTTTTTTTTTTTTGGCGGTGCATATCGTTCGAACTGTCGCACCCGAGTTCAAAACAGCGATTGGAGTAGAAAGTAATATTCTGAGCACAGGCATGTGTTCCTGCTTGCTCGCTCTTTTTTTTTTATTCAGCTCCTGGTCCGGCATCGGCACAAAGCTCCAGTTTACTGAAAGGACGCAATTTCGGTCGACGGAGCCCGTGCGCGGAAACGCTTTTCCAGTTCCATTTCCGGGACCCTGCGCAGGGTCACCTGCACGAGGGCTGGCGGCGGCATCCCCTCTTTGCATATCAGCCCGCGAGCGCCCTGGACCGCGGCGAAAGCCCGTTTCAAGGTTGTGTGCGTCGTGAAAAGCGGAAGCGTCCCAGCTCCAGAACCGGAGGTCGAGCACTGCGCCGACGTGCTCGCTTTATCTCCCCACGACAGCCAGATAGGTGACAGAGGCGTGCAACGTTTGGTTGAGCGCCCGCTAGCCGCCCGCTATGGGGCCGAAGTACCACCAATTGCACACAACTTGGGAAACAATTTTCATGCTTTACAGACCAGTTGAATCACATAAGCCGTATGCAGGCTGAGTGCCGAGGACGAACAGCAGCAGCTGCCCTGCGACGCACTTCTGTCGGGGATGGTTCGTTAACGCCGCTTATTGCCATAGCACGGTGAACACGAATACGCCTTTATGGAAGTAAAAAGAGAGTAAGATGTCCACAGCCTTTTCTAAAAGAAAGTGCGCTAGATAACAGCTTACATCCTGTGTGCTCCTTTTTGTTTAGAGTGACGTTTGTGGTCTCTGGCTCTCCTAAGGCATTACTTCGGCCGCTCGTGTCGCTCTATGAGGTGGAAGGGGCAGGGGTGTATTTTATAGCTATTATCAAGAACGTTTGGTTTGGTTTATATGGGTTTAACGTCACAAAGCGACTCGGGCTATGAGAGACGCCGTAGTGAAGGGCTTCGGAAATTTCGACCACATGAGGTTCTTTAACGTGCACTGACATCGCACAGTACACGAGCCTCTAGAATTTCGCCTCCATCGAAATTCGACCGCCGCGGCTAGGATCGAACCCACGTCTTTCGGGCCAGCAGCCGAGCGCCATAACCACTCAGCCACCGCGGCGGGATCTGTTATAAAGAAGGAGAGCCCTTTCATTCTGCAGGAAGTGGAGGGGGCGATAAAAAATTGCTGTCTCTTGTCTTAAAAAGGTGTTTCTTCAAAGATGACGACTCCAACAGGGGAGCCCTGCAGAAGGAATTGACGGCATTCTTTGAGAAGATGGAAGTTTATTCAGAAGGATGTTATAAATGAAATGTAGAATACGCGCAATCGCCGACATTGTGTTCACAAAAAAGAGAAACGCAGACGCCATTTAGTGTTGCTGGATGTATCTGCCTCGTCATTCGTCTGCAAACCTTCTGCACACAGACGCTAGCGATGAAAGATTGAAGTAATACACTGACGCACACACTCGACTTCGCTCGCTGAATACGAATCAATCCTATATAGCGGAGAAAATCTGAAGAGCTTTCGTTGGGACATGCAACGCAGTTGAGACGCTATCTCGAATTCGAGCACATTATAGCTGCATTAGGCTCTTAACCCTACGCAAACTCAGCGCTATTTCGAGGTGCCTCAGCGGTGGCGCGAAGGACTAAGAGTACAAAGGATGTTCTCCAAGTCTTCTGGCAGACTGTGTGCTGAGCACAGTGCGGTCCTCTAGTTGGAATTTTCCGCGCGAATGAAGTAGTTGGCGTATAACTTGCGTTAAGACGAATGCTGCGAAGTCCAGGTATGAGCTCGCCAGCTTGCGAAGGACACATTTTTCATCATAAGAGGAAAGAGGCCCGTGTCCTCACCAGGGTGCTTAATAGTTACCGCTATCACTCCGTACTCGGGAAGGGCTTAAAGTCTTACTTAGGGTTCTCTTTTTTTCTTAAAACACCCAAGTTATGCGGACATTGCCTACTCCAACGTGCTTCAGAGGAAACAGCCCGAACTTGGCATATATGTTAAAATAGAGAAATGATTATAATTATCAGACAATAAGCGACAAGCAATACAATTCGTAGTGGTTCAATTCAAATCAAACGGGTAGCGTTCGTCTTCTACATTGCTGTGTGTTTATGCATTGTTCTATTAGCTGCTTCATCATGTGCAGGTGCAAGAAATATTAAAGGGAACAAGCATCTTGTTCATATTCGAGGACGACTTAAATTTTTCTTCTGCACCGACCTTGAAAAACATTCAAAAGGAATATAGGACTTGAGGAACCTGCTTAAAAAAAGGAAATAAGAGGTATACTTCTCACCAATATTTGAGACATAATCGTGGACTTAATGATAAAAATGGTTCCTTTGAAAGCTGCTTCAGACTGCGCAATTAATATGCACCTAATGGCGGTTCCTCGGCAAGAAATTACCGATATCCAGTTTTATAAATGATTTGTAGCTGAACTGAAATAATTTCTATCCCAGAGGTCGATATTTAGACCACTGGTGTGCGAACGTAACTGTAAGTCGTTGCTCCCGGTCTTCAATCCCGAATCAAGAGGAGTGTTTTTTATTTCTCCTGCGAGTCTGCGAAGAATGCTTAAGCTTCAGTATATGAACCTGACGGCTACAGCTAGGCTGGTGTTTCCTGTAAATATTCACCACTCCATCTTCCCTTAGCACTGAATAAACTCCTCTGACGACGGTAAAATATGACGATAGTTGGTGTACCACGGTGAACTCCAGCATAAACAAAAAGGGGAAATTGGATGTATTAATACGCGCTTCCTATGAAAGTATTTTGTGTGCGTCACGGCAATGCAGCGCCTATTATCTACCTAGTCTAATGACAAGTTTTCTAACTGTTCCGTCGCCAGTTTTAATGCATTATTTTCACAAGCCTTCTATTGCTATGACTCACCTGCCCTCATATCCTTTAGCACTACCCACCCTGCTAGACACTGCGTTATCAGTGGTGTTCTGAAGCAAAATTCTTAGAAAAATTGTGTCTTTGACCCTCCTCGAGAAGACCAAAACACATTTGCCATTGCGCATTTACGCCATTAATATCAAATTATCACCATCATGAAAAAATAATATTTTTCGCTTCACATTCAGCTGGCAAAAAACGTGAGTCACATATGACAGTTGCACAAGTGAGACTAACTGTTCATAGATTTTGCAGAGCAAATTTCAGCAGCGCTTCGCAAGCGCTTCAAAGAGAAATATTTTCACGTGTATTGCTTTGAAATCAACCCAAATAGCCTGCCTAAAAGCACAGAGCACAAAACCAAACAGCTCGCCTCAGTCGTACGTATAGTGCGCATTCAGTAGAATACGAGCTCTGCAGAGTCTGCTGCAAATCTGCATGACAACGGTGCGGCGCATCAGGTCATGCATGCACGCGCGCTGGGTCGTGAAAACTTGCAAATGCTCCACATTCCGGTAGAGGTGGAAATCTCATTTCCTTAGCACAGTTCCCGCTGCCTACTGATTCTTACGGTCACTGCACTGACGACCTCCAGAGTGCTGAAAACATTCTTTTTATTGTTGTGACGTCTGGGATGCACCCGACTCAGTGAGGTGTTATTTTTGGCCGCCCTGTCAGTGAATTAAGTACACGAAACAAACAATAACCTAACGATGTGAACTGTTGACTGCTGCGCTTATTTGGCGCGAGTGATCTGCCTCAGGATGGGTGCAATTTGAAATGACTTGCTGCTTTCTGGCCTAATCGCCCGCCTTTGTGTATAATTACCGTTGGAATCGTCGCTGAGAGGGGTTCAGTGGCTAACCATTAGTCTGTACTCTATACGTTCGACCTAACTCTGTCCGTATTCTTGAAAGAGAAGACGGATTTAAGCACGCCCAGATGTTTGTTTAGCGCTGGAAGGCCATTTTACGCTGGAAAGCCCAGTTTCGGGTTTAATGGGCGCAGCAGATTTGTGTGGACGAAACAAAAATGTTGACAAAAATTGTCAATTTAAGGAATCATTATAAGCTCAATGTTGGCGCAGCTGAAATGCGGAGCATTAAGGAGATGATAATGGCAGCAAAGGGCACGTCCTTTCAGATAAAGGCCTTGATAATAACAGTTACTACACAGCAGTTCACCGCATTAGGGAATACAATCTGCAGCTTTCATTAGCGACAATGTAAAAAGACATTATACACAGCAGAAACAGCTAATTAAGATATTTAAAGTTACTTCGCTTGCTGTGAGCAAGTCAGGTTACGGTTAGTCAAGTGTGCGAGGGTTGACGCGCGCGTCACGTAACGACATTTAGTTGAAGGAAGGCTGTTGTAGTCGGCAAGCAATTTGAGTACTGTGGTGCGATGTCTAAACGTCCTGTTTGTTTTACTGACACAAAAATGAAATATAAATTATCACAAATTTATATTTCTTACGAAAATCTGATGTACTATGTAGGTTAAACTTAAAGGTATTTCATTTCTTTTTTTTTTCTCATGGATGAGGGTGAGTGTCTTTGTTTGAAGCCGTAACAAAATTGGAGGCAATCTCAAATAACAAGCGCTTAGTAGAGCTATTCTCCCCGTCCACACCAGCATGCCTTCGTATCTGATAAAAGCCCTTTTTAATCAGTTTTCAAAGGCTTTCCGCGAGAACAACTGTACCATCGTAAAAATAAAGTAATATAATAATGAGCAATAACTAATCCAAGAAACTTATTATCTTTTGTATATTTATGGTATCAAAATTTTTGTCATGAAACTGCGACTACCAAACCGGACTGTGCAACTCTTCTTGCCTCTCTAAACGCTGGTAATGATTAAACAATTATCTTTTCTGGAATGGCTTTCAGTGATGACAGCACAAAAACAACCTTCAGCTGAATACAGAGTGCAAGCAAAATGTTACGTTTTAACTAGAAATAACTGCGGTTTTGAAGAACGTGATCCCAAAGAGCGAGCAGAGAAATACATAAGGAGAATCAGGCACTTAAATAAAATTTAAGTAATGCGGTTCAAGCTTAGAAAAACGCGAACACTGTGTCCTATAAATAGCCGAGCATCGGCCGCATTGCGTGTTGTAAATAAGCGGGCGATATTGCGAAGAGCTTTTCATACTTTTGTTGCATGATAGAGAGGAGTCTCGCAAAAGAAGAGATCGCAGGTAACGCCCCGAAAACGAAAGCAATAAAAGAAGTGAAACGGCAGAGAAGCTTCACAGAGTGAATAGACTTTTCTAATAGTAAAATTTAGTTTTTGATTACTTCCTTAATTTTTTTTTGATTACGGGCACATTTTTGTCTGCCAGCCGCCGCGCAAAATGCTGCAAACAACCTCACTTGGTACAACTTGTTAGCTTAATGCAACCAGCCAGCTCATCTTCCCAAACAAAGCGAAGAGAAACCTCCCCCCCCCCCAAAAAAAAAGAAGCAATAGGAGCAAGCGATATTGGAGAGCGTGATTGGCCGGAGTGCTCGTGCTCGTGCTTCTTTATCTCGAATTCGGCTTTTATTATATCCGAGGCTTTGTTTTCACCGTTCCACAATCCGTGACTACTGGTCCTTAAAAAGAGATCACGCTAAATCATCTTTTTTTCTTGAAACAGCCTTTCTCTTCGCCTACGCATTCAGCACCGTGTCTGGGAAAAAACTTGAAATGGCCATTGGTTTATGCTTGTTTTGGGGTACTTTTAACAAAACCGTGAGGTAAACGTGAGCAAGTTCTTTACATCTTTATTTCCAGAAGACAACTGGATGGTCTCTTGGGCTAAAAGGTACACAGAAGCTTGACGAGGCCCAAGAGACCATTACAAGGCAGCAGCGTAAAGAATAGAAACATAATAGATGAATAGTACATAGGTAGACAGTAATAGGAAAATAATAAAACAGTTACTGTGACAGGTAATAATGATGTCAATCACATAAAGCTACCAGTAATGAACTGAAACCAAAATAAAACAACTGAAAAGCACATACGCGGAAACAACAAACAAAAATTAATGGATCACAACTGCACAAAACAGGAATGTAATTGTTTTTTGTTCAAGCCCACTGTGTGTCTATATTTGTTTAGTATTGTAGGGAGGTTATGGGTAAGTGACTGATATTTATAAAATGTACGAAAATGAGGAACTGCCCGCGCATCAACATTTCTTGTTTGCACGCTAATATTTCGTCGCTCTAAGGATGCCAAGGACTTTAGAAGGTTAGTAACTTCAGGGGAGGAAAAGTAGATTGACTGTAATAGGCGAAATTCATACAACTTGTCTACACTTATGATATTGAATGATTCAAATGCACCCTTTGTAGTTTCCATGGGCTCAATATTTGCTATGTAACTGATGATTTTTTTCTGTAAAACCAGGAGTTTATTTAAATTGGTTTTTGTGGTTGTGCACCAAACTAGACAGCAATATCTTAAATGAGAGTTAAACAAAGCATGATATACTTGAAGTTTTATCTTGGGTGGAAGTACAGTACGACAGCGCGATATAACTCCTGTAATCGAGGAAAGTTTTTTACGAAGGTGATCAATGTGAGCATCCCAGGTTAGATGTGAGGAAAAATGTACACCTAATATTTTATGGTTGTCAACGATTTCAATTTCTTGGTGCTCATAGGTTATAGTGTGATTTATTTCAACTAATTTGTTTTTAGCGCGGAATATAATAGCTTTAGTTTTAGTGCAATTGATTTGAAGTCTGTTTAACTTGGACCATGTGGATAGCTTAGCTAAAAATTTATTGCATTGCATGATTAAACCATCAGCATTTGGGCCAGAAATAAGAATAGTACTATCATCAGCATATATCACTAGTTTACTGTATTATCAATATTCACCAAGTCATTAACGTATGTATTGAACAACAGCGGACCTAACCCACTTCCCTGGGGTACGCCACTCTTTATCGGAAAAAGGGATGAGCTGCAGTTTTTGACAAACACTCTCTGAAACCTGTTGCTGAGGTAGCATTTCAGCAAAGCTAGACACGTGCCTCGGATCCCGTAAACTTGTATTTTGGATAGAAGAATGTTATGGTCCAGACAGTCAAAAGCCTTGCTGAAATCTATAAAAACAGCCAACGAGAACAAATTACTTTCTATGTTTCGTAAAATATTTTCTTTTAATGTTAGTAAAGCAGTTTCCGTCGATCTGTCCTTCCTAAAACCGAACTGTGCATTTGTTATTATGTTTTCTTTGTCAAAGCTGTCGGAAGTTGATACCGGCCATGAATAATAAGTAAAACGTCGCTTGCAGCATGGACATTGCCCAGCGCAGTAAAATGCGGTAATTTTTCATCTAGCCATAGTCGTTCTCGTATTTAACCAGCATAGATTCTCCCCACTTCTTTCCACTTTTCTCTTTCAATTGCTTGTTTACTTCTTAACTGCCTAAACGAGACTTTTATGCTTGAAGTGACTAGTCGGAACGTTTTAGGCAAGCTGTCATTTGTTCTAGGTTCATCTCACACACACAGAAAAAAATATCCGAAACCGTGAATCAAAGACCGAACCGAACATGAACCACTGGGGAGTTTTATATACATGTTAAATACTGGTAAAGAATTTCATCCTCTTCACGAATTTTTTATAAGCCACTATGGCATTGAGAGGCAGTCAGACGCATCGTTGAGAGTCATTTAAGTCCATCTAAAAAAGACCGCATTATATTTTATTGGAAGTCATTTATCTTATAATGTCATTGCATTTTTTGTATTTCTAGGAATGTATTCTGATTATTTAATTATTCAGGTTAGCCAGAGACTGCCATTGCAGGTCTTATTGGAGTTATCGTCTGATCAGTCTTGTACTTATCTCAGGTAATCTTTCGTTTTCCTTAAAAGTGCACCATTTCACTATGCCGTTTTCACGCGTGCTGGTTGCGTGCATTTTTTCCCGCTCTTGAGTTTTTCGTCTCGCGGCAGTAAAAGTGAAACAAGTCATACTTTCAGACATGGTTTTTTTTTTAACGCCGCCTCACGAGGTCAAGAAACAAACCTCAGCAGAGATATTTCTCTTGTTGTAAAGAAAACGCCCGCAAAATTTTTCGCAATCTACTTATTCCTTTTTTCAGTTTGGCAGGCGTTACACCAACCAATCCTCATGCTGGCCGCAGAATCACTGCTCCCTCTTCCCAAAAATTACAGACGTTGCAGCACAAAATGATCTAAGATCAGGAGAATGAATGGCGTTCTGCTTTTTTTTCCTTCCAGTTCCATATCTCGAGAACCCTGTACCTTGGAAAATTGGAGGAATTATACTGAGCTCTAGAAGTGGCATAACAATTATTGCTAAATAAAGAAACTGCGCTTTTACTTTGTTTTCATTGAATTATTTTTTTAGCTGCAGATGAAAAAATGCCAATTTTCTCACTGGCGAGGTTCACAATTTCTGTTCATCTGCGTTTCCTCTTCGATGTCCTGAGCGACCGTTGCCTTTGCCAGTTCTTTTTGTACTTTTAAGCAGTTTTTATTTTGTGAATTTTCGGTTTCTTCTGAGATATCCTTACATGACCCACATAATGGCACCTGCGTTGTGCATTAGCTGTGGTTTGTACTCCAGTGGGAGCTTTCACCGGCTGTCGGCGCGTTCGACAAGCCTTCGATCTTTCTGAGCGGCAATCCTACACTCCTACGTAGTCACGCCATACCCTCTTTAACCTGGCCCTTCTGCAGGATTGCTTGTCTGGCGCCTGCCAAGACTCTCACGCTGAGAGCTCGAGTGTTCATATTGATTGCCCTGTCCTCTACCTATTTATCTTTCCGATTCTCGCGAGAACTCGACGCAATGGCGAAGTGCCATGGCGCAGACGAAAGCGAATGAATGCAGATAAAACATTTTCGGGCTGTTATTTTTTTCTTTTTGCTGATTTTACTTATTAAACTTCTGAAACACGTATTCTTGCACTAATTGTCGATAAAAGCTTCGATTTCAAATTGTGAGCGCTTTTATTCTGGCTGAACACTGAGAGTACGTCATGTAAAGGTGCGAAACCTGAATGACGTTCGACCACAGCAAGGAATAATGCTGTCGTAAGCTTATGGACACAAGCATAATTTTTTTCCACACAGTACGAAGCACTAACCTGCATATTTAGCGTCTAGTTGTTTGTTTTGTTTAATACAATATGCATTGCTTGCAGGAAATCAAACCGGCATTACCGGTTTTCCTTGTGAGACAATTTTCTAGTTCTGAAAGGAAGCCACTTCCCGTTACACGTGAATGAAATTTGCTGGTTTTGTGAGTTAGGCACACGCTAATACTAAGTATAGTGAGCATTTCATTCACGTAGCATTTCTCTCAGTGACCACAAATCAAGAGCTCTTTATGATTATTTTTATTGCAGACATCACCCATCATGGAAAAACAAAGTGGACGTCAGTGAAATTCATACCGAATAAGATCTACGCCGAATTAGCGTCAAACCTTAATTAAGAAAACATGGAATTAAAGTCTAAGTTAATGCAAAAAAGTACGTCGTTCCTCACACAGACTGTCTAATTCACATATATTTAAAATGCATGCCATTATTTGCGTATGCCATGGCAAGTAGTGAATATCTGGTAACTTGGTCCAGTTATGAACAATGTCGACTGTAAAATACACAAATATTTCTAGGTAGAAAAAGACTGACACAAAGCCAGTTCTGGTCGCTGACCTCGAATGTAATAAAAGGTCCCCATTGCAGTAATCAAGAGTAAAATAAATGAGGCGCTGTCGAAGCGCGAACCTTGACAGCAGTGGGATATGAGCTGGGAGCTACATTACACGTCCATTTACTAAGGTCGACGGGGGAGGTGAAAATCTAATTAAGGCTGCCTTAGGTTCCGATGAGACATTTCCTGTTTTGCCTCTGTTCACACCGCGGCAACTTCTTCGTACCTCATTTAAAGCACGGAGGTAATTTCCATTTCCACATTTTTGCCCAAGTGCAGCTCAACTTTACTCTGCCAAACTTGCAAGCGTAGAAGAACATTAGCCAACTGGTCCTGAATATCCGCCGACATGAGGGTCTCCCGGTTCGTTAAATATTGGTAGTCGTCCGACCTCAACTTTGCCTTCCGACCTCACAAACTTCGCAGGCATGCAGAGAAAAAAAAACGCGACTATGTAAGAGAGAAAGCAGCTCCGCGGTAAATTATTCAGCGGTGTCTTGCTCCTGCGTCTGCCCGCGTGAGCCACCGCTTTGAGATCCGACTTGTTTGTTCAGGCACATGTCAATACGCGTTTGCTATCTCAACAAATGGTTGCTGTCTATTATATCGGTCAATAAGACATGGTTGCTTTGTTGAAGGCCTCTTAACTAATAGGAGCGCTTCTGTGCAGTGCATGATTTGAGAGAAGTCAGAGAGCTGCTAGACAGAGGATCACGTCTCCTGGGTGCTAACATTTGCACACTCTGAGATGAGAGGAGCAAAAAAAAAAACGCAACGCTCTAATCAATACGTAACAGTCGAAGTACTATGACCGCATTTCGGTACATAGTACCTCGCATGTATTGTTGACGCACGCTTAACAAATACTCGGAATAATATTCCATGAATGACTTCAAAGATAAGGCGGTTGCTCGGTGCTAACAGTTTGTTTAACAGGTCGTTAGTACTAAGCATTAAAAACTAGCTTATTTAACATGCAGAGACCAACGCCAACTTTACGATGTCGGCTCCTGTGCAGTAGTGTCTTATGGACAGTGCTGAGAATGTTGGACAACAAAAAGAAACTCACGTTTTAGCTTCGAAGCAAGCCAAGCATCACTCGTGAAAACATTAAAGTGCAGCCTCTCAGCAATCAAATTATCTTCTAAGAACAAGAACTCCTCGAAAAAGAAGTTAGGTTGGTTATCGCGATCAAGCCTAGCATCTGCGCACCTTAAAGAAAAGCCTGGCTTCTGTGTCCAGAATGCCGATTATCTGAAAGCGCACAAGTTCTTGTTTACGAAACGAGGGCCAATCCAGCTAATGCTGTGTATTCATTTTGTTTAAGCGAATGTCTGACAGCCAGTAAGAGACATCATAATCACCACACATATCTCTCTTATTCAGATAATTTCACGCGGCGGCAGTTCTGTGTTAGATTTACTATAAGAGAAAAAAAACTCCTGGACATCAGTTCTTGGAAAAACGTTTATTGCAGCTCCACCTCGCTACTAAATTACCAGATATTGCCACTAGAAGAAGGAGCATTTAGGCCTTTAATACTTTTATACAATATCAGTCGACTGGGTAGCGATGTGGAGCTATAATAACGTTTTTTCCAAAAACTCGCGTCCCGCAAACTTTTGTCCTCGATAGTACAAGCTGTGGTGAACATGATACCTTGAAACCTAACTACGCTGTCGATCAAATACAGCATGTTCGAAGAGCAGAAATTTTCAGCTGCCTTCATACCAAAATAAGCCAGAAGGAAGAATACAGATTAGCTCTCAGAATGCTAAAGCGAACAAGTCGGTGTAAGAATGAACTTCCATAAAACGTGGTGCTGGGCTACTTGATGACACATACTTGGAAAGAATGCAGCGCAAAAGACCTAACACAGAAGAGAAGACGACAAGACGAGCGTTCTTTGTGTCACGTCGTCTCCTCTTCTGTGGTAGGTCTTTTGCGCTGTCTTCTTTCCGAGTAAGAATAAAGTATTACTTACTGAGCAGATATGGCGCCCTTCCGAGCGTGTGTACTAAAAATTGAGAGCACCTCTTTCTTCATCCAGTGCACGGAAGACTCGAGTGAAAAAATTATTTCGGTCTTTTAGCCAAAAGATTCTTACAAAAAGAATGAACCAGATTTCAGCCAAAATCTCGCACTGTCTCAAGCACTTTTCCTATTTTCGTAAAGTATGAGCTGGCAGTGGTTAATAGCGGGTTTCTCAATGCACCGGAATCCCACTGTTATATAATGAAGCGCATTGAAATGCAGCATGAAGACTTGAGCATGCAACTACTCTCCTCAAAGCAAGACGCTATTGCAAAGCGACCGCATGGCAGGCTTATTGCAGATACGGGAAATGTGACAAACGTGTATTTTAAAGCCCAAGTTCACTAGTATGCATTCGAAGAATGAGTTGAACCCATGCAATCTTGCTGCAGTGTATACTTATAGTTGAACAATGCCTGCTATGCAGTCAGTTTGGCTTGATCTCTTCTCTTCAGCGTTTCTTTAATTATTGGAAATGCGTAAACGTCTAGTCAAATGTTATTAGTATTATTGCAGTTGTTTTTTTTTCAATGTGAGGAGTGTGTTCATTTAGCTTTTGACTACGACATTATTCTGAGACAGAGAAAAATGTAAATAATCAAAATATCTAATGAGAAAACGCAACGCATCACCAATGTCGAGACACCGTTTGCTTCGTTGTGATGGCACTGCTAACACACATGCGCGTCAACGACCACCCCTGCATCACATTTAGAGCTCGCGTGGCACCACTTTCATGATGACGGTGCTTAAATGAGGAATAATGACTTTCCTTAGACATCAGAAGCTGGAGATCTAGGCGTGAGCCAACCAGGAACATTTTCTAGCCGTGTAATGACAGGGCTAATTTGGAAGCTTTGCGTCAGCGAGGAGGGGGAATCGGAATTCGGCTATTATTCCTTTGCGGAGCGTGTCAGACGATAACAATGATTAGTGACTGAGCATGATGGCCGTCATGATTTATCAAGAACCATTACATTACGCTCATACAAATAACAGTTTATGCTTTCGCCGTGTTCTCTTCCACAGGACGGCTTGCGCAAAGTTGTTTCCATCTGAATCAATCGAAAAGAGAAACGGGACAGAGGTACTCAGTCAGGCAGGCTCGCAGTGTTGTACTAACGCGTGAGATATAGCGACTACTTCGGAGTTGGTCCAGCTGGTCACGTGACAAGTGAAATTAAATAAAGAAAAATGCGCATATTTTACCGAATGCAAAAGTGGTAATGAGAACACAGGCTAAAGTTTACTACCCTGATCACAGCCGAGTCATATTGCCTTCGTGTATCTCTGTGGTACCGCGACAGCACAAAAATGCCATTCGCGAGAGGAATAAGCAAAAAGAAAAATATTGTTTTAATATATGACGATTTTATTTGGAATGTCACTATAGGTGTGCCCTCAGTGCACGCACTTTCGATGCCCACGCTACGTTCTTGTCTGAGAAAACAAATACTTCGCCCCCCAAAGTTTCTTCTTCCACGCAGTTCGCGGTTGAATGCGCGTCTTTGTTCGCCAAAAGGAGCTCTTGCGCCACCTATGTCGCAAGGAGAGGAAAGGCGGCGTGTTCTTGCGACGGTGTCCCTCTTGCAACCAGCAAAAGCACTTGACTCGTGCGATGCGGCTCAAGGGCAGTACAAAGGCAGTCACCTATATATTCTCGGCCGGAGCACCTGACAGCGTTCCCAGAGTCCTCCAGAAAAAAAAAAAGAATCTGCGTCCATGCCAGCAAAAAAATAATCCTCCTAGCAACGCTTCCAGATGGCAGTGCCATCGTTTCCCCAAAAGACAAACTCATGGTAGGCAAAAAAGACCTCCATTTTGCGTCTTCTTGAAATACGTGACTTTGTTCGTAATTTTCGCTCTCTGGAGAACAGAAAGAAGCAATAAAACCTCGTAAAAATGAATATGTATAGGCAGTAAGGTCAAACATAAAGAACATGAAGAACTCGGTAAGAATGATTCTTTGCTCATTTCTTACTGCAATTTTTCTTTTTCTAGTTACGAAATCCGTTTCGTGCTCGTGTGTGTCGGAAACACGTTCACGGTGCTTGGAGTAGGAAAGATTCAGGGCGCGTTTTTTTTTTTTCTTCGCAAGTTGAGAGAAGCTTTTGTCCTGAGCAAGCGAAATGAGACGGAGGGAGCTGGAAAAGCAGAAAGAAGCAAATGAAAGAGGCGAAAAAAAAACGAAGAGAACACGAAAAAGCAAGGTTCTTTGGCCCGTACTTGCGGTGACGATGCATACCAGAAGGCACTGAGCATGTCGTAATACTGCCGTAAATAGTCTGGAATATAACGCATAGAGGGTGCGGTCACCGCTGTCGTAAATCGGCATCTGTTCAGAGCACGTGGCCCAGTAGACGACCTACGCAAGTCTGGTCGTACTCTTCCGAGCAACGATGGCGTCAAATTAGCAACGGGAAAAATGCGGACCCAAGCGAAATATTTAGAAAAAGTAAAACAGGAGAAACTCGTACGTAAAAGATTCGAGAGGCGCCTTAGGTGTAGCAGTCGCGAAACTTCGTACGAAGGGTAGGTCGGGGAGAGAAATACCTGGTGTTTCAAGAACAGCAGGTACAAAATATGAGTGCGTTGGTGCGCGTAGAAATAGAGTAGGGGTAACAGCGAAAAGGAACGTTGGGACGATACTAAAAACACAAGGCCACGTGAATGTTTGTGGGAAAAAATGTACGCAAGCTCTGAAAATTTAAAAAGCAATGGACCGAACTTTCGTTACTCGGGCCATGTTTGCATTACTTCCTCCGCTTCGAACGTCAAAAGAGAAATGCAATTATGAAGGGCACTTAAGACCGTTTTGTGCTTTAAGGCAAATCATTTTTTATCTATATTTCTTTTGTTTCTAATGAACCACGTACTCATAGCATACAATCGTAAGGCGATGCATACACTAGGTTAACCTTTATTCACCAAGAAGCCAGGAAGTTTTGCGCGCTATGGGTTGAGTGCTCCACTCGCAATCTGAAGGTCCTCTGCTTAAGCCTTCGCACCTTCGGAAGGGTTTTTTTTATTTGTTGTTGGCGTCATTGAGGTTTGTGTAGACCACGTTTTCTGGACGCCGCACGCCAGGTTTCGTTGCTGATGATCAATATAAGGCTTTCGCCTTAATAATCTCGGTCGTAAAAAATTGACAAGCAGAGAATATGGGCGCTAGAAGAGCAGCATGCAACGAACACAGCAGCGTGCTACATTTCGGATTGTCATGTACACAGCACGTTCAATTCGTCTCTTAGCGTCTCAACTTACGCAAGTTGTTTTTTGCAAGCAAGTTCAGGCAGCTGATAAAGTGACGTGCTTTAAATGTGCTATTTTTTTGTGCTCGCACCACCCCTATTTTTTTTCTTCTTCGTATGTCCTTGCACGATTTTGGAAAACTTCCAACTACTTTTCTGCAGTAAGATCTGCGTTTCCATTTCTCTTGTTTCGTGGGACTCGAGGCTCAAGCGCATTTCATTTCGGAATTTATTAATGCTTGACATGCTTTCGCCGGCACCGATGCTCTCATGTCTCATTATCCAAAGCCAGGTGTGCTGTCACGCAGATTGTTGGCCCGTTGGCATTAGATCCCTAGACCGGAACTCATTCAGGATCGAAACCTGTCCAAGTTAATGGATGATCGTGCTTTTACATGCTCGACAAAAAAAAAAAAAAACTCGAAGGAAGCATATGTACGCAGAACGAAGCGTAGGTCTATTTTTTTTTTTTTAAGCATCTGAAACTGTGGTCTTCGAAAGGCCTGCACGTGACTCTCAACCAGCAGTGGTTACTAGTCTGCGCTGCAGTAACACTCCGAACGCTCCGTAAATCTAATTTATCCGAAACTAATTAACGCACACCCACCTGAGTTCCCCTGTCTGGTTATGAGGAATGCTAACTACAACTATTTCATTGCTTGATTTCTACTGCAGGTTAATAGGTTCTCTTCAATCGTTAGGCTAAAACCGAGGAATACAGTTCGGGACCGGAAATCTTCTTATTTACTGAGGCCCGCAGACTGTGCTGCAGTAGTTGCGGAATATTTTTCGACCCAGTGGAATAAATGTCCTTTTATTAAGAATAAAGGGACGGCATCGTTCAAATGTACAGCTTTCGGCAAAGATACTTCCAAGCTCATCACCATGCACGCTTTTACAACAAGCTGTGTCGGTAACAAACAACCTCGCATGTCTCTCGGTCTCGCATGTCGTGTTCGTGGGAAGGCAGAAAGCTGGGCTAGTTGGTGTTTAGATTGAGAGGACAATAGTAGTAGCGCTAAAAACAGGGACGAAAGGATACAAGAAGACAACACAGGGACCTGTGTTGTCTCCTTTTATTCTTTTGTCCCTGTTTTTAACGCTTTTATTACGGCCGCTCACTCTGAGGGGCTCTAAAAAAAGTGCGGTATACCTGGGTTGTTAAATGACGCCACTTCACCAATACCCTCCATCAAAATAATTTTACGCTTTCTGTAGGAGCTAAAATATTTGCAGTAAATCTTTGAATTTCAGCGTGTTCGCTCCTTTCCCTCTCCTCTCGTCCCTTTTTGCACGCTCAAATTGCCGACGAGCGCGAGAGTTCCTTTGGGGGCGAAGCTTCCTGAGCGACGCTGCTGACTGCCCGCGGCCATGGTAACTGCGCGACGCCTGAAAGAATCTGACCAATAGCCACCTATGAACACAATTACGCAGGAGCGTGCGATGGAGGAAGGCGCGAGCATGAGAATGGCGCCGGAAAGGACTCGCCAACTTTCGCGCGCAAAGGTGGGTCCTATGGTGCGTGTGAAAGTGTATATTTAGCTCACGTGTTTATGACGACACAGTGCAGTGATCGGGCGAGTTTATGTGCTCTCCTAGTCAGAAGGTGTTTCAGAGCCCCTTCAAAAGCAGCATGACGAACCGCTGCTCCCACTGCGCGACAACTTATCCACCGGAACGATAACTAGACAAAAAATATTATGAATCAACAGGACCAAACTTCGCTGGCTTAGAGCCGTGAAGTGCTTTCACGGCTCCTAGCCAGCTCTGAAGAAATGTATACTTTTTCTAAGTAATCTGTTCCCCTGTCTCTTGCGCAGGCGCTTTTATTATGCAGGATTAGAGGACAGGCAAATTTTTTGACGATTCGCGGCTTCTTAGCCGAAATCTTAAGCAAAGTATGCAGCTGCTTCAAAACTGTCACGGCGGTAAGCAGCACCGATGTCTTAATAAATTGTAAAGCAGAGTAACACGAGTGATCATGCGATCGGCTTGGCTGCTTGCGTACGATGAATAGCAGAAATATTTACTTGCAAGATGCTACCAATGCACGCATTTTTTGAGCGTAGACATATATTTGAGTTCCGAGTGACGTCCTTAAAGATGCTCTACAGCTTAGTATTAGGAAAAAATTTAAGTTGCAAGCGCGGCCACGAGCCTGCTCAAGGCGGAATCAATCCCTTGAGGCCCTCGCACGTGGGCTGCTCGCTGAAATAACTACTGATCTGAGAAGAACCCAGAACGAGATTTATGCCACCTCCATCACCATTACGCCAGAGGTAACCTCTCTGGCGAAAGTACGAATGCGGTGTACTTGAAGTACTTGGTTTAGTTGGGCTTTCCCGAGCAGTTAGAGTGAACTTCGAGTTTCGCTGTTGCTATTCATTATATATTCTCTCTCTAGCTTTCACAAGCTAAGGGCATTTATTAATAACGCAGATTTTGAGCTTATGTTTTCGCTCGGAGAGGACAGCTTCGTTCGCGCTTTTCTGCCTCAGTTCAACCAGCAGTATAACTGTTATTCTTATTTGACAAAAAATTAAACTAACTTGTTTCGCTTGACTTGATGAGCCCCTCTGAAGCGGTAGCTACTCACAGTTAATCTTTCTTGCTTGTTGGTTTGGATTTCCTATTAATATTTTTGTAAAAATATAGCACGTACTTTTGGCAGCTATCTTTAAAAAACGGTCCTGAAAAATAATGCGGAGGACATGCCACTTTCATCAATATTCATTTTTTATTGTATTTCAAATGCATTTCTGTTGAAAATTTTTACAGATGTTAAGTTAAGTGATTGAACAAAGTTTTGTTTAATGAGCTTCGCATAAAAGTGGAAAAAATTCTCACTTGGGCGCAATCATCCGCGTGCAAGACATTGTTGGAGCAAAATGAAAGAGCAAGGGCTGAAGACAAGACGGAATTAAAAAAAAAGTATACTAGACGATTTGAAGAAAGGAAACCTTTAATAAATGTCAGTGAGAGCGGGGGGCTCGAGAGAATTTATTTCATGGCCCTCAAATGTGGAAACTTTAAGACTTAACGCTAACATTAAGGATTCAAAGTGTAGTTTGGTGAAAGCCTGCAAGATGTATTTCAATAACAAGCTGGTTTTGCATCAAACCATGAAATGACATATTAAAAAAAGCGGTAAGCTAACGATTGTAAAACTATAAACGAGATTCTTCAGGACGGCGCTGTGCGATAAAATTTACATCCTAAAAAACAGCTATGCGCATAAGACGTTAGCAAAACAAAAGAAGTGAGTTCAAAGAAATATAAATATGGAATAAGGCTTTCTATTAAGGCACCCAAGAGCACTAAGGCAGAGCCCTATTTCAACTTCTCACCTATCTTATCTAGGATCGCTTGTTTTGAAGTTTTCAAGCTCTGAGGCGCCTAAAAGAAGCCGGTTCCTTCGCGCTGATGATCGACTTGTGTTTCATGTCGTATGTGTTGCTTATTTCTCAATGAAGCAGACATATATCTGGCTTAAAATACATGAGGCCGTATTCTTCGTGCGGCTGTCAAGCTAGTTAGTCTCAACTCGAGGCGTGTTGGGATGCCCTTGTCTGGCTCAGTCGCCGGACTACTGCTTGTTTTCATGAAGGCAAGGGGAAATTCTTCTGAAGCACTGATCCAGCAGACGGAGATTTATTTCAGACCACACATTCTCTCTAGAGTGATGCGAACTCTCGTTTATGAATGGGCGTCAATTCTGGTTCGATTTTTTTTTTGGGGGGGGGGCATTATCTGGAGTGCGTTGTCGAACTTTCTAGTCACTTCTAATTTTGTCTGCTTTGGCGGTGCACCCCCCCCCCCCCTCCCCACCCCCAAGACGGGCATCAGAGATTCTTCTTTCATGGAAGCGAAAGTGTCATTGTCATCGCATAATAGAAAAAGTGAAGTTCCTCCTGCGAAGCAGAACATAATACACGTGCGATGCATCGTAGATAAGTCAAATTAAACTGCTCGAGGCCTTATAAACACTATTGTTTAAAAGCGTTCTGTTTTGGATGCTGCAAGTTCCTGGCAAAATTAAGTGACCGAAATCGTGATGCGCTTCCGTCCGTGGTCTAAAATAATCGAAGCAAAAGGGTTGGCATATAGTACACTACGTACAGAGCTCAAAGCCTGCGCTTTCCCGTATAGTGGGGTATACTTTGAGGATTCTCAGTTTCAAAATCAATGGAGACGAGAAAAAGCAGTGATCTGCACAGTTGCGAACCTCGGAGCGCCAGCACTGTAACAGTGTTTCCACTGAAAAACCCGGCACTTGCGCCTAGCCACGCAGTGTGTCCTGTACTTTCCACGAAACGAAACTTTTGCTGAGGTACCAGAACAAACTGAAGATATTACGGCACTGTAGTCTGACTTTGGACAGGTGTGGGGTTGACTGTAGTTCAGTGGAGCATATCATTTTGTGTGAATGCACTACCAAACACGGTCAAACTCAGCCAAGAATGTTATGGGAAGCTTGACCTTGAGGGCGATCTTGACCAAACCATAAAAAAATAAAATGAACATTGCCGCGATCGGCGCCAATATATTAGCTTCGTTGGCCACAGCACGAGAGAACTATGCTCTCGCCGCAGCCGATCACGCCTTGAATTAAACTGCAACGCACTCTCGCGCTGTGCACTGCATGTCGACATCTTGATCAGCTAATATTACTATCGAACTAATATTGTCACGAAATATGCCGATGACCCAGGAAAGCAAAACCATGAGCCAACCAGGCTAAACATATGCTTTCGCATGTCTTTAAATCCCACCAATTTTTTCTTCTCAGTTTCCCACTCCCGAAAACAAAGAAGTTTCATATTCGCCATGGGCGTTGTCTCCAACGTGGTTCGTGCCACCCTGAGCGTTGCGTGGGTCGGGAATCGTTTAATGTAAATACCGCTCAAAAACGAATAATGTAGATTTGAGAAAGGTGGAGGTGAATAATGTTACTACTTGAACAGTTTTTTTATACGGACACGATAGCGTTTGTACAGAAAAACAAACACAGCATGATAAAAGAAATCCTCGGTGGAGACGAGAGCCTCTTGGTCCAGTTGTGCGCACAGTGAAGCGCACTGCCCACTGCGTGACCAAAACCTTTCGAGTGTGCACGCTGTTAAACACACCTGTGAGCCTTTAATGCTGTCTAAGGTAGGCGCCCGGCGGTTTTTGGTTACGTGCGCAAGAGGTATTCGCAGTCAGTGCATGCAAGCGTCCGCCTATTCTCTATACACGTAAATCTGAGGTAGGCCCCATTGTGAGAATCACAGCCCTGACGGATAACCGCATCGTTTCGGTGCATCAGCGGCAGTTTACTGAATCATCGCAGGAAGATTAAAGAATATACTCAAGCCGTAAAATAAGAACATAATAGGAAGTGTGTACAAAATTAAATTATGCTGCGCTAATTCCTGAGAGATGCGAATGCGCATTTTTTTTATTACCATTAAAAATATAGAAGCGGAAAAATAGCCGGGATGGTCCATGCTAAGCGATTCCGGGCAAAGGCATTTTTGAGCAGAAAACCGTTCATGAACACAATTTTTTCATAGAATGTAAGATTTCACTACAACAATCAATATACCCGCAGACCACCCGACGGCAGTCTGACATTTTTTTCTCTATTATCGTTTTTGCTATAGTGAAAAGCGTTTACCACTGGTTTTCTATGGCAGTCTTAACTTTTAAATGTGATCAATGGAAACACTATAAAAGAAAGATTTTGCGACCTATCAGAAGACTGGATCATTTTCTTCAATATTTTCATAAGAGTCTCTTACAATTTTTCAATTTTCAAAATTTTTGTCCGATAAAGTTGGACTTGCTACGTTCGCTTGCATGACAACAAAGTTGTCATTCCGGCAACAGAAGGGTCTTTTTTTGCTTGATTATCGCAAAGTCTGTCTCTTTGTTAGTGAAAATGGGCTCATTGCGTACACCTTCCAGAAAACAAAAGCTAAGAGAGAGAGAAGAAAAGAAAGGGATGCTGGGGAGGCAGATAAGACGTGCGCTTCGGCATTTTGCCCCGCAAGGGAGGAATAAAGAAAGTGATACATAAAGAGAGAAAACAGATCACGGGGAGGAAGAGCGCCGTACACAGACGCAAGAAGCGTGCGATGCCCTGACAACCTGACACTTAAGCGCGACGTTGTTAGGAAGCAAAGCAGAATACGCTACGCATCACTGACGCCTAAACGAAGGTCCCTGTTTTCCCTGTAAATAAATAGAAAAAGAAAGATACCTAGACGTCAAGCAGCGCAGAAAAAAAGTCAAGAAACAATGAACAACGGGGATTTCATGACACAAAAGAACCGAAGGCATTGAAGCTACGAGCGACATTTGCGTTGTAAACTGAAGCGAACAGTCAAGGGTGTCCCTGCGAGCGTTGTTGTCTCAACAACCTACTTCCCGAGCAGTGCCGCCTCTTTGCCTTCTCTCTTGTGTCAGCCCATTCGCCGGCGCTACCAACTTGCCACTGCAAGCGCGGAGTAATCAGGGTGCTGCATAATTAAAGCGGCTCCACGGAGCTGGCCTCATGTCCGCCATTGCTTGAACAATCGCGTAGCGCCTCGATCGTTCAAGCTGTTGCTCGTGTGCGCAAACATCGCTAGAAAAAGGTGCAAGGATCGGAGGATGCAGGGAATGAAGGAAGAAGGAGACATGCAGAACTAAGCATAGAATAGACTCCTTTCACTGGAGCAGTGTGGCGTAGCCGCTGCTGCTGAAGGCGACTTTCGAAAGAGGCAACGCGGTAACTGACAACAGTCGTAAAAAAGGGCAGCGGGAATAGCTCCCGGTGATTGCCGAAACCGGCATAGCCTCAACTGCACAGGGCCCATCGTTCTCCCGAGGGTGAAATGCGGTGCCACACCGGTATGGGGGAAATGCCGCGGGACCGTCGTGCTGCTCGAACAGCGCTTGACTATTCAGCCTACGGGAAGGAAGCGTTCGGCTCTCTACGACTCGTAAAGTGTCTGAGGGGTGCGTTCGTTTCTTGCGAACACACACGGTTTGTTTAAAACTGCTGGAGATGAGAAGCCTTCCATTAATTCTCTTGTTCTGTGCTGTGGTTTGAGTAGCGTCCACATTTGTTCTTGTGGTGCTGGTTTTCTCAACTCGACATGAAGAATCGGCGTGAAGGCTACGGCAACACGAAGTAGGTTATAAACATAATGGGATATTTCCTACTTTACTGCGCAGGTCGGGAATTTGTTCGAGAACTGTTGATTATATGAGGTCGAGTATTGCTTACAGGTGTCCACAATCATGTCTCCCACAAAAGGTGTTGATAATGCATAGTATGCACTGTCCTGTTACATGTCCGCATACATTTCGCCGCCCGTCTGCCCGCGAACTTGCCTGGGCAACGACAAAAGGCAGATCTGAATAACAATAAATAACTCCCATGTTTTTATAGGCATATACGGTACGCGTAACCACGTGTAATGAACACCTCATAGATGGCAGTGCAGGCTAAATAGCACCCATGCTGTTATAACCGCATACTGTATGCATAACCACGCGACCACGCATAGCGGACACTCCACAGATGGCGGCGTAGGCAATAAACTAGTTTATCTATAGTAGCCGTGCGAGCCTGGAATAAGATGAAGAAGGGGAAGAAGTGGTGAACAATGATGATATTTTCAAAGAACGCATGGGCCTCTAAGTGAGTTTTCGTTATATAAGCACAATTATAATAGACTCCACAGCATAAAAATTACCCTACTTAATTTGAAATTTTTTTTCTTAGCCGTTACATATGGTTTAGCTTATTATTTAAAATTTAGTAATGCAATTTAAGGATCACATGCATGTGCCTGCAAGTACCATTTTATTTCAACTGAAGCTACAGATTCTCGTACCTCCTCTTATTTACCTCCGGTTTTCGAAAACTAACGAACCAGCACCGTAAATAGGAGCTAATTAAGAAAAGAGGTAAAACTTTCTTTCATGTTTGAAATTTATGAAGAATGTAACCGAAAATAAATTTTTGCTCGCTGTTCAGAAAATTTTCCGCTAGATGAATAAGCCTGACGTTGGCTTTTAGACGCACACTGGAAAGAAGAAAAAAATTTCCTTAGCTGAACTGTGCATACGCAAAACAGTAGATCTTATTGCCAAGCATTCACTCGCAAAGCACTACTTCAGCAAGTGTTCCCCGCATAATATTTTTGAATGTGGTCAGACACGAAAAGTTTACGCATGAACCTGCTGTCTTGAAACAGGAAAAAAAAAAAAAAACGATACAATCGTAAGCAGTCAAGGTTTACTTTGCTGTGGTTTGGCTTTTCCCCATATCCACGAGCTAAGCAGTAAAGCATGCTTTAGAGGGTCAGAATGAACATACTTCATCTCTTGAAATATCGACCAAAGAATTCAGCGTGGTATTCCTATACGAAATGGATATCCTTACTACGTTGCTTTCGAGGCTGCAAAGCATCTCCCATTCACAATCTGCTGAGGACGCAAAAGGGGTTACAGAAATTGCCGTACAATAATTGCAGAACATAATTAAGCTTTGTGTTTTCAACTAGGGCGTATATGTCGTCCCCGTACACAAGTACGGGCTTTTAGTCATGTTCGGGACGGAAAAAATCACTAAGATACCCCCCGTACGCAAATGGTTTCAAGAAAAAGTATCGAATGATTTCGTCTACTTGCACAGCACCACAGTCTTAAAAATAAAATGGTAACCCGTAATTTTGGAAGCTCACACTCACACTCGGGATAAAAAACAAGCAATTATAAAAACTTTACTCTAGTGAAAAAAATAAGAAATTATAGGTGGCAGAAAAAGTTCAAGTAGATCCAAAATAGGATGTAAGCCATTTTAAGCATCATCGATCAATCAAACCCTTCGTGGAGCACCTCAACGGATCGAAAAACTCGCCTCCTCGCTGTCAAATTTTCTGCAAGACATCGTTAACATAGCTCTGGCATGTAATTCGTTCATTTTAATATTTTACCAACCTATATTTTTTGTTTGTTCGATTGTGGGACAAAGAAAATGTGTGCCCCAAACGAGTGAGTTTTTTTTTTTTGATAGGTTCTGATCGGACACAGAGCTTTCATAACATTTTTTACAACTATGCGTCGGCGAAATTTAAAGTTATCTTTAACAGTTATGATGCAAGCCATTAGTAGCTGTGAAAAGCGACATTAACACACTATAGAACTGAATTTATCAGTCCACTTTATGCGTGCCGCGATTGCTCACATTGCTATAGCACACATTTCCCAATTTCTGTTCAGCACGATCCAAGTGATTTTCTATGACCATCTCCGACATCATCCATACGTATTTAGGCGACAAACGCCTTTCCCCGTAACACACAGTAATTCATGTTTCGGGTTCTATCTGATAATCGGCTGTCAGAACTACGTTTCCTTTCCGTTCGTATCAAGTCTGTCAATCTGGTTACGGCTGTCTGCCCTGTGCAGTCGTTCATGTGTTCCCATGGCATTTTATTACTTAAGATTGAGCTAAAATATCCTCGATTCTTATTGGTCATTATCGCTCACTGCAGCATTGTTATTTCTATTCAATGATTTTCTTCGCACCCCAAGGTACAATCTCATCGGTGAGCACTGTCGTGACACACCGGTCATTTATTTGCTATATCAAGAGCGCGGGTAGTATGCTAACCATTTCACGCGATTGACAGCTCATTATTTTACCACGCTGAATTATCTCTCATGGTCTGAATCCTCCGCCAGTATCTCGATCGACCGCTATACGGCTAAACTACTTTGATAACTTTATTGTCGGTCGCGAACTCTTGTTGATGCTTCAAACTCTGCATAATTATTTTTCCTTCACAGTGATAACAAATATGTGTACCCGCCACTACCTCCTGCTTATCAAGGTCTTGAATCATACTGCTATAGCTCTCCTGCTGAGTTGATTACGGGGACAACATTGCTATCTAAGCGCAGGTCGCTAGAAGTACTCCCCTTTTATCTTTACACCTTACCTATCCCAGCTTAGTAATTTGTGTATTTATTGCTCTGTTCTGCTCCTCTATACAAAAGCGAGTCCTGCGTCATGTCTTATAACGTGGATTTAGTAAGATAGTTAACGTTTCTGAAAATTTCTTCTGCAAAAACTAAAAGAAGAGTCCATGGAGCGCGCACTACATTGATATGCTTCGCCCGTGCCCACGCGGGGCATGTATTAATGTTTCTTTCGGATTACATAAAAACGGAAACGTGCGTACCCGAGGCAATAACAACGAAGCTAGCCTCTATTCGGCCCTCTTCGTGCACTAGCTCAGTAAAACCAAATGAAAAAAAAACAAGCGAGAATCTGTAATAAACAGATTGTTATTGTGCTCGCGAGGAAACTAGATTCACAGCTGGGACAGCGAACAGAACTGTACTGAGCTGCGCAGAGAGCAGCTTTGCGGGGAAAGCGTCGAAAGCGCAGAGCGAAGTTGGAATTTCATAGTATTTTGTGCAACGCCGACGAACGGTGAATCTCTTCGCGTTCACACCCCTGCTGCAAGCGACGCCCCAAGGCAAACCAGCTGCCTCTACCGTCCGAGCTGATATTCACGCATGCACACGAGTTTTCGAAACGAGGTTGCTATCACGTGTTTGCTGGTAGACAACTCTTGAGACGTAGTTTCGGCACGGACCCGAAAATTTTACATGCATGATTTGTGCGTCGCTGCCTTTTCCTTGGTCGACTTTTTTAAAGAGCGGGGAGGGAAAAAAAGAAGAAGCGATAAAGGAGTGTAGTGCTGAAACATCACGTGCGTAAGCAAAAAGAACGACTCAGCCAGGCAGCCCGAATGGAGCATTTGCACCTGCTGTGCAAAGTGCGGAAGAGAATGGGTGGCACAAAACGCACTGGCTTCATTCGCCGCTCTGAAAGTCAAATTGTGCTCGTGTAGCTTTGCGCACCGAGCGTTCATTTGCACTTGGCTGTCTCTCAGTGTTTTCTCCCCACCTCTGTGAGCAGCGGTGCTTGCGCTCTGCCGACCCGCTTCTTGTTCTTTATCGCTTTCTGTTTTGCTTCAAGCTATCACGAAACGTAAAGTCATTTCGAAATCTAGACAGCCGGTCTCCATCGCGAGATTTTTTTTTTTACTGCCATAACGATATTTCTAACTCGTATTGTCTGCTTTCGGACAGCGAGGTGCTTACGCTGAATTAACGCTCTCCCGTAGAAAAAAAAAAAGAGAAAGGGGAGAGCGCCATGAAACTATCTCCTTCATGCTGCTTTGTCCTTTTTACGGCTCCCGGTCTCTCTGCAAAGGTTATATATTTTATATAAAATGCTCCCTTTGTCAGACGTTTTCATAAGTTTGTTGATCTATTCTTCGTTTTCGTTTTCCTAATCTTCGCTGCTATATTCTGTGAAACCACTAAAGCACTCACAAAAGTTCTCGCGTGTATGAGGATTACCACACAAGTTGTAAAACCCGAAAAAAAACGAAGAATTTAAGCTCGCCATTAAAACCAAGGTGCATTTCGACATCAAAACGCTTTCCACTCTTTTGGCATGTTGAGGGAAGAACACACGCGCTGAAAGAGAGGCAGGTTGGTGCGGCTACGCAGCAGAAATGAGCATACGTTAACACAAAGAGAGAAGGCTCCAAACAGCCCTCAGTCACACCCCGGGCGCTGCCTTCTTTTATTTAGCCTTCGGCTGCCGTGTCCCAGAAAGGCTCCGTGCTTCCATTTTGCCCATATTCCCATTCAAATGATCGCAATTAAGGCCGCGGCTTATTTACGGAAGGTAGGAACGAAAATTGTTCAAAACAAAAACAAGCTTGATGAGTTTAGATTGCTGCTCTTCCTGAAGCCCCTGCACTACAAGGGAACAATTTGGGGGCGGGGGGGTGGGGGGGATAGCGTGGAAGTCTTACCGGAGCAAAAAGGCAGTGCCGATCTCCCGGCGTTGTGTCGAAATATTCTTATTGGCTGTCTGGCAGTGATGACATCAGTGACGTCACCAGAACGGAGAAATCATATTGGCTGGAAGGAAATGATGTCACCAGACCAGCAGTGACGACATCAGACCAGGGTTGGCTTTGCGAAGCCTCCACCTGCCAACCGTGGTAGATGGCAGCTGGTATACGCGAAGAGATCGGGAAGAGCAACCTGGGTCACACAAGCCCAGTAGCCACTTGCGGCAAAGGCATCAATCCCTTCAAATCCTGTTGCATTGCCATCACTTAATAGAATCAACTGCCCTCTGTGTTTTACAGCGAGAGCTGTGAAGCGCACGTTTCTGAGTTTCGCGTGGTAGTAGCAGAAAAAGTGGTAAGATATGGTTTATGATTTATGGGGTTTACGTCCAAAAGCGACTCAGGCTATGGGGATGCCGTAGTGAAGGGATCTGAAAATTTCGACCACCTGGGGTTCTTTAACGATCACTGGCATCGCATAGTACACGGGCGTCTAGAATTTCGCCGGCATCGAAATTGGACCGCCCCGGCCGGGATCGACCCGCGTCTTTCGGGTCAGCAGCGGAACGCCATGACCACTGAGCCATCGCGGCGGCAATAAAATAGTAAGAGTAGTATTAAAAGTGGTAAAAGTAGTTGGCGTAAGCGGTGGGCGCGTTGTCAACATAGCCATCCGGTGGGTGGTTTTTGTGGAAGGAGGAGGGTATTGCGGGACGCTAAGAAGGCGCTACCGGTTAATTTTTGTCACGGAGAATTACAGTGGGAGGATGAGGGTATGGTACGAGGGTATGATAGTATGAACCACCCAGAGAGTAGTTACCCTGGAAGGAGGAGTGTATTGCGAGAGCGTAAGAAGGCGCAACCGGTGGAATTTTGCCACGGAGAATTAGAGTGGGAGTATGAGGGTATGGTATAAACATCCCAGAGAGTAGTTACCCTGGAAGGAGGAATGTATTGCGAGAGCGTAGAGAGGCGTTACCAGAGGGTGGTCATCATGGGAACCATTTGGAAGTTGGTTACCATGGATGCAGGAGAACGTGGCGAGAGCAGAGGAATCACCAACCACAGGATGGTTACCATGGAAGAAGGAAGGTACGGCGAGATCTTAAGGCGCTACGGGAGGGTGGTTACCACTGGAACTACCCTTAGGGTACCTACCTTTGGAGAAGGGCATGGAGAGGGCACAGGAATGCCAAACCGGAGAGTGGTTACCACGGCGCTATTAGGAGGGTGATTACCGTGAAAGGTGTTAAAAGTATAGCGAGAACTGAGGAATGTAGCACGCCAATCGGCGGCAGCTGCTGCCAAACGCGTCGCCTGAGGAGAGGGTCATCGGGGACGCCACGCGCGTAGAGCGGCAGACGAGAGGATAGCTAGCCGAAAAGCAGGTATGCGAAGAAAACTAAGAAGAGTGCTCTATAACTATAAAGATATGAAGTCACTCTCGTATTCTCTGCCTCAACATACCGTAAAATATAAACGCCTTAGCAGCTATGGCAGAATCCTGCGTTGCACAGTGGTAACCGTCCTGTATTTTTTTTTTCATAATTTGCCTGACATACGCACCTGATTTAAAGAAAAAAAGAAACAGGGTAGAATAGAAAGAAGACGAAACTAAAGAAAAAGGAAAGAAGAAGAGAAAGCCATTAGACTTACGGCTCCATTTCCTTTAAAAAAATTTCAGATACAAAACATATAAGGAGCACTTGGCAAATGTGGAACGTGTTTGATAGCGGCATCTATCCGTATTGCCGCGTATTGCACGGTTAGAAAGGCCAGCCCACTTATAACGGCCCTGACGTTCACCCTGGTTGCATTCGTTGTATCCGAAGTTCGTAGTAAGTTTGTTTCACACATTACAGTCAAAACTACAAAGTCAGAAAAAAGGGGGCATTTATTTCTTTAAAGAATAGGTTATGCATGTCTGGTTCTTTAAATCACACTCTATCGCAGCGCGATGATATGTTCCTCGCAGAGACTTTGCTGACGGGACGCTGCTTGAGGGACGCCATGAACCTTACTCGTCGTCATTAAAGTGTTGACGGCAACTCGTGGTAAGTTAGACTCCTCGTCAGCGATTCCTTCCCGAGTTGAAGGTTTCAGCGTCGAAGCTGGTGTAGCGCACGAATCAACAGAACATACTGTCTGCGCGCTGCCCCTGCTCTGCAGCAGTGGACAATGTGCAGAGCTGTCTGTGTAAGCGAATCACGCCATGTGACCTCCTAAACCCGCAAGGCACATAGCATGTGACGCGAATTGAAACCTCTCGGATCGCTGCCATTAGCTTATTGCGAAAGTGTATAAAGCTTTCGTTTTCAAAGCGCTGTCCCATTCACGCCACCACCGTTCTTCTGCTTAAACCATAACGGTTTACCTAGCCGACACAAACGCATGCACTGATTTACCTTGTAACCCACCGGGGCGTGCTTGGTCAGCGTTTCATTGCAGTTTCCGTGCCTCGTTTTTTCTTTCCTTTTTGTTCGTGTGTGTGCGTCTGTGGCACCGCCCTCGTTCGTATTAGGCGAGCGTTCGTTATAACTGTGTCGGTTATATGTGGTCTGGACTATACTTAAATGGTTATAAGCCAGTTAGGTGCGCAAAAAAGGCTATATGGCCCTCTTGGAAGTCTGGCGCTCTTGGGAACTGTTCTTCCGAAGCGAGAGCTACACTACGCAACCCAGTCGAGCATTTTGCCGTGAGCCTTGGAGGCCGATAGTGCGCATGCGCGAAACCAGAAAAGAGCAGCAGTTGCGCGGCGCATGACGTCAGAGTTCGCCGCCACCACCGCGCGAGGAGCTTCACCGGCCAGACTACGCCTGCCGGCGCCGCGCGTGAATGCGCATGCGCGGCAACCGGAGAAGGGCGGCAGGTGCGCGGCGCATGACGTCAGAGCTCGGCCGCCACCGCGGTCGTGTGTGGGGTCGTGTGGATAAACTGCGTATGTGCGGCTGTGTGTATAAAAGCTGAGGTGATACGACTCGGTGTATCACAATCGCTTCGTATGCGTGACGAAAAGGAGACTCCAGCCGACGCTACGTGGTGGTATCGTCAGGAGAAGATCAATTCCTCGGACCCAGAAGTCGTCGCCTAGCACCTGGCTGCTCTGCAGAAAAAGAATGAACATCAGAAGGCTAAACGAGCGGCGGAAACGCCTGAGAAAAGAGAAGTACGTCTTGCAAAGTGGAGACGCCAAGAGGCGGAGTGTAACAAGCGGCGCATAGCAGCTCGCATGGTTCCTTCGCAAGAAAACCAAGATGAAGCAATGACAACAACATCATCATCAACAACAACAACTGAAGAGGAGGATGTAAAGGCTCGTCGTAAAACTGACCAGGCGATTTGACCAGGGGGGGACTGCAGCTCTCGCTACGTATATCCTGGCATAGCTGAGCTAAGCCACTTCCAATTTTTTTCACCCGACAGGTCATAGATGGCGATTAATTGTGAGAGATAATTGCTCATAGCTACATTTTAAATCTCATATTGTGAAACCACAACTTCCAGTTCCGCACAGAAACCTACGCAACTACTTTTAAACATAAAGGTGCGTCGTTAATATATGATGTGTGTAGCTGATCTCACACTTGTACTAAAATTTCGAAATGAAGAGGCATTCCCGGAGCACCAACATTGCAAAATGTACTATTCAGGCACTGGGAATTTTTTTGTTTTATTCTTGTGATTTACGTTTCATTTATAATTTCTTTTTTGCTCTCCATGCATTGGGAAACGGTCTTATGGTCCGTCCTGGGCAGTCCAGCTTGACAGGTGGATTGTAGCAACTTTTCTTCGCTTTTACTGTGACAAGGACGACCATGAACGTCGACGGACGACAAAATATATTGCTGCAGCGTTTCCGCACCACACTTTCCAGTCCGCTCCTCTAGAAGCACAACACCGCCGATGATTTCCTCCTCGAAGGGCGTGTTTCCCAGTAGCTGCCGCAGATAGACCGTGCTACATTCCTCCGCTCTCGCCACAACGTTCATCCTTCTTCCACGGTAACCACATTCCGGATTGCTGCCGTGGTACACCTTCTCTATCGAAAAATACAGCAGAAAATACTATGGTGTCACAATAGATTTTCTGTAGTATTTTGGGACGCGACAACAGAAGCTCCTGCAGTAACAACCGGATTTTCTGTTGTACTGCACTGTGCGCTCTCCTGGCGAAGGAGGCAGTTCTGTGGTGAGAACTGACGCCTTCGTACTACTACAGAAATCTTTGTCGGGCGACAGCACGACAGAAGTTTTAGTCGCATTACCGCGATAGTGTAAAAGGCCCTGTTACACAGCAAATCCGGCGTCGGCGAAGTGGGCGTTGTGAGCGAGAAATAACGAGCATGACTCTCGCAAGTGGTGTCCAGAGAGCAATCTATTAGGTAGGTGGGTCGCCTAGATCATCTGTCCTTACAGCGCCATATCACAACCTACCGAAGAGATGGTGATCAAATTGCCCACTGTGTCAGGTGGTAGTCAAATTAATGATTGGTCGCTCGGGAAGACCAACCTGAGTCACACAAGGCCCACCGCTGGGAGCACCTGCCATCGCAGGGCAATGGCGCTACACTTAAAGGCTGCACCACTGTGCCAGGATGGTTATGAGGACTCCTAGGGATCTATGAATGTAAAGTAGAGCAAGAGAGTTAGCCCATTACGCTATCGCGTGATAGCGTTAAGGCGGAGCGTAAGTGTGCCTTCCACATTTTTGAGGACCAGATGTGTCGTATTTTTAGACAGAGCTTTCTACACTCTCGCCGCACCCTCCTCCTTCCGCCGTAGCCTCCTTTCATGGCAACCTTTCTTCTGCTTCAAGGTTAACTACCCTCTTTTTGTTTCCTTTGCAACCAAGTACCGGCTGCGTTTTTTCACGCTCTCGCCATACCCTCCTCCTTCCATGGTAATCATCTTCCGGTTGCTGATTTCTTCATTTCCGCCACACCGTCCTCCTTTCACGGTAACTACCTTTTGGAAGGTTACCGTTGAAACCACCCTCTGGTTAGGCCTCCCTACGCTCTCGCAGTAAAACCCCCTTCTATGGTAACCCTCCCCGTCCTTTCGATTAACTACCCTCCAGGTGGTTTCCGTGGCAGCCACCTGCCGGTTGAGCCTTTTTTCGCTCTCGCATACCCTTCTCATTCAAAGATGACCGTCCTTCTGATAGTTCTTGTGGTAACTACCCACCTGGTATGAAGCAGCTCACGTCAAACCTTCCTCCTTGCAAGTAACCACCCTCCGAGTGGTTTCTATGACAACGCACCCATCGGTTACGCCGACGACTGCTACAAACTACGACATACTACTGCGATGCGAAGCCCGGGAACCAACGCTTAACAGCTGTCGGTGTGATACCAACGACAGCGCAAAGCAGTCTTCATCTGCAGGAAGCTTTAGGGAATGTATCGTGGAAGTCCCAGCGACAGAGAAGGTAATTTATTTTTTTCTTCATCTCTGATGCATAGCTTCAAATCGCCGTGTAATTTCTTTACACACACAGGCACTGAAGTCATCTAGCACAGTGATAGCAGAGCTGCAGGAAACGCCTGAACAGCACGTGTGAAATTGAATTCAGGTTGTGGTGCCAAAATATTTTCCGTGCTCTGAAGAATTGAATGGAATGGCTGAATATACAGCTCAAGGCATAATGGCAAAAGGACAGAAACAGTGAAAGACACACGTTTGTCGTCGTGAATTGCGCTGCATATTCACCATGAAAAACCAACTAGCCCGTCAGTTTGATTTCGAATGGAAATTCAAACCATTCACCCTGTTTAGAGTGAAGAAAGAACACCTGCGTGCGTCACGGGAGATAGGAACACCCGAGTGTTCCTTTTTACACACACTGTGATCGAATTTCTATCTTCTTCATGTGTTTGCAGATAACGTAAGCGCATGAAACGAAAACTTGGCGTCGATTTGCTTACATTGCCGTAGGTTCTTTCCAAAAAATGTGCTCGAAATGCTCGCGAGTAACACAGTCGGCACTACTACTGTGCTCGAAAGGTGCATAGTTTGTTTGTTTATTTTTTGTTCGTCGCAAGCAGACATCATCGTTCTTTAACATTGGAGACTGCCGATGCAACATTGTTGTGTTCCTTATAGTTGACGTAGCCTTTTAAAAAAAAGCGAATTTCTTAAGCATTAAAATGCCTGGCTCCCCAACTCTCCACTAATTTATATGCAGATTAACAAATCAGCACTTCCTCTTCACTGACCTCGCACTGACGCTAACCGAGAGACTACTAAGGAAGTAGCGCGCCGGCGGGACTTCCGTTACTTGAAGCGAGCCGAAATTCTGGCACCTCGCAACGTCTTTCATCCATCATTCGAGCCCAAATGAAGACCAGACATGTATTGCTTAGTTAGATCTTACTTCATAGCCACCTGTAGTCATTTAGTACTACAGATTCATTGCACTTTTGTTTTTGCCATTTTCTTCTCTTTCTTCTATCAGTCTCTCCTTTATCCCTTCTCTTACGGCGTGGTTCAGGTGTCCGCCGATATGCGAGGCAGATACTGCGCAATTTTCTTTCCCCAGAAACCATTTCCCAATTTTCCGCTTATTATCCAGGAACATGATGTATTTTTTTCCTCCTTCCCCGCTGCATCCTACGTCCCGCTTCTCTATTTGGGACTACCAACAGGGTGTAAAGTCCGGTTGTCATTGTTTAAATGGCGCACAACCGCGGCGAGGCATTGCCTTCCCCTTTTTCCTTTCTTCTTCTCCTTTCTCTCTTAATACTGTACACACTGCAAGAAAAACGCCTTTAGCAGCACCACTGCAGCTCGTACCGAACGCAGTAAATTTTATCAGATGGTCAGGAAGCAGGTATCTACATGTTCACTATGTGCGCCGACCTCAATGGCCATCACTTTCACGCAGCCGTTTCATTGAGATCTTGCCCGGAACAACCAGATAACGTAAACAAGAGAACTGGGAAGCAAACAAACATATTCTTTACCTTTGTTGAGCGTACCATGATTTATTCCCCGCAGTTGCTTGATGACATAACATATAGAGCGAATGTGCATTTGCAAGACTCGTGATGCAGCGAAAAGCAGGACGGCGGATAAAAAGATAGAGGAAAAGAGAATAAGAAACATTCGAAAATCTTAAGTTGACTTCGCTTCTTCAATGCTCGCGATGCGCTAGAATTGTAGGATGCTTTCTGTGTGTTAATCTTTCTTAAAACCTTTTGCCGGGCTAGTTGCTGCTTTATTCTTTTGTAACAGCTTAGCCCAACATGTCTCGAAAAACTCGTTATCTACCAAAATATTTGCCCATCTTAAAGTCAAGCATCTTATTGCATTCTCCAACGACCACAGTCAGTGAAAAGAGGTTTCACTTGATTTAAACCGACCACGATAAGGAACAGAAAGAAACGGGAAGCGATATTCGAAGAAAAAGGACATGAAATACATCACAACAAACACTTCAAAGAACAGAGATGTTCGAAAAACGATGGCTTCAAGTAGCTCTTACGGGTCACTTAGACGCCTGGTGGTATCCATTGTTGCTATCGCAACCACTGTTGGCGAGCGGAGAAAAAAATACGAGAAGGGCAACACAAATTTCTGGGAAAAAAATAAAAAATCAACACCAGAAAAACAACTGAGCTTCGGTGCACATCAAGAAACAGCAAAGGAACCTGAAAACAGATAAAAAGAAAATAATAGTCTCACTGATCATGGAAGGTTCCTCAGTGGTTCTGGAAACCAATTACCCGAGAAGACCGGTATCAGGTGCTCCTAGCTTACCTAGGTGAACAAGGAGCCCCGGGGCTAGTCGGCGACTTAACGTTGCTCGGACCGTTACCCCCAGTTTCCTCGCATCTGTTCTTTGTATGGATTCTGGTCCCTGAGGAAAACCGCTGGTCCCGCGAAGATACGTGCACACCGTGCTAGCTCCTAGCCGGAGAGTGCTAACTTCTGCAAGCCTTGTAAGAGCGAATCCCAGGTAGGCAAAACACGCACAGCTTGTGCCAGTGATCCGCTGAGCAGACTTGGATTGCGTGTGATACTTTCCACGTGCAAAGTGTATAAGAGAAGCTAATTAGGCGAAGCCTATCTGCCAGGAGAAAGAAAATCGAGGACTGGCAGGGTCCCGAGGCTTTTTCCTATTTCTAAGCACCACATTCACTCGTTTTCTTGCGTCTTGCACTAGATCATTTGTAACGCGTTTTCCAAATAAGCCCGAAACTTTCGCAAGTAACCTTGGGCGTTTGTGAACCGATCATTAAAGGAGAGGTAAATCGGCGTGCGCTAAGGCTTTTTTTTTAATTGGTTTTTTTGGGGGGAAAGGAAATGGCGCAGTATCTGTCTCATATATCGTTGGACACCTGAACCGCGCCGTAAGGGAAGGAATAAAGGAGGGACTGAAAGAAGAAAGGAATAGGTGCCGTAGTGGAGGGCTCCGGAATAATTTCGACCACCTGGGGATCTTTAACGTGCACTGACATCGCACAGCACACGGGCGCGTTAGCGTTTTTCCTCCATAAAAACGCAGCCGCCGGCTATGGTTGTAATTTTACGACCCAGGAGCAGACCGGAAAGCAAAGGTCTTTACCTGCTTTTTCATGAACGCTTCTTCTCTAGTCGGGATCAGCTCCAGTGCTGAACAGCGCCTGCTATAAGAAAGAAAAGCCACTGCTTTCTATTATTTCTCTCCTACCACATCTATGTCACCAACCCTTAGGCGCACACAACAGTTTTGAAAGTAAAGTTCGTAAACAAACGGGTTCCCAATGCTGTCCTGGCGTGGATTGGTGGGAAAATGCTTGAGTCTGTTTTTGTTTACGAACGTTGCGCCATGTCAACAATCCAAGAAAGTGTCTCAATATGCCACACATCCTTGTGTCGCAATCAGCGACGTCATTTTGCCTCTGACTATAGTCGGCGACTAGTGTCTTTGAAAGTGGTGCAATAGGAGACGCGTAGTGGGCACTGACGCTGCTTTATTGTGCGCGAATGTTGTGAGGAAAACTCTAGCGTTTTCAGAGTCAGGAAATGAAACCCACTTCGTCCAGCATTTCTCTCTCATCACGCAGTAAATATGTATCTACACAGAGAAAATATTTAGATGGACATCACCGCGAGACCCGGCTTTTAAGAAGTAGGGTTCTGCTGCTGGACCAGTCCAAAGTCGAGTGGTAGGAGATTCTTGAAGAAGACATATATATATATATATATATATATATATATATATATATATATATATATATATATATATATATATATATATATATATATATATATATATATAGTCGAGAGTGAAACTATCAGCGGTGGCTGTGTGGTGCGGCGATTCTGGACTTGCGGTTGGCAGCAAGCTGGCCCGCAATATATGTGGTAAAAACAAAAGCTAAACAAACAGAAAGCAATCTGACTGTCAGAACGCCTACTTTTTCCGTTACGCAGTTCCTTACACTTTCAATGGGAAGTCTTTTGCCCTGCAGTGGGCGTAGTCAAGCTACTGTTGCTGATGATGATAACGATGATGATTTCTTCGCATGAGGGGATTGAGCGCCACACTGAAAGAGGCGTTCCGCAAGGGAGTACCTGCCGTTGAAAAAAACTTTACGACGACATTTTATTCGCTTTCCAACTTTTTTTCCTTCCGTCTGCGTCTGTAATTTTTTTATTTTTTTTTATTTTGTGAATACTCCAACAAACTCGGTCACACGTATTACATTCTGGCTTTCCAATTTAGCTACAAAATGAGATTGAATCCTGAACCGAACAGAAAAACATTTAGAAGAAAATATCGTACAAAGTCTGGTTCATATTATCTACGAAAAATATAATACCAAGGCCGCATTCCCGCACAACAAATGCTATGAAAAACTAAGCTTTCAGATGCCACATTTGCTGAATGCATTTTCTGAAACAGCTGAAACACTGTTTACTGCCAGTTCGGTGCAGCGACTGAGGCGAGCGCTCAGAGTTTTTTCCAAAATGAAAAATAAAAATCCAGTGCTGGGATGATTTAGATTACTCTCGTTACACTGAAGTTCTTTGCCTTCACTCCGAAGGTTGTAAACATGTGTACTCGGATGTTTTCTGGTCCAAATGTTATCTCATTTTTAACCACCCTATTTTTTGAAGTAGTCTGTATTCATGTTACTTGAGTCCTAATTTACGATGACGTATTATTGTGCCTTCTTTACTATATTATTCTCTTGGATTACCTGCTTTGTTGCCGCAGCAGCCAAGGTGGTTGCAGCCTTAACAGGCACGTCTACTGCCTTTTGTCGAGTTATCAATGCATTACTGTTGCGGAATGTCTTGAATGAAAAAAAGAAAATCAAAGAATTTGAACATGAGTCTTGAAACTAATATGAGGATTCCATGAGCCACTTTCATCTGATGCGCCTACTCGTGAAGCTTTTGACGATTGCGGTCATGGATGTACTTTAATGTTTTTCCTTTTCCTGTGGTGCGCTCTCGCAAGTGTGGCGAAATGTGGTTATTTAGATAAACAATGCACACCCTCCCTGTCGAAAATTTGAGCAGGTTGCAAAAGCACCGAACGCGCAGTGCTTGTGCCTGACGACGTCATGGCGATAATGAATCGTTAGTTAATCAGTTGATATAGAAATTTACAGGCGACGTTTGCGTCAAAGAACGGGACAGCAATGTGGCGTCAGACTGACGTAGAGAAGCGATTTGTGACGGCTGGCATCTTCTCCTGGCCACGCCCGGTTCCGCTCCATCAGGCGATTAATGCGTACCAGAAGTCACGCGCTTTTCCATGTCTGCGGTGAATGTCATATGGGTCTGTTCCCGCAAGCACTGCTTCATTGCTTCTGCTGCTAGAAGCCAACGAGTCCAGAACTGAAGAATATTCTGAAGCTTGTGTGAAAATATCTGCTAAGTATTTAAAAAAAAGTAATCGATGTGATCATAAATAAGGCAGGATAAAAGAAAGGTAAAAGGGTGCGAAAAGTATGTAGCGTATTAAGTGCCAAAGTTTTGAAAAAATGATACTAGTGAAAGTGCAATACTCTCAAAACTGGAGTGGCTGGATTCGGAGAAAAGAGAGTGGAATTAATAACTGCTGACTCCGGAGGAGATTCCGGAGCCCTCCACTACGGCACCTATTTTTCCTTTCTTCTTTCACTCCCTCCTTTATCCCTTCCCTTACGGCGCGGTTCAGGTGTCCAAAGATATATGAGACAGATACTGCGCCATTTCCTTTCCCCAAAAAACCAATTATTATTATTATTATTACTCCGGAGGAACGGTGCTCGGGTGTGTGCGGCTGCGTTTGCGCACAAGTACCTTACAAGCTGGCCAGTACTCTTGGCCAGATAGGAACTTCATTTACAGCAGCGAACCCGGCTCGAGTTTTCTACTCAAGGCTGCCCATAACTGAATATCATGTATTTTATGCATACATGAGAGCACGCGCGTGAGGACTTGTTATTAAACGGTCTAGATAAATGTTTGCAGACAAACATTCTGGCGTGATGGGGCAGTTAAAAATAATTTTGCACGATCACCAGCAGTCTGAGTCGTCTGAAATAACAAAACTTAATTCATTTAAGAAAGCATTTCATGCATTTCCTTTCATTTTTATCTTCATAATGTGACGATTGGTCCAATAGCTGTAAATTTAAAGTTTCTCGCAGCTAGAACCACTTAGTAACCAGCACTCAGGAGACCGACAGTCACCGAAACCTTGGAACACATATTGAACTGTTTGTCTTTTTTTTAATTTGTGATGGTGAACAATATATCATCAAATGTTTCTGTATTATTCGCAGTTCTGAGTTCATCCCGGTTTTGTTTTTTAAGATCCTCTCTTCAATAATTTTTTGCCTCCACGGAAAATTTTGCGAGTCTCTAAAGCATACTCTCTGGGCTTCTTTGTTGCACTGAAGTGAACAGCGAGCACACTGCGCATATAGCCCTGACCTTCCAGTTATTACTTGCCGATGTAATTCCCAGGGTGATTGATCAGCTGAAAGCAACATAGTTTAAAAAAGCTGTCAGCTATCGGGTATTGCATCTCTTTAGAATAAGACAGCTTTCAAACTACCGGTGACTACAAAAATGGAGAAACACAAACTTTTCCACTAAGCAGGGCGTGTAATCGCGTTTTACCCCGTGCCTGCATTTTAAGCGAATGAACTCATGCTGATGAAAGCATGCGTATTCATTCATCCGTAGGCAACATGCTTCCCAACATGCATTCTCTACCACGTGCACTATTGTGCATGGTTTATATTTCGCAGGCAACACACATCGTTTAATATCGCGTTCAAGGACCTCGGCTTATATTTGTGGCAAGGTATCACTGCCCTCTGCAGTGAAGGCCCACAGTTTATTGCAAATGCATCCCTGTTACACGAGAAACAGGCGAAGGAGCAAAAGTCATGAACTTCCCGCGAGGTCCTAAATTTTCATATCGTGTTATTATACGGTGCCTCGCAATATCATGCTGTGCGGTATTACGGATAAGACGCCAGCTTTTATATGTTCACGATATTAGACGACATGCCGTCTTAACGAAATTAAACTAGCATATATGTGCTGACAATACCACTAACTTGCAACTGAAAAGGAAAGCCATGGCAATTTTTACTGATTTTCCGCATACTGCAAACAGAAGCATGGCTCCTACGTTTATAATTCACTGCAAACGCTTTGCCTAATTTCAGCAGTGTCGCCATAGCGTCCAAACAATTTTTTCCTAGATTCAGTTCCTTCTGCTGTTTACTTTCTTACTTTTTAAGCGTTAAGCACTCTACAGAGTATTTCTTTTTCCGAAGCCGATGTGGCTGCCAGAAATCAAGCAAGGGTCACCTACTAGCGCCGCGATACACAGAGAGAGAAAAACGTTTAATGCATAGAATAGTTGGGTGGGCCATCATTCGAGGACCCATTTGCTTTTTTTTGCCACCGCTCTTGGCTGGTTCACCACCGAAATGTGGTCTTCCGAATGTGAGCATGACAACGCCGCCTCCCAGTCCTCAGTTGTTGGGTTATTGATTCTTAGTATAGCTCAGTTAATTTTTTTGCTCGTCTGTATACACGGTCTCGTGAACTGCCAGTCATTACAATTAAAAGATAAATTTCTCAGGGAAAGGTGTCTGAATCTTTTGTAGCAAATTATTGAGATCCCTGTGAACTACTCATATGATTTCTATAAAAAAATTCCTCATAGTTTTTAGTATACCAAGACAAAAACTTGGTTAATATTTTGGACTCAGCCATTGCGCCTCGTCTATCTTCTATTAGAAGAAAGAGCATTAGTGTCTCCTATACAGTTCGCATAATTTTTTCGCTTGTTGAGCGTTACTTATCGATTTCCTCAAGCTAACCACACTTTCATTAATCTTCTCATAGTTATTTTCGCTCCTTTCTTTTTAAACTAATCTCTCCAGCTGTCTTTTCACGTATTTACTTGATGTACGGTAGCCGCTAATGCTCGTCAATCGATCACGAGTTTACATTGGGTAAACATTGTGAAAAAGCCCACTTTGGAAGATTCACACAATGAATGAATGAATGAATGAATTGGTTGGTAGAAAATTTGTTTCAAACACATACATTTCAGCCTCTTTAGGTTGGGCTAGCGAGGTCAATCTTATCTCTCAACAGCTAAGTAAGTGTATGCTGCACGAAACGCTGAATCGTGTGACATCATCCTGAACATTCTTCAGTTTATTTCCGACACGCGGTGCCGACTACGCCGACAGATTTTCGACCGAACGTGTTGTATATCCTGTCGCGTAATATAATTTGTAGAGCTCCTGCCCACGGCTCTATGTTTCACTTGTTCAACGCAGTTTCTATGAAATTATTCTAATGTGATCGAGTGAAGGTCAGAACGCTTTCGCTGAAATATCTGATGATTTTTTTTCAATTGTTTTTCTTTCAGTAAGTGTATGTATTAGTTATTGCATTAGTAATTGTTTCTTTATTTAGGGCACTCACTTTTAGCGTCCGTGAACGTGCGTGCAAGAAGCGGTAATAGGTGCCTAAATATGCTCTCCCGTTGCACACGTTGCACCCCTATCTGCCCAGAGGAAAGCTGCTGTGGACTAACTTACCACTTCCGGGCTTAATGGCTTTGTCGCTAATCTCAGCACCGCGCTGGACTGCCTGATTGCTTTCCGTAGACAAGAGGAATCTGTGGCGGTCTATTCATAGTGCAAAGTATAAAAAATTCAGAGGGCATTTAAGGCTGCTTACGTGCCGTGAAGTTGTTGTGAAGGTGACGAAGCATTATCGCGTCAACGTGAGCGTTCGTCCTCGGCGCAGGTTGTGCACTAAGAAATGAGATGTACACGCACCTGGTAACGCTGGTTCTACAAACGCTGAATTCACAAAGGTTCCGGTGAAACAGTTGTGACACTGGGTTTGAATACCTGTCTGCCACATGAAACGAGAAATCGCATGACATATGCCGCAACGGTGTACGACAAACAGTGGCGTCACAAGTTTGATATGAAAATTGGGTTTTGCAGAAAGGAAATTGCGCAGTAATTGCCTCACATCTGGGTTGACATGTCAACCACGCCGTAAGAGAAGAGAAAGACCAGACGGCATACAGTTGAAGTTGCGTAAGTGGTCGGTTCAAATACCTGTCATGAGCTAGCACCTAACTTTACTAGCACATGCAAGTTATATGCAAACAGAAATGGTATGACACCACCCGAAATGTTGTACGACAAACGATTCCTCACAATTCTGGTCCGAATGTAGTCGGAAATACTGGTGCCACATTGAGGCCACCGCGGCAGCTTGGTGACGTCACCCTACTTTTCTTGCCATTGCTGGGATTTTCTGTACCATCTGGGAGTACATACACTAACACAACGCACGCTGCCGGCTTTTCTTGTATGGGGCTAGTAAGGCTATTGAATTAAAAAGTGCTTACGGTCTCTACAATGTGTGAGGAGATCGTGCAGGAGAGATCGGTCTTCGAAGCATCTTGGTTAGGGTCGCCCAAATTCCGGCAGTCAGTCTGAATCGGCCACACTTCGGGGACTATCTTCCCGCAGTGGGTGCCCTGCGTGCTCCTCCGAAATGTCGAAACATTCACAATTTACTGTGGGCCTGAGAGCTGCTAATAATAACCAGAATTCATCCCCTGGACACAACAGCAATCTCAATTGACAGCGCAACATCCTATGCTGATTGGACACAGTGACACCATCTTCACTCAACTCTGAACTGCCTTCGTTCCTTTAGCAAGACTTTTCCGCATTCGTAAGGTTAGCCCCTTATATGCCTTCAGTCATGGATCAACGCTAAAAAAATGTACTTTGATACAGCAGCTGAGAGGTAACGCTGCGTATGTCATCACAGCATGAACCTCGGTGAGGCTAATATTTAGAAGCCGTGCACCTTGTAGAAGTGCAAAGCAACAAAGCAGAGCACACGGTGTGGTGGAGGTGGTGAAACTTTTATTTTTAGACGCTTAGTCTCATGGGTAAAAATACGCTGCGATATCTAAAGCACCTTGGACATTGAGCTATGTGTAGAGTGCGATTTGTCATGATAGAATTAAGTGGCTGGAGGAGGCTATTATGAGTTTCGTAAACGATTGATCTTGTCTTATTCTCATGCTGCTTTTCATGCTCTATGCGTGGTTGCTTATTTTGCGCTGTTCTAGTAAGACAGCGTTTATCCAGAAACTATTAGCGCACATGATTGCCGCTTCCAGTATTCGTCGTGGGTTGTTCAGCTATACTTCTGTATTTAATAACGCGTTTTATCCAAAGTCTGATTATCAATATCCCGAAAGAGAAATCCAAAAGAGTGCGTCAGCCTCGTCACTGTTTTTCTAGTATCAGCCCAACAATTAGAAAAACCCCTCTTAGGAAACAACTTCACGAATGTGTGCGCATCTCCGTTGAGTACTAAGTGTTTTCTAAGTTTGCTTGCTTTATGAGAGGTTACAGAACATGGAATTTTTTGCGCATGTCCGTGCAACTGACATTAAGGACACGTGTTTCAAAACTGAAACATTATACCTCTTGAAACAAAAGAAAAATTAAGATGGTTTCTTAACTTCGAGCTCTCAATTGGAAAGTTTTTCGTCCTTTGATGTTTCAAGGCGGAGCCCCTCGCAGTCGTTAGAGACGCGTTATGAAACCTAGCTTTGCGAGCAGAAATTAGTGAGACACTGAAAAGGACGCAGATAATAAACTATAATTGTTGACGCGCTTGTTTGCTTTTTATTTTGATTGAACAACCTAAAAAATAGAAGCCTCAGGCAATCGTAGAAGCTCTGACAGAATAAAAAAAAACGGTGATTTGTTTTTAATTGCCTCTAAGAAATATTTTAGTCGCTCTTTGGACAGCCGCAAGCAATTATGCACGCATAGAATAGTTCGCGTCATTAAAGCAATTCACTAATTGACAACGTCCTCCTCTAGTAGAATTATCTCGCTGAGATACGTGCTGCAGAAAAGCTAGATAGCTTTGAGAAAATTGCCATCTAACTAAAAAGAAGCCATGTCTGAGAAAACACAAAACAAAGTGAACAGTCTTCGTCTGGGCCGAACATGAGTCTATTTGACTTAGGCTCCCGCTCAACCTCTGTTCACTTTGTTTTGTGCTTTCAAGAATCCTATTCTTCAACCCCATGTCTAAGAAAGATGTTTTAGAAGAGCAGTTTCTCCGTGATGTTGTCAAGAGACTGAAGGTAAAGTAGAACGAAAAACGCAAATTAAAGCTTACTGATCCTTTACTGCTAAGTCAATCGTCAGTACTGTGGCGCGCTCGACACGGGAGTACGTTCGACAAATGCGGAGCGCAAACATGAGACTTACTACGTGGTCGAAGCACAATCGCTCCTGTGTTTGACGTCTAAAAGACGAGAGAGAGACAACCAAGGTAATGAGATTGTGGTCCCTGTGCATAACCTGGCAAGTAAGTAGCAGAGCTGTGGGCTGCTCAAACTGAACGTAGCTTCACGTGTGTATTACGCAGTAAAACCATCACCAAACATCGATTTCTTTTAGTGCAAAACTCGTCGTGCGCAGTGAGTATTTGCTACATTCTTGTTCACATCAGATCGTCACCGAAGCAAATGCCCCGCATTTGAAATATGAACTGCCGTACATTCAGGGCAGCTCCACTCCTGCTGCCTCTACGCATTGAGGAAAAGTGGATTCAAGCCGTGTGCGAAGCGATGCAGGCGCCACGAAGAAAAAAAGGATCGAAAGAGTGACAAAAGGAGGGCCAACGTCGGGGTCTTCTTGGCTTACTTCGTCTAAGCTTATGTGCTGTTTTTGATTTCCTTCAAGAAGACTCGTGCAGCCGCTGGTGTGAGTCATAAGCTATATTTTACGCGACTGCTGAGCGCCGGAAGCGGATATCGCTTCCTGACCCACTGAAGCTATGAAAACTGAAACAGAGAGGTCAGATTTAGCTAAAGAGAGCGATGTGGGGATGTAAGAGCTCCCGACTCGTGGCTATGGTGCAATGATAGTGATCAGGACACCCCTTGTTCCACTCCTAGCAACGGCGGAACCATTTCTGTGAAGACGAAGTGGAAAAATGAGGCTCCCAATATAAATGGTTAAGCTAAATGCGACTTAGGTGCGGTAGCGCGTTTTCCTTTGTTTATCTATGTTTAGATTATTTTTAGTTGAAAATTTCAAGTTGCCTCTGAATGCCCCTGCAGCCGTTCCTCGGCTTTCCTCTTGCGATACGGCGCCTGAGCTGCGCGTCGCGATTCGAGTCGTTGTTACCTCTGTTCGGCTTGCTTGTGGAGCCACTTGAACTCTCCTGTCTACTGCACGTTCCACCTGCGTCTTCACGATTCACCACTTCTTTCTCGCTCTCCATCTGTTTCCGCATCCCACTTTGCTGAGCTTCAGCTTGGCGCCTCGCTGTATCCTCTGGATTCACATTGGCGCTCTCTTCTTTTGTATTGCTGTTCAGCTCACCACGCAGGTCGTTCGGATTTGAAATTTGCCGAAGGACCGGCTTCATTCATCATTTACCGTTTGCTGCACTGCGCATTCCTCCGGCGACTTCACATTCGCCTATTCCCTCTGTCATCAACATATGCACGCAACCGCGTTTCTCGCTCTTCGTCTTCACACCCCTTTCCACTCGGACTGGCGTGACGCCCCTCTCCCATTGGCCGCAGCTGGCGCAACGCTCATCCGAGCTTACCCGCGCTTCTATTTATTGGCTGCAGTGGGCGCGACATGTCTCTGAGGTTACCCGATCGCTCAACCCGGTTGCTCCATGCTTCACCTGGAGATAACGTCTTTTTTGCTAGTAACCCATCTAATGCTATAGGAATTAGAGAAATCAGCACAGAAGTGCTAGTGCGATTTCAGGGCATAGTAATAAAACCTTAGCCGCGTAACTTAATCCGGAGTCCTCCAATAAGGGGCGGCTTATACTCATAGCCGCATAGGCTGTGCTCATACCCAAAATGTCTTTGGCGCGTAAAAGTACGCAAAGCAATAAGGTCTTACAGAGTTGCGCAAGTATAAAAATAGCACACGTTCTATGGTTGCAATCGCCTACTATGTTAGCTTTGTTTATAAATGTTGTGTTACTGAGAGTACGAAAAAGTAAGGTCTAATTTTCCTTTGTATACCACCTCTTTTTCTGTCCAGTTTCAGACTCCTCATACTGAGCTGCTGCGCACAACTGGAGACACGTTCATCTCGCTCTTCTTCTGCATTCCTACGCTCACAAATGCATTCAATGCCAAAACACTGATCTTAGTGCATGGCTTCCTTTTACCAAAACGTTTCTCACGATTGCCACGTAAGTAGAATGTAATTTTGGCTCACTACCAGTACGTTACGTTGCATTCCTGCTTCGTTATTTAGGGTTACACCTTATTTATTTAGGGTTATACCCTCTACCTGCTATTGCCGCTGTAAGGAACAATTTCGGAAATTTGCAAAGTACTTCAAATTAAAAGCTGACCTGAACCGTATGGAAGGCAGGAGCACAGGAAAAAACACACCAAAGACACTGCAATGTTCCACCTGCAGTTAGCTCAAACAAGAGTCTAAGGCTGGTGTTCTCTTTTATGTTGCAAAGATTTTCATAAAACATGCAACATGCTAGAGGAGGCTTAAAGTGTCCTTTCTTGACAGTGAGGATGTCCACACGACACACGAAGTTTCCTCTATTTTTACGTGACAGGTCGCGAGCCGCAAGCAACCATAAAGCCTTCTTAAAACTTATTGGGGCGCCTTTTTTTTTTTGAAGCAATATAATCTGGCTGACTTCCGAGAATCCTGCAGGTCAGACGCCTGGACACCATAGAGAGATAAGTTGACCTCGCCTACCCGAACGCTCAACTGGTGCTTCGACGCGATCATTTGTTTTAGCTATATATAACTTTGGTTCTCGCGACATCTCGATTTATGGGACCACACCTCACGTCGTGTTGCCCACGACCGGCGCAGGCACGTACGGGACATATTTCCCAATTGGAGGTCGACGTCCTGTCCGTTCTTGGTGGTGGACATGCGAAATATATGGGAGGGCGTAATTTATATTTGTGCTTTGGTATTATTCCTTTCCAAAGGTTTATGTGAAGTGCAATAAACATCCAAACCAGCTTCATCGTCACGTGCGCTCCTCACTTGCGTCATTCGATTCGTCGAAAATGGTTTCGTAATCACGTGCGAGTATTGCATGGCAGTTTGTTTTCTTTTCATTCAACGTGCGCATGTATTTACGGCAGAACTGACGGGATACTAGAGTGAAGAGCTGATGAGTTTTTGTTGGTAAATCGAAGAGTGGCTTTTTTTGCTGTGCATGGTCTAGGTAGGGAATCGAATGTGGGGATATATGAATGTAGAGAATGACCTTCTGCATATACGGGAATTTACCTATTACTCTATCGCGTCATATACCCTCAAGGCGGAGCTTAAGTGTCCCCCTCCAATTTTTATACCTCATATCACTACTTAATCAATAAATAAATCTTAAACCTGAAATCCAAATACGTTACAGTCTTGTGGCAGAAACAGCGCAGCACGAGACAAAGAAGGGACAGGCGGGACAGCGTCGTGTCCCGCCTGTTGCTTCTTTGTCTCGTGCTGCGCCGTTCCTGCCACAATATCATGCAGCAACCAGCCCAACTTTTCACCTTCCTAACGCTACAGTCTGCGGTCACGAGTTATGCACGCACAAAGGAGCCTTTTTATTTTAGGGAGTACCTGTTCATGAGTGCAGATATGCGGCCAGAGTCCGCTTACCATACTCAAATAAAGGAATACACCTTGAAACATTTTAAAGCTCTTGCCTTTGCGCCATACAAGGGATGAGACAGGAAAAATGCAAAGCGAGGCGGCCTCTACTGCTGGTCGGTTTAAAGTGAGGAACCTCAGAAGGAGAGCCAGTTGGGACCACAGGCAGGGTATGCACTACTGGTACAATGTCATGATTGTAACAACGCATGGCAACCGTGCATTTCTTTCTAGGACAGAGCGGATGGTTTGTTATCCTGGATTGTTTCAAGGTTTACGCTTACCTGCTAGCACGAGAAGTTTCTGTCTGCAGACTGTATCATGCACCTCACACAGCGATTAAAAACTGTTTCTGCACTTATATACAGATTAAGGTTAGTGTTTAGTGGGGCATCTAGTAGAATCAACTTTACAATACTTTGTAAATCAATACTGAGATACGGTGTAGCAGTTGGGGTTGGCGGCGCAATAGGCTGCATGTCTTGTACACAATATTTATAAAAGATCACGAAATTTGCTGAAGAAACGAATCCAGTACATATGTGTTTTATGGTGTGTGTAAAAGTTGTAGACGTGACGCTTGTAACGACAGCACACACCGACGCCATTTGGTAAATTTGGAACGCTGGAAAGCTAACTTAACGAGTTTTCAAATGTGCCTTTTTTCTGTGAGGTATCTCCAATAAAAATGCCCGCTCGTAAGTTTTATAAACCTGACTCGTTATAGATTTTCGCGCTTCTAAATTTCGCAGTAAATTTCGCCCTTTAAACCAAAAAATTGTTTATTGGTTAATTTTACTTAATTGATCTTGTCATATTTGACTCTGTCACGCAAATAACGTACGCCCGCTAGCGTCTAAATCAACGCAAATAGTTCGCAGCTATCTTCCTCGCCTTTTGTAAAAAAAAAAAAACGTCTACTTAATAACGTTAAGCATTCGGCATCATATGAGTGTTCTTTATTGCATAATTTCGTTGTGTAATTTGAATGCTCTTTATATTTGTTTTTTGTTCTGTCTAAGCATGCGTTTCAGACTTTTGCGTCCAGAATTTTTGTCATTTGTTTGTTTCCATGACATAGCGTGTGATTTTTTTCTCTTTGAAAGTTTTTTATATAATGACTTATCCTTCATTTAGGGTATATGTCTAGAAGAAGGCTGATTTAACTGAATTTTTTTTGCTATTTGATAAAAGAATGGCGTTTGAGTTGCAAAGTTTTCAATGATTCTACGTTGTCAACTTACTTGGAAAAGCATTGATCTGAGCTGTGTCTATACTATTTTACACGTGCGCGCGCGCACACACACACACACACACACGTAGCTGTTCTGAAATTAAAAAAAATGGGCTGTTTGAGTTAGAAGAGCGCTTTTATCAGCACAGCATTTTTAGCGGTGTAGCGCATCGGATTAAAGCTTACACACGCTAACTAATACGCTCGTTAACTAATAGTAAACATTTACCTTTTCACTATTACTGTTAGTCTCCCTCTTTATTGTGAGACACGTAGCCCCACCTAAGTAATATCCATATCAGTTTTTACAATTTTTAAAACGCAGTTGAGCGTTGTTGCCCTACAAATTTTACCTGCATTGTGCCGAAATACATGCGCTTTCGAAAATCTTGAAGGCAAAGCAACCCTTGCGCTGCACGTAACTCGTCGAAATAGCGAAAACTGTAAATCCTTGCCTCACTGCCGAATTTTAATCAGCGCCATATCTGGTGCTTCGCTTATTGCGAAAAAAGCATGCTGCGAGTGTTTATTTAAATTTAATTTTAAGGCATTTTTTTGGGCCATGTAGTGTGGTAATTTTTTTTTGCACGATAACAGAACAGCATTGTTTATCACTTGAGAATACCCCTCATATGCGCTTTATATATAGTTTATCCCATTCTTATTTCTCTTGTAGGTCTCTATTTATCTCATGGTCCTTAGCTTTGGTCACTGCGTGGCCAAATAGATGCAGAATCCTACAATGCCTAACACGTCACTACATATCATAAACTGTCGCTCACTTACTTCGTGCATTGTTGGCCCTTACTCCAGCTGCGTTATAAAAAATGCTACTATATATCATAATATTGTTATCTAGAGCAGCAATTTTTTCTCGAAGTGATCATATTATGACACATAACTTCCAGTTTTCTGTTTAATATGGTGTTTTCTTAAGACTGGTTAAGCACGTTACTCGCATCAGGGCAGGATTCGCGTTCGGTATTTATTTAGTCGTCTTAAAAAAAAAAGTAGCGTCAATGGTAAATTTTTGCTTTGGTTCTTCGGAAAAAGGCTGGTTATCGCCTTCTTCATGTGACGTTCTTTGTGAAACAGGGGCTTATGCAATAATTAAGGAAACATTAACTCATTTGTTATGCTTAATATCAAAAGCCGAGCGCATTAGCTTATCACCGTTTTCCTCCTTGATATTTGCACTGTTCGGTGAACATCGCTCCGCTTCTGTATACACAATGCATCAAAAATATGCCCCTAACAGTTACCTTTGATTACCTTTTAAAGTAGGTGGTGCTTATGGTACTTCTTTCAACGCATTAGCTTCTCTGGAAGCGGTGGTGTCTGAGAAGTCGGTTTTCAATGACTTCCACAGCGCATTTACAAAATAGTAAAAAAAGCACGCTGCTAAGCGCTCCTTCATGATATGCCGCCCACAAAAGCACCTTCATTGTTCATGCATAATCGCTCCAAAAATTTCTTTACAACGCTGCACACAGCTTTCTGATAAAAGCAAGATGGGCGAAAACCTAATCCCAGTTGCTCAGGAAGGTAAAAGCTTGAATATTAATGATTATATGGCTCGGCAACCATAAAAGCAAAGCGCTGAGTTAAGGTAAACAACATAAAAATTCTTTTTCTTTCTTCTTTCTTTTTCATTTTCCAGGATATTTTTCTTTTTCTTTTTCCAGGATATTTCGTGTTGTGCCATCTTATATTTCTGAATAGGCAACCACGTAATGCAGTGGGTACTAAGAGCGATTGCGTGTTAGTGTAGGGGTACATTAATTAATAGGCTGTAACGCTGCGTAATAAGGGTCTGATAAGAGGACTATCCCGTACTTTTTTTATACAACGTTGTTTCTTTTTTTATTTATCCTCTCTATCCCATTAGTGCCTTCCCCTGAAGAAAGATCGACCTGTGGAACTTCCTCTAGTTGATCTCCAGGCTGGCCTTCAGGCTCTTTCCACCTTGCTCATAAAGGCCATTCACGTTTCCTCTTTAATATATGTCTTAAGCTTAACAGACTTCGTGAAAGAGCGTCGCCTAAGCCTAATTATCAGGATCTGTCCGGTGGTACGGGGTAAAAAATTTATTTTTCTATGGGGGGGGGGGGGGGGAATGACACAGTAACTGTCTTACGTGTATCAATGGACACCAGAACCGCGCCGTCAGGGGAAGAATAAAGGAAGGACTAAGAGGAGAAAGGAAGAAAGTGGTGCCGTAGTGGAGGGCTCAGGAATAATCTCGACCACCTGGAGATCTTTAACGTGCCCTGACATCGCACAGCACACGGGTGCCTTTTGCGTTTCGCCTCCATCGAAACGCGGCAGCCGCGGTCGGGTTCGAACCCGGGTACTCCGGATCAGTAGCCGAGCGCCCTAACCACTGAGCCACCGCGGTGGGTAACCACTGGTACCAGGAGGTGCATGCATCTAAGGACACTTACACGCTATTAGAGCTTCGCCGCCTAGTTTTAGGATGCCTTTACGAGATTATTCACCACCTTCATTCATGTGGAGAACCAGACTTGCGCAAGAGTGTCTTTCACATGTACTACTCGTACAAGGCTATGTGTGCCCGAATTTATTACTAACACTTTCGTGCAGTCATTTTAACAAAAGCACGGTGTATAGTGAAACAGTCTTCCGTTGGGCACATCTTGCGATTGATAATCGTTATCTCATACTGTTTTATCACTTGTTGAACAACTTTTCGGTTCATTCCCAGCTAACTACGGCTATCTTTACTTAGCATGGAATCTGATAGTACCCAAGATAAATTATTGTTTACGGTGACGTAGATATATTCTCTTTTGGAGCCTTGGCTTAGTAAAGTTATTTTTGTCATCTAACTTGAAACGGAAAATAGTCACTGTGCTGTCAACACATCCAGCGCCGTAACATGTAAACCAAAAAAGACGTAATCAAGCTAAACAACGCGAGCTGTAATAGTTTGTCGTCTGCGCTACTGATTAAACGTTCAAAAGGTAAACACCGCCGAATGCAGTAAAAACGCGCGCAGATGTAACATTCGTATTCAACTGAGGCCTATTAAGAAACGTAACCAAATCGAGACAGTTTTCTTTTTCCGCGTAAACACCAAAGACACCCAAAGCTTGGCGCACAAAAAAAGAAGCAGTATTAAGGAAAGAACACTATAAAATAGGCGTAGTGCATAGAAAGGTGCGAAATGTTGAAGCTCGAGCAGTACGGGTGAAATATCTGCTCCTGCGTGGCAGAAGATCGGCTAGCGGAGTCTGCCAATCTTCAGCTGCGGGAATAAATAGCTTCTCGATGGAAAAGCCTCAGGCGCCTAAATCATCAGCACTTTCGTATCATACGCCAGGAAAAAAAAATTTCTAACAGTGTAAAACGCGGAATGTTTACTGTCATTGCTATGATAGAAAGTGAAAACTTTTAGTTATGTGGAAAATTATGTTCAAGACATGTCCGCAGGAATGAAAGAAGACGAGAGAATCACAAGGCAACAAAATACTTCAAGGAAGCAAGACAAATAAGACACTGGTGTCAAGAATAGAGGCTGCACAAAGGATATTTGGCTAGCTTCGGAAACAGCTAGCTTATCTCGGAGTCTCAAAGAAAGCGTAGGTTTTATAGGCAGCGTAGTACATTTTTGATATGTAAATCGCATTACCACTGGATCCTGTGCATCTTTCTTTCTGTCCCGTCCAGGTTCAAGTTTTGCTTGGCGGAATAAACAGCTTGCATCATAAAAAAAAAGCTTGCTCGATTACTTTTCCGAAGGCTGCACTGGAGCTTGGGGCGGCTCCAGCATGTCAAGCGCCGACAGAAACAAAATGAACTGCTTTGCATAATAGGATTAAAACTGAACAAGATCACATAAGGGCATGTAAAATGGTTTCTATATTCTGTAATCATTACAAGTACTGCCTAAAACAGCATAATAGCCGGCTTGTCGGAGATTTTGTGCAAAAGGCAAGAAATTTATTTTGAAAGAGCGTGATCTCCAGGAGTGCTCCCTGGTAAAGTTCTTTTCAATCACCCTTGTTTGCTTTGCTGATTACTATTCACAAGTTCAAATCAGTCAAACGAGTCAGATTTTTTTTCTTCTATACAAACATGCTTGCGTATCAACAGGAACGTATTCATGCGCTGCAAAAAAGAGAAAATTCAGACCAAGATTACGATACTCGCTAATCCGCTATAACAACGTAGTTGTAGTGGGTGATTTCTGCGTACGAATTCAGAGGTGTTTTAGAACAAAAAGCTCTACTCCTCCCATACTGTACCTGAAGGTCATCTGGCTCTTGAATTTGACCTGTAACGACAGGTACGGGTCATATGCAAAATCCTGTGTGGCAGATGCCTCGATGTTCTTCTTCATCGAAGCCATAGCTGCGCGCTTGGCATGTCACGTCTGCCGCTGCGCTGGGTGCTGCTCGGCCGCTCCTCCTCGCCAGTTATGGCATGTGATGTGTCACGTGATTCGCACTTGCGCTTGGCAGTCACGTCCGCCGCTTCACCGACCACCGCTCGCCGCTCTTAACGCTCCCTCTTGAACTTGTGGCACCTGATGCATAAAGTGATTTGCTCTGGCTGGAACAATTTCCTCTCTGTGAAGTCTCGAAAAAATAAAGATGAAACAAAGCTAAACCGTGTCTAACCATGCTTAGCAGAGCTTTCGCTCTGTATATCCTGGCTTATGTGAGTTGGGTCACAACCAAAATTTTTTGTTTCCGCTTTTTATGTAAATTGAACTACTCAAGCAGCTTTCCCAGCTGGAACTTGTCAGTGCTGGTGCTGCTCTTCAGCTACAACTGTTTTCCCAATGGACCTTGGCGGTGCCGGCGCTGGGCTTCTGCGTAGTCGGCGTGTTTACGATTGCGTTTACTGATTGTGCCGCTTTTTCCTTAATACCTTCTTTTATGGTATCGTTGAATGTCCTCCTGTTGCGTGGCTGCTGCCACGCTTTCCCTTTTAACCACATACGACTCCTTAACAGACGCGCGCAGAGCGTCGGAGAGCCGTTTCGAAATGCTTGGTGGTGTCATATGTACACACGCCTCACCCAGTGACAACAAAGGTTGTACGGTGAGTGATACACCTACGTGCACAGGGTGGTCACCCTAACACAGATAATAGCGGTGTGTGGTCATCAGGGATGAGCGCACGCTCCAGCTGCAGACGACAAATATAAATCGAAACCCGTGCAGGAAGAGGGTCGCATGATCTCCTGCAAAACCACCACCGATGGTAGTGAGCGAGCAAACAGGACACTGGCAGTAAACTCGATTCTTGTAGCATTCATTGCAATGCTTGATATCTTCGTTCAGTAAAAACAGCTTAAACCAGTTTAACAGAAGTTTCGTGTAGCCTCTGTCGCATTGTACTTATTGCTTTTATCTGTCATGTACGCGGTTTTTGGGGTTGTGTTAGAATATTTTGCGCGACAATCGGATCTTTTCCTTTAATATAGATCTGGTATTAAAAACAGATTTATAAAGTTGTTTTTTTTTCAAATGCTCAAAATGAGCCCAAGAACAAGTATGTTTCACGTTACGCAAACACTAACAACTAACCGAAGGTTGCGTGAAAATCAGCTGTTTAAATACAAACGCAATCCGTAATCGCACCGCCAGCAAATCGCACATTGGTAGTAATTAAAATCTGAAAAGGAAGCCTTATAGTTTACAGTCAGAAATGCTGGGCACTTTCTCTTTTTAGTTTTGCTGGTGGTGGTGGTAGTGGTTTTATTAAAAATACTAGTAAAAAGGAAGGAAAAGATTTTTGCTAGCCCCGGCATCTGCCATCGATACTGAAGCAGCTTAGCTGGGGCAGCGGAAATAAAGGATAGCAGGCAGAATGGAGAAATGAAATGAAAGAGGTTTGCGCACGGAACACGTGCTTAATGTTGCCCTGAAGAGAGCGCTGCAAAGAAGGCGGAAGCTCATGATGTGAGGAGAGATGCCTCTAGCATGAACTCCCATGCGCAGTGTAACATCGAAAGAGATCAAGGGGAAATGGGTCGATGCGTTCATAGCCGACTAAATTTCCCAAAAACAAAGCGAAAATAGGACACCTGCCGAACGAGTTGCTCTCTCACGTTTTCGCTTTTTAGACGCTGTGGACGCACAGCAACTCTCGTTGCGAAAGTTGACGAACTGATTAGCAAGTTAACAAGAAGTAGTCCTGTGACGCTCAGAACACGTCCAACGAGGTCGACAAGACGACCGTCGTGATGGTGACCGCTACGGTGGCCGCAAACTCAACAGCTGATGCTGTCGCCGAGCAGAGGCACTGTAATAATACCCAGGAGTCTTTCACTCTTTGGGAAATACAAAGATTTCCACGTGGCGGAGAGGCCTTTAGCCTTTAGAGAACAGGCTTAACGTCAGAACTAGTGCGCGGTGGTTCTCACCACAACGTTCGTGGTGACGCGTGAAGCAACGAACGTGACCCGAATATGTGCGCCCCGGGTCGAAACCTTCGCTCCTGTCTCTTCGCGGCCGCGACAGTGAAGTTAACACAAATGCATTTGCTGCTTTATACCCTTCCACCTGAGGCCAGTATGTTAAGTTGCACGATGCGACACTACTATGAAGAGTGGAAGAAAGGAGAGCGTGTGCTTTGCTCATTGGATACGTAAACAAGTTTCGTGATAACTTAAGGCAAACTTTTGAGCTCACGCTGGCTCATCGCTGCTGCAAAGAACGTGCTCTGTATACAAACAAGTGTATGACAAATTGGTTATAGTTGCAGTTGTATTAAGGTTGCGTTTTAATTATATTATAGTTTCACATCGGCAGCCTATGGCGCCTGCCATGCTAGCAGCCGCTTCGGGAGGGTCAGTGACATGCGTGTACAGAGATACTAGTGAGAAAAATCCAGTCTCCTCATTGTAGCACCAAAGAAACTCTTTGAATTTTTAAACCAAAAAAAAAACAACTGGGTTCAGGATATCAATAAAAACAAAGCACAGAAGAGCTTTCCGTTCCTCAGGCAGGTAAGAGGCGTAGAAGCATATGTAGCCACAATTTCAAATTCGGGTACAGTTACTAGTCTCGGTGTGCAATAGGAGATGGCATCTGGTCGCACCACACGAATGCAGTGTATTAAGGTCGGACTATGAATAACCGAAATATAAGTGTTTCTCTGCGCAAGTTACACCTAATTATTTACCCTGTCCCAAATTTACACTGAAAATGACTGCTTTGTTCCCACATGTGTAAGAGATTCCTTTCAGGCTTACCATTCGCTTTGTTTCCCGTAATCTTCACGTTTATCAATAATACTCACATGCGCGTTCCTCAGTTTCCCTTGTTATCAATTCGTGTTTTGTCTGGGTCGTACTCCTCTGAAGTTTGGCTGCTTACTTGGGCTACCCATGCCAACGCCAGAGTTTTATCTACAAATTAAACTAAATAAAAATAAAAAGCTTCCCTCAGTGCGACGTAAAAAGTTGAAAGCTCAATAGTTCATTGCTCCAATGTGAGGAAGCAAGAGTTTTTATCAGAAAGCCAACAGTACTGTAGACAATATCTTTTTCAAATTTTTGTGCCAGTATTGTCTCTGTACTCTTAAAGATCTTCTCCAGAAACGAAGCCACAATGCCGAGTTTTCATGCCGATAAAATGGAGGAAAAATAATAAACTTTCAGGAGCACCGTAGAACTCAGGGGATGAAGTGAAAACGACTTGCACTCCCACGTCACTTGGGCCTGCAGCCTGCAGCGGCGTACATGTGCAGTGTGTCTTTCTAGGTGACATTTAATAACGCGCCCAAAACGGTGCCGACAGCTGTTCGAACTGATTTCTTCGTTATTAACACTTGTAGGCTGTTCCAACACCGTTCACTGTCAAACTCAAGACATCTCCCTAGAGGCAGTGATTTCAGAGCTTCGTTGAGCGGCGCCTAATTAACTCTTGCATAGATTTCGAAATATAGTCTGTGCAGGACTCAGGTTAAATTTTCAACTACTTCATTCGCGCGAAGCTATATGCAATCTATCATTCAGTCAACTCATTTACAACTTTCAAACCTGTAAAATCGTCGTATTTTTCTGCACCAGTCTCTAGTACAAGTTATCGCTAAAAAGAAGTTAATTTATTTGCCAAAAAAAAAAAGAGAGAATGTCAGTGCAGGAGACATTCGTGGGACTGTTGATTTGGAAAGACGGCCATATTGCATTTGTACCGCCAAAGACTCCCATATCAAAAAAAGTTTTCATTGAACTAAAAAAAATTGTTTGTGATCTAAATTACCCTTATTAGTACGAGTCGAACTCTAATGCCTCTTATGGCGTGGGGTTATATCGTTCCAGGGTGCGGCGAAGCCGTGCTCGTGATTCTAATTAAATAGAACTCGTTAAGTTTACACTTCTGCAATAGCTGCAGGAGCGAACGCCAGGTGCAGTGCACTCTAGCTTTTATTACAGAACTGGAGGGGGGCCGCGTCCGCCCAAGCATGGCAACAACGCTGCACTATACCATTAATACCATTAATACCAAAATACCATTAATAGAAGAAAGAATAGAAAAACAACATAAAATCATAGACTGAAGGATAACTCCTGTCTACAGGCTTACGACGAAGGGAGTCTAATTTTCAACCTAGACCTTCTCTCAAATGAAAAGTGGGGTATATGACACAATATGCTCTGGATTTGCATAATTTCTGTACGCACGTTTTCTTTCAGCTCTTTCTTCTTAATTTCACTTGCTGCAGGGACAACTGTGCTCTAGGTGGTTATTAAGCTTTTGCTCTATAAAATTCGTGTTCGTATCTTTTTACGTCACGCTAGCAGCCCTCGTATAAATAACTCACTTTGTGCAGAACGAAACAGCCTTCTTTTAACGCAGTCTCAGACGTCAGCTCCTTTTACTTGAGCACAAGGTGAATATAAAGTCTTTCACAATCCGTGAGGCGTGTGAAATTCTTCTTTTGAGGACGATTGGCCAAGGATGAACATTCGTCGAGCTACACGGACTAAACTTGTTTAAAGAGAGGTCGTGGATGTTTGCCCAGCTGGCATGTATAGCCCCACTCACGCCTTCTGTGAGTTGTCCCCGAGAGAGAGAGCATGTGAGGAAAGGGAGAAAAACCTCATTTTGCTTTCCAAGGCTGCCCTAAATCACATACATGTAAGCCATGTCTCCTGCCTTAGAACTTCGCCTGCCCAGGCAAAATAAACATCAGCTAGCGTGTATAGTTTATTGCAGCAAGTTCCTCTAGTATATGAAGAGCAAGTACAAAATAAAGATAAAAATTTCAAGGAATTCGATCGCGGTATATTACGAGCCATCTGGCTCGCTGCCAGTGCCAAGTAAGCAATATTGAAAAGCTTACGGCTGGGCACTTCACTTTTCCTGTATAGATTTTCTTAAATGGCATGTTCATATATCGACCTGTTTTTTTTTTTGTAAAAAGTGACATTTTTTAGACAGAAAGAAGCAACTTTACAGCAATATATTCACATCAGTAGTTGCCGACAGCTGGTTTCCTGGCAAGACGGCAGTTGAAGTTCAAGCAGAAATCTCTTCCTCCTTTTTACACCTTTTCTTTTATCGAGCACGTGTGGTGGATACAGGCTTTCTACTATTCATTCGAACAGGATGTATGTCACTGATGCTCTTTGAGAAAAAAAATTGCCTGGCTTAGCTAAGGTTAAGCCTAGGATGCGAAGCATAATAGACGTTTTAGTCGCTGTATGACTGCCTCGGCGTGAGGAGCGGGGCTCTTTTATACAATGCCGCGACGACAATCGCCCCCTAGCAGGAGGAGCGGGAGTTAGCCTTGGTGGTTGCGGCCGCGCCAGGCTGGGCTATGGTTGAGCTAAGTAGTGTCCCTATTATGCTTCGCATAAAAGTGAGGGTCAGAAAAAGCAGCATTCACAAGTTATAGTTTCTTCCTCTTATCAGAAGTAGCCAGAGAAGTGGCATGGAAGCGCAGAAGGTCTGCCATCAGCATGCATCACAACACATCACATGAGTTGCGTGTCACTCGGGATCAGATATCTGGCATAGCAGTAGCGCGTTGGCTCTGGAAGATGGAAGAATTACCCAGCTGAGCACGTTAGTCGAAGAGCGCACGGACAGCTACACGCAGCTTCGTTGTCGCATGGCTAAGCTTAGGACCGCTAACCTCTCAAAAAAAGTCAAACGAGCTAGGAAGATGTTAGTCGCAATGCGAAGAGATATCAGAAAGACACAGCGAACAATATCTACAGGAGAACAAAAGCATGCATTCCTTACAAAATACAATTTTCTGTACCTCGGCTAATGATAAGCGTTCCACGAGAGGCACAACAAGAGCGGAAAATTCAATATGATGGCAATACATGCCTTTCAGTCGTATCACTCACTCGCGTTTCCTAAAGCGGTGCATGGTTAGTAAGTGCAAGCATTCCTATAAAATATTATGCTCTCATTTTGTTTCATTTTCTTGGACGGCTGCAACAGCATGCTGTCCAAAGCACATTACATTAGAATAGCACCTTGAGAAAACAATAAAACAAGAAACCATGAAGCGCGCATTACGCGAACCTTTTTACAACCAGGAATCGACTAAAATTTCGCCGAACGCTTGCTGTGGAACAAACATCTACCGCAGAGGTCTTTAATCATTCGAAATGTGAAAACTGAACCATGAAACACGACCAAGAAAACGGCAACAGATTCCACTAGGCCGCCAAACGCTAACCAAGCGACCACTTTTGCAAAAAGAAAAGAAAACGTCTTCTAGTGCGCAGTTTTGATTCCCGTCACGTTCTCTCCCCTTTGATTTTCTTATTTCTTATTCCATCCAGTAGCAGCGATAAGTTTGCGACAGTGTCAACCATTTCACTGCGTTCTTTCTAATCGGTTTTAGTGAAATGAAAATCTTCATGAAGCGCGAGTAGGGGCGCAGGGCAGAAAGGCACAACGCGAGCAATATTTCAAGCAGCGCTATATAGAGGTTTAAGAAACAGTTCTAGTATGACAAGGACTTCAGCGGCTTTTATTTCCCGTTCTAGTTCGGAAAACAAAAAAGGTTCCACAGCTACGCCATTTTTTTTTACTAGCCAGATGAGCTCGCAGGCTTGAACCTAACGACAGTGCAAGCAAACACTTTTGTTCAGGCGAAACGCACTTGTATCATTATGTTCGTATTTCGGTTTGTGATCGAGATTCTGAACTATAAGGAGTTAAATTGCAGCTCTCCAATAAGAAACTCCTCACAGCCGAGTCATAGTTTTGGCTTGTAAATTAATTCAAAATCTATTTGTTAAACGTTTCTCTTTAACCGTCTTACTAATCACTAGGGGTCATGACGCGTACTGCACTTTCTCACCACAACCCATCGCTGTAGCACAAATCGCCGCCACGGTAATTTCTCTAACAGAACTTATTTTATATTTGCACAAATCCAGCATAACGAATACCGGCTCCACATCTGCCACTTCACCGTTACGTGATTACACTGCAACAAAATGTCGCAAACGAAATTGTACGCCTAAGTTCCTTCAACGGTTTGTCCAGAAAAGTAGCGCGAGTTTATGGCCTAACTCTGAGTGAACTAAAAGTCGGTTCTCACAAATTCACTCAGAAAAACCCTTCTCTGCTTTCCAGGCACAATGCACCCTTTTTCTGTTCTTTCATAAACCCATAAAAAGAAGAAAGAAAAGCCGGAATGCGCCCCGGTAACGCCAAGAAAACTATTAGAATCGGGCGGGCACCCCGTGCAACCAGAATACGGACGCAGCGGAGCGGGCAATGTGTTCTAGCTGAAGCGTTCTGGGCCGCTTTTCTGTGCTTTCCTTCGCAGCAGAAGTGCAGCGCTGTTCAGCCATGAGCGCGTCCGTGGACGTCATTAATCAACGGTTGTTGCCGCAATCAAGGCTCGCGTCAAGGCCTGTCGCTTTCTGGGCATGCCTTCAATCTCTCTAGGCACCCTGAAGAAAAAAGAAGTAAGGGGAAATTATAGAGGGGAGGGAAGAAGTGGCTTGCAAGTTGGGGAACGAGTGCGCAAACAGAGCGCCGCATCGTGTCTGAAAATCTTGCCGCCTTTTCTGGCCTCCGTCCGCCCAAGACACGCACATTGATCAAACATATCGTGCCAGTAGGTAGCGCGTGTTGCTCGCTGCGTCTTCCACCCGCTCCGAGCGGATCTTGGCTGGGCAGTCAGCCGGAGCACTGGCGGAGTTCTCTCTCTCTTTCTCAAACAAAGATAAAGATTGCAGCAAAAGGGGCTTCGGTGGTGTCTAGTAAAAACTGTAAGATGCGTTTTAGATTTCATGATTCATTGACTGCAACCGAGAATTCGGAAGCAGGGTGGCGGAACGGTATTAGATGCTCGAAATCGAAACTAAATTCACAAATTCATTAGCCCTATTCTTCTTGTCCACAATATGCGAACTTCGAGAAGAGTTATGTGCGGAGAGATGTCAAGGCTGCTGGAGTGACCACCCAAAAGCCCGTTCTGTATCTTATTCTGGCCACTCTCCGGCGCGTCACTAATGGGATGTAGGTGAGACCGCCGAGCACGCGCAGGACAGTTTTCCTTTGACTAATGCAGACTTCGCATTTTCGGCTTAAAGACACAAAGCCCTCGATGCCCGCGTGTCTTGCACAGCAAGTCATTCATGGGAAAAACGGTGCTACGTGAATAATTTATAACGTCTGAACACACTTCCAACAGGCCGATTAAAATTCGATCAAAAATTTGCACTGAATCTTGCACGCATATGGAATAATCACTGCTGCGCAAACGGTAAGCCATCGTGCTTTGAGAGGGTGGCAGAAATAAATCGTATATTTAAAATATTTAGAGGGGTGCAGGTCCCCGTTTGGCCGGCTGCCCGTATTCCTTATACCTTATTCAAATTCTTTTCTTCTTTTGCCCAAGGAAATGCACGAAAGGTGAGAGCAAGGTACCAAAAGTTCTGCCTGGGTAAAAGCCTTGATACAAAATCCTCAAGCCTCAACTCTGTTTTTTTATGGCCACTTGTACCCGTGGAGCTCCAAATCTTTTTATAGTGAGAGCCCCTTTGTCATCATCTTTTAAGAATCTTTTGAATTTTCAGGATGCCGTTGGTGCTCCACTAATTAGATAAAAAAAACGTGTAACCTTAGCACTTTTGACCAAGGGCGTACATTGCCAGGCTCCGATTGCCATGTACACGATTTTGCGACTTTACAGTTGACGGATAAAAAGCCGTTAAAGCGAGGATACGATAATCCTCCAACAGTGCCTGTTTTTGATTGAAGCGAAGAGAAAGAATGAACATAATGTGCACAAAGGAGCCGACAACCAGCAATGATTGAAATCAAATCAAATCCTAAGCACTCAGGTTTCCACCTTATAGGCTGCAGATCAGTTGCCTTTGCTCTTGGCTGCCTATGCGCACAAACTTCTCTAAAAAAAACTTCACGGTGCAGTTGGATTCGGTGACATATGTATCGAAGGCCTATCTATGACGAATTTAGACGTGTCGCATATAAATAAAGAAAATAAAGTTAAACTGGTCATGGCCATTTCATAGGTATCTCAAATACCTCGCAAAGGCGTTATAAATACTCGTGCTTTGGGAGGATGTGAAGGATGCGTCGATAAGAGAAACTGTAGAATATGTTTCTAATACGCAAGAAGGTTTTGAGCCCATGCTCTCCCTAGACTCTGTACCTGCACTGGTATAGCGATTACACTCGGGAACGCTGCAACTGTAGAGCAACGCTACCGATACACTTTGTAGCCTCAGCTTTCAGACGTGGTCTGGAGTTAACACCTCCGGCTCCTAACCCCAACTTCAAAACTTAGGTTACTGTTGGAACGCAACATTTTTTTTTCTAAGCAAATCTATCGAAGTAAAACCGAATAACGGACATTCATCAGTAGTGTCCTAAGGGGTGGTCCTATAAATGTTTTGCATTGAAAAACAAAGATCTGAGCTTCATATCTGCCCAGAAACTACAAAAACAGAAACTGAACCTTGTAGTCATAACATGAAATGGAGGTATATTGGTTTAAACGCTAAATATGTGTAACTTGTACATTTCTGGAAGGCAAGGAAACCGACGTTTTTTGTAGCCTGAAGATAACGACCAATTTCTTATTATGCGTGTCGTGGTCGCGATAGGTTGTATCTGTTACATAATTTGGGTGGGAAAATCGGTAATAGTTAATTCAACGGTGAATCGACGGTAGCGCACAATGCAGAAAACTGTGGTGCCGGCATTTCGACGAAACATTTCAATCAGCGAAACTTGTCTTTAAGACGGAGGTCAGTGCAATGTGCAGGTGTTGACATGTACTTTTTATGCCTACTTCAAATATCGGTGTTAATACGTGTATATACGCCTTGTTTGTAAGTTCCGCTCCACATTTATCCAGCTTTCCCTACTTGCATGCACCACTCCTGCAAGAAGACTGCTAGAATGGGACATCCGCGGATTCGAGGTCAGCTGTCATAAGTGAGGAGAGTGGTTTCGTAGCAAAAGGCACTTATTGGTTACGAAAAATAGTCACTGTGGCCGTGTTACGCAGATAGTCTCCCATTGGGGAGGATCGTTCTTATCGCTTAAATCTGCTTTCGGTAAAACAGGTTTTAGCGTTAAATACAGTTTGTGTTTTCCACATCAACGTCTCGTTCATTTTTGCTTCTATCATAGTTCTCATTCTTATTGTCAATGCTAGACTTTCTCTATTCACTAAACTTTACTACCTTAGATAAGTGAGGCTTCTCGATGAGGAAGAGAACCTGTAGCCAGAGCAGATGAAAAATATTTATCAGTATTGGCTGCTGAAAGAATCGTCCCCTAAACTATGCGATTGCGCTCACGTCACCACTTCCACAAGTAATCATAACCAGTGACGTCAAAACAATTCAGCGTGGCTGATGGGCATGCGTGCGATAAACCGAAAGGCAGAATATTTTTCTGTCCTTTCAGTTCAAGCTACATTACGCTATATTACCTCAAGACAACACATGAAACTTTTGTTAAAAGATGATGTCACCAGACGAAAATTTCTTGGTACAGTAGTGCGAACACAAATACTCAGGACGTACTCGCTGCTTCCTTAAACGACTTCCTGACCTTGCATCAATCTTCGTGAACTTTTTTAGATTCGGCTTTGCTTTCTTTATGCTTTCGATGTTCACGAAAAAGAGATGCCAGCGGCTAGAACAATAAGAAAGTGAAAAAAACATTCTCTCCTCTGGCGTCCACCACGTTGATGTTAAAAGCGTATGCATCCCCCTGTGTCCAGCGAAGACTTTATGCAAACGTCTAAGCTTAATGGTACTGATCGGTTGCCGGTTTCATAAATCACCGGAATCTTTCCGGGAATTTCGACTCGGAAGAGTCTTTCGGTGGTGCTTCCTCTAGAGCTCGCTAGCGATTGGAGGAGCGAACCAAAACCAAGAAAAAGTTAGCCGTTCATTTTTCTTTTATATCATTTATTTGTCACCTAAAGACTTGGAGGCATTACATAAGGAGGTAAGGGCGAGATAGAGAGGAGCATATAGGTTTGGTGTAGTTTCAGAACAAACAGAAAGTTCGCAGGCTAGAAATAGAACACAATAATACGCGACCTAAGAGCAAAGTTAACGAGTAAAGCAAGAGCAGGCTTTCACTAAAACTCAAAGCAGGGCACAGTTCACACTTCAACAGCGCAGAGTGATTTTAAGAGTCTGAGAAATGTGGTAATGCGCCGTTACCAGTTTATTTTTCATTTCGTCCTAAAGGAGACCAACCTGTTTTCTTAAACTTTGGGGGTTTCCTTCCGCATTTACATATTTACTTAGGTAATGTGTCCGTAGTGCTGTGATATCTGCTATCACTTCTGTACTAAACTTTAATTTGTTTTGTGGGAAACTTTTGTATATATAATCAATTGTTTTTACTTTTCTAGATTTAAGAATTTATTATATATATATATATATATATATATATATATATATATATATATATATATATATATATATATATATATATATATATATATATATATATATATATATATATATATATATATATATATATATATATATATATATATATATATAGATTTCTCTTCTTTTCCTACTTTCTTATATTACCCTTTATTTTTCTGACCACACAGGCAAAACTTCACATATCATAGCCGTACTGGACATCCATCTGAATGAAATGAGGACAGCCCTTTCCCCGGTGTAAAAAAAACATTTAATGCCTCTGATGCTTACTCTTTTCGAATTCTCACACTGAATGAAATCTGAATAAATTGCGTAACAAAAGATAACATAACACCAACCTGGTTTAAAATTATAGGACCAGAACAGCATCGTGGGCGCAGTCAGTACCCCTCGAAGGCGCTGTCGCCATCTACTCAAACAAGTTCCTGATATCCGTAAAAAAACTTGACTCAAGAGCAAGAAAAGGACTTGCACACAACGTCCGCGTATAACCGACCCCGTCGGTGTGCGCCCGTTTAAGTGGCTCCAAGTGCTGACCACCTTGTGCAGTGCATCGTTATCCGGTGTATGACTGGCTGGCGTATACGACCGTTAGAATACCACGTATCGCTCTTCTGTTATAAAAATGGTCTATAGCCAGTCTGTAGACTTTTAATAGACTCTGTAGCCTTCCTATAGATATTTCTTTTAGTCTGTTCGTAGTTTACAGACAGTCTATAGAAAAAAGTTTACTAAAAGTGTATGGCCATAAAATTATAGCTTGTATAAAGACTGTCTATAAGATTCGTACTGCCTGTAGACTGTTCTCTAGGGTTTGTATATACAGAGTCTATAGACTTTATAAACAGATTTCTATATACATTCTATAGACTGTCTAAAGAAAATTTTGTAAGGGTTATTTGCGATGAGTTTTGCAAGTACAATCTGACAGGACTGGTAGGCGCGAGCAGTACACGTCTGCAAGTCGAAGCTGCAGTGGGGACACGTAAAAAGCTGTCTTGCAGTTTTCTTTTCTTCTCTCAGTCCCTCCTTTATCCCTTCTCTTACGGCGCGGTTCAGCTGTCCGCCGATATGCGAGACAGATACTGCGCCATTTCCTTTCTCCCAAAATCAATTTTCATTTTCACTCTTTTAGACCCACGGCTTAGACAAGACAAAACAGAACCGTTAAAATTCCGCCTAAAATGACGGCATGGAGGCAGGCCGTCAAAATTTTTCTCTTTTAGCAAAGTTTGTGACTGAATCAGAACAGAAAAAGCGAAAAAAGCCTTAGTCAGGACAGCTGTTTTAACTCCTGTGTATTTCATTGCAGCTGTTTTCAGGTATATATAAAAAATAGCAGAGCGCTTAATTTTAGATTTAAAATAGGACACAAAAGTTGAATTCTGATTTCATCGAAGGACTCCGCGTAGAATGTTTTTTGTTGAAGATTGCCGAGAAAGCAAAATTATGCGACTTCATTTTCTATAATTTCACGCGCTGTCATCTGATCAAGCGCCGTTCACTCCCTAAAAGCCTACTAATAGTGCATTTTGGATAAACACAGCGTACATTTCTTCCCATTGAAGTCTAGATAAGAGCACCACTCACAATACGATGTAAAGATTCTGTCTTTGGCGCACAAAATGAAGGCGAATAAGTAGTAAGCTGCATATAGCCAAATAAAAAGTAAATCACTTGAGACAAAAAGAAAATGTACTAAGCGAGATGACGGGGAAAGCCGTGCAACGTTCAGGAAAGCTGACTGTACTTCTTTAAAAGTGTTATTCCTCTAATGTTCTTCTTAAAAGCTTGTTCAGTGAGACTGCAAAAGTCGGATTATTTAAAGTTCTTGCTTACTTGTTGGATATCAACTTGAGCTTACAGGTCAACAACTGCAAGTTTTGATTGCATGAGCTTCCGAAAAATAATCACTCAGAATCAAAAGTGTGAAAGCGCTGTACTACGCTAAAACAAAAGACATTTAGGTCCTTTAGGAAAGCTAGCTACGGCGTTGCGAGACTGAAGCTATCTTTTGTGCCGTATTTTTTCTTTCTATTAAAATTTGTAGCGGAAAGGAAAACTTAAAATGAATAAATGTGGTGTTCCAAATTTCATGGTTCGCGACGCTCGCCCGATATATACGCAACTACAAAGGCGTCATTTCCTTACTTCTTTTTTTTTCGCACTCAGAAAGTGCTGTTCTTTAACTTTGAAAAAAAGTCGTTTTTTGCAAGTTTGGCGTATTCGGCGCAAACGACACGGCTACAGGTTCCATTAACCTCAATGGGCTGTTTAACTTAGACGCACCTTTATCTGAAAATTTAAAAAAAAAACAGATTCTTTTTCCGCGTTTCTCCGACAGTCAGAGACAGAATTAAATTGTTGAGACCCGATGGTGAAGATGAATGGGCAAGAAGTTGAGGCGAGAACGCGTAAAGAAATGATAGAGTATTGCGGCTCTGTGGACCGCATCCGCAGCATACGGCTCAAGAAATGCTTGTGTTAATCTGTACTGTTCTGTTTAAGAGAATGAAGCGCTGATCGAATAACGGTGCTATTCCAAGCAAGAGCAGATGCCCATAGCGACAAATAGGCTCTAGATTACTAGGCTAAAAAAATGCGGCACTGACCGACGACACCACCTATGGAAGTTCGCCATAAAAATAATTTCTTCGGACTCTACATGGACTCGCTTCTTTCTGTGAGCGTGTGATCAACTATAGTGGTCGCCGGTCGTTGGCTACCTAAGAACGTAACCGCATATCTGTAGAGAGCAAATATATGTCAGCACCCTGTTTGCAAAAACAGGGGACGCTTCAGGCCACCGCACGTATATCTGGAGCCGCCGGTTGTTGCCTAGTTGCAACTGTATTTTCGAGCAAATGTAGAGCACGTGGCAGCATGGTGGGCTACTCGAGAACCTTGTCCGAATCCTAAGTAAACGCTAGTAGGCCCTAAGTAGACGTGTTCTTTTACCAGTTCCAGCTCCTGGCTACCAATTGTGAACTGCTGTTGTCTTGCGAGACTGTTGAACATTGCTTTGGTTTTCTGCATGGTAATTTTAAGACCTATCGTTCTGCTATGTCTGTCTAACTCATTGATCATGAGTTGCAGTTCATCTCCTGAGTGACTGAGGAAGGCAATGTCATCAGCGAATCGAAAATTATTTAGGTATTCTCAATTAACTCTTATCACTAACTGTTCCCAATTCAGACCTCGGAATACCTCCTGCAAACAGGCGGTGAATAGCATTGGCGAGATCGTGTTTCCCTGCTTGACGCTCTTCTTTTCGCAATTTTATTACTGTCTTTTTTGATGGACTGTGGTCACTGTGCAGTCGTTTTAGATATTTTCCGCCATTTTCACATAAGGCTCTTCCACACCCTGATTGCGTTCTGCCTGCATAATTGCGGTTGTTTCCTCTGAGTCAACTTCATTTTTTGTAATCAATGAAGGCTATATATAGGTGCTGGTTATATTCCGCGCATTTCTCTGTCACCTGATCGATAGCGCATATACGGGCTATTGTCGAGTAGCACTTACTAAATCCTGCCTTGTCACTTGGCTAAATAAAGTCTAATGTTGTCCTGATACTATTAGCGTCCAGTATTAGCGGCCAGATTCTATTAGCGGACAGTACGCTGGTCGGTCTGTAATTTTTCAAGTCCTTGATGTCCTTTTTCTTATGAATTAGGATGATGCTAACATTCTCCCAAGATACAGTTACGCTCGAGGTCATTAGGCATTGCGAATAAAGGGTGGCTAGCTTTTGTAGCGAAAGCTACACTACGCTAGCTGGAGCGATTTCGCCCGTCTTGGCCATCTGCTCCTACAGCGCAAGCGCGAGTTTCGCCACAGGTGCGCCGCGCGTGACGTCACAGCTGCGGCGCCGCCGCGAGCGCCGCCGACTCCGCTGCCTCGTCCCCTCCCCCGCTGCGCGTTGACGCCACGACTAGCTATGCGCATTACTGCGCATGCACGTGGGGTCGAATGAATACGGGAGGCGATGCGCTCGGCCGTCAATTGCAACCATGGAAGAAGAGAAGCCTTGCTCGTTGCGGCAGCTTACGCTACATTTACTAGGCATAGTAGAGGTAAGCCAACGCAATTTTTTTCTGACTGATCTCCCCACTTCCCTTCAACAGATAATCTGTTACGTGATCTTCACCAGCTCCTTTCCCCTTTGCATTGCTCCTGAGGGTTTCTTGGCTTCCTCTTTAGTTACTGGCGGGATGTCCAATTGATGTGCAGTATTCTCTGTATCATTAACGTTCTGGTTACATTGGTTACGTTATAGGTTTCTGTTGAACTCTTCGGCTACTTTAACTGTCTTATTCACAGGCTAATGAAGTTACACTCCTTGTCTCTAAGCGCATACATATGATTTCTGCCTTTGACTAGTTTACATTTCATCGCTATTAGGCTACCTCCGTTCTTTAGGGCATTCTCCATTATTTGTGTATTAAAATTCCTTATGTCGATTACCTTGCGCTTATTGATTAGCTTTGATAGCTCTTTCAGGTCTATTCTGTCTGTTGAGTTAGAGGTTTTCAAGATTTGGCGCTTCTTAATCTGATCTTTCGTCTCCTGAGAGCGCTTGCCGATATCCTGCCTAACCAACACTCCGTAATGATAGCTGTGAGATTAATGTATTTGATGGTTTGACGGCGTACCATCTGGTGAGGAATCATGGATGATGATGTTTACTGGTCACTGACCGTGCCGAAAATTAAATTACGTTTCGTGAGCGCCACGGCTTCCTTGTTCAACAAGGGAGCAAAGGAGGCGTAGCGCTCCCGAAACGTCATTTGCTTTTCGCCATGGTCAGTGACCAGCGAACTTCATAGTTGTGAGATTATCATTCATTACTCGAATATTAGGGTCGTCTTCTTTGGATAAAGCCGAATATCTGCTCTCCAGAGACACCATGAATTCTACTTTCCCTCTATCACGGCTCGCTCGTTGATGGGCTTCCGCTAAAATAGTTTCTTCCGTTCCTTCTTCAAGTCTAGCCTAATTCGGGACCTTAGCTTCATGTGGTCGCTACAGTACACCTTTTCCAGGACTTCCACATCCGGCACGATTCCGGCTTTAGTGCACAGAATAAATTTTTACTCTCATCATGGGGGCTGTTTCCCGTCCACTTCCTGTTCTCCCGTTTGCAAAAGAAGGCATTCATAATCCATGAATTATATCTCTCTGAGAACTTTACAAATAACTCACCTCTGCTATTTCGAGATCCTATGCTATAGGCGCCCATTGCCTGGCCTCCAGCCTGCTTCTTGCCTACCTTGGCATTGGTGCCACCCATCAGTACAGTGCATTGTGTTTTCCTTTGCTTATTGCCAATTACACGTCTTCACAGAAGGTTTCGACGAGTTGGTCATCATGTCTTGATGCAGGCGCGTAGGCCGGTACCATCTTCAGTTTACGCCTCCTATTAGACTAATTACAATAACTGCCACGCTCTCGTTAATACTGTGGAATTCCTCTATGTTTACAGCTATGCCCTGATTTATGAGAAATCCCACCTCTAGTTTTGGTCTGTCCGCTAATGGCGTAGTACTTGCCCACCCTTTAGCACTCTATGCACCTCAACTGTCCTCCTAACCTAAGCCCTACGACATCCCATTTAATACCTGCTAGTTCATTCAAAATACACTGCTTGACTACCATCACCGCATTAAGCGCTATCGTTAAACGTTGTCTGGTTCAGTTTCCAATGGCGGCCTGCCCGGAGCCATGGTGACCAAATCCTGCTCTGGCGAGGGAGTGCATGGTCGGCTCTGGTCACAGAGGTAAGGCTGCATCCCTGGCCTGGTTGTGCGATTTCATCGACACGCGGATTTTCCGTCGGTATCCATCGGCAGAAGGATGTATTACCTGTACGCCATCGCTGGTCCTAACATGTGCTGCTCACGATGTCTTAAAGAGATATCAGCATCAAAATGATGTTGCATTCTTTTTCACGCACTTTTTAAAAGTACCAGGCTGCTTTAATAGGCCCTAATAGGTTAATAAAATTATCTTGGTAAGTTTTATTTACGCCTGTTTCTTCCATGAGCCGCGTTTCCGTCCAATACTCTCTTAGCCGGGGATAATTTCGACATGCACATATTGGGACGGTTTAGAAATACTTTTTCTTTGAAGTAAAGTTTCATACTTTCATACTCTCTTCGAGGACGTACTCGGCTTTTGGTAGCGAAGCGACGATGTCATAAGTGGAATGAGCAATCAACAAGCTACTTTAAAAATGTCCGTTCACGTGCATTCGTAAGATTGGTTGGTTTGGTTTATGAGGGTTTAACGTCCCAAAGCGACTCAGGCTATGAGGGACGCCGTAGTGAAGGGCTCCGGCAATTTCGACCACCTGGGGTTCTTTAACGTGCACTGACATCGCACAGTACACGGGCCTCTAGAATTTCGTCTCCATCGGAATTCGACCGCCGCGGCCGGGATCGAACACGCGTCTTTCGGGCCAGCAGCCGAGCGCCATAAGCACTGAGCCACCGCTAGTAGTAACCATGGCTGTTACTCCCCCACACCTCCTTTCACAGCAGTGCGAGAACGTCTTGCTTACTTCTCAGATCGGTGTTGGTCTGTACAGATACAGTGTCATGAAACTTCAAACTCACTCCGAATAGAAAAAGCTGTTATGGAAAAAAATAAAGGAGTCAGTGGTAATTCAAAGGGCTAGCGGATCGCCAGTATAGTACGGTGCTACCATCCGGTACTCGTCCAACAATTTTCGAACAATGTGATTTTTTTGTCAAACGTACAGCATCATTTGCACAGTTTCAGAAGACAAAAGAGTTTCATTCTTCGCTGCTGTGTTGGGTTTTGCGCGAAAGCTAAATCGCCATAACTATGTTATTCCAATTGGTTAGGCGCCTGTTTTAATTTCCTGTTCTGTTTATGTAACTTTAAATGCAAAGAATCACAGTACTAACAAACTAAGCAGTTCTTAACGGAAGGAGACTAAAGCCTGTTCTGAGTCGATATTATACAGACCGAAGTTAAAAATTCGGGGATGCCATATTATAATTTTGCCATGAGAACGCTTGAGCATTAGGTCTCCTCCTTACTTGAAGAGTTAAAGGTGCCGGTTTTGCTCGTTAATCAGCGAGAGCTGATTGGCACTGGCTATTTGGCCTACACCTTCCTCGGTAGCCACCCGCCGGGTTGTTCCCGTGACAGCCGCACTCAGGTTGCGCATTCCTCCGCCCGCGTCAGAACATCCTCCGTGCCAGGTAGCCACCATTTTTGTTGTCTTTTTTTTAGTTATTTTCATATCTGATGAGTCGCTCTTCGTTTCGTTTTTGGGTTCTTCCCACAGCATCAACCTTCCATCCTGTGCCTCTTCTCTCCTACAAATGAAGACGGAGATTTCCCTCGCTCCTTTTTGCCATCTACCAACAGTTTCATTTGGCAGGTGGCAGGTGGTTGGCAGATGGTGAAGCAACTCTGCTGCGCCGGACGCCGGACACGTTTTCTTCACGGTGGGGTTTTCGATGCTAACGCATTAAAAGGTTCATACTGCTCTATGACCTATCTAATATTGCCTTCTTCATTGCTGAAGGTTCAAATCCTAATAATTCAGGAAGCTTGGACGCAAAGGATATAGCTTGACAACATATCGCGTCGCATTTAGCGATGCGTATAGCTTAAGTCGGTAATATGCAGGTTACTTCTTAATTAGTTTAACTTGTCTCCAAGTCCTGCTTTTCCTCTTTAGGGGGCATTGTGAGCGCTTCTACGCTCAATGTGATGTTCGCATTTCTAGAAAACCCCTAAATAGTCTTTGTTTTTGTCGAATCCCGAAGGCAAGACCCGACAGCTGCAGAGGCAGGTCGCGAAGCTGTATTTTTATTTCTTACCAGAATTGTACTTCCAATCTCTAGAGAAAACCAGTGAACCAAGAGCTTGCGGCTCAATCAGTATGCAATATGAGACGCGCGTAAGAGCACGATTCCACTCCAGGCAGCGTACCCCGTAATATGAAAGTCTGCAAACAGACCTCTGTACAGCACCTCGGGGCTTAAAGAAATTGCGCAGCCGGTTACATGTCTTGCAGCTGCTGGTGTGTTCCACAGCAGGAGAGTTTCAGGTAAAGAGCTACAAAGCTCTGAGGCAGCCAGGCATGCAATTTCTGTTAGTTATAGTGCGCCCTGCTCGAATAACTTCATGCGCAGTGTGTTTTCAAAACTGTCCTCCGGGCACCACGACTCGCTGAAGAATGCAAGAGCATGGCGCATCGGCGCAGTTTGGTTTACCTGTACCGAGCAGGGCTGCTCAAACAGCTTCGTAGCTACAGCCGAAACGAATGCGAGCCGCTCGTGCGTTGCACGGTGTGAGGGTTCTGTGTCTGGCAAACTTGACTCGGAGGAGAACGGCAAACCTTTTTTCTCTGCTCGGAATCTTCCAATGCTTCGAGCGTGCTCTGTTGCGAACTGAGAACATTTAAAGCGTCAGACACGAGTCTTCTTGCAGTGTGCAGCGCACCGATGCACCTTTACCACCCTCTCTCGAGGAGGTTCGACCAGCAGGTGCATTTCTAGGAAACTTCTTTCACTTACTGCAGCATAAGTGAATGCCAAAGGCAGCGTTCTGCAGCTGTACACACCTAATTATGCTTGTCGCAAGTTTGGCCAACAAGCGAGTCCGACAGATTAATACCTAATGAAGCAGTTTTGCCGCATTTCTTTATCGTTTCGCCTTTATGAACACCAATCCCTCTTGCGATTGTTTTATAGTGGCACTGTCGAGTGGCGCATGGTGCTGGAGCGACCAACATGCGCGCAGCAGTAGAGTACACCGGGAGCCACAAACGCTGCTTGAGTGACATTAAAAGATATATGCACCTGTGCCTTACTCAACAAGTGTAAGGCACAAGATGTACCCCCCCCCCCCCCACCCGTCAAAAGTATACGGCCCAAGGGGTTTGCCTCAGAGGCCTGCTGCAGGCCTCGTTATGCATCCTCAGCTAGCGCAACCGGTCGATGGACGAGTGGCTTCGCGTCCTCAATCCTACCAAGCTTTGAACTGATAGATGTGCTACGGAGCCCCGCGAAGCAGCTTAGAAGCAAACCTCTTGGGTATAACTAGGTTGAAGCCATGCTTAAACAGCCTATTTTTTTTTGTTTCGTCAGTTTTCCGCTTGCGCTTTTTCAAAGCCTGGAATAGGAGCCCAGTTGCTACAAAATATTTCGACACACCCAAAGACATCACAAGCACTTGCCCATTTGTACTGCCCGTGGATGATCAGTTCCCGCTTCCCGTGCCTTCGCAAGTGCTTGAAATTGCGGTTGTTTACATTTTGCAGCGTCTGCATCCTCTACAAGGTCACTTCAAAAAGGCAGAGTTCAGAATTCACATGGATTCTGCTTTGTTTCCGCTGGGTAGGACAAGGAGCGCGGCGGGCTTCAAACTTGCTGATTTCTGCATTGTTAAATTTTCATCACTAGAAATGTCACGGGCGTCAGTGTATGTAGTCCAACGGCCGCGTTCGACAACAGCGAGTAATAACATCGCAAAAAGCTGATTAAGTGTGACCATCACTCAGATATACAACTTCAGATATCGAAGCCTACAAATCCACGCGGTAACTTTCTCGTGCGGTCAAGCTTGGAGAATGGTTGAGCATAATGGGCAACTCATCTTTCGCGGTATGCATTAAAGATGTGAAAATTCAACCTGTGGCTTAACATTGTAATGTTTCATTTCGGTTTCATTTAATTTGGTTGCGGCGTCAACGGTTACGACAGCAATAAATCTTCGGAAGCAAGCGTCTAATCACAGGCACGGATGATCGCGACACAACGCAGCTAGCTGCTATATACTGTCGCAGCAACCAGTAAGGCCGGGGCGCAAGGGCCAGGCCGCAGAATTTCACCACCCAATTTCCCGAGACGGGATTAGAGCCGATAAATCTCATCAGGCGTGTATAACGTGTCGTCGTGCTCTCTCATTCATCGGCGCCGGCCCACCAGTGCGGCATGGGCGTGGGGTGCATTTATGCAAGGGGGGTGATGGACTTTTTTGTGTCACGATAAGAGTGACGTCGTCCTCTTTTACCTATGTCACTGGGAGCAGCAACAAAATGACGCAGGATCCAACTAAGTCAAAAGGAAACTAATCGTCACATAATACGTCCCCTCTTAACTTTGGTATAACTGAGTCATTGGACTTGCTTTTTATTGGTCTCTCTTGAGCGCCATCACTACAGACACATCATTAATCGGTTTCTTTAGGAATGAAGAAGTATTCATCGTGATCTATACAGCAAAGGACGTAATTAAAAAATTCACTAGATATGAAGCGCCCTTCCCTTCTATTTTGCCATCTGTAATAATTATCATTGCATTTGTGAGTAACATAAAAAGCTCTAAACGCCAGGAAAAAACTGGCAGTTTCCCTGAGTGACGGGAGCTGTCAACGGACTCTCAACCAACGCATTCCGTTTAAAATTTTTAGGCTTAAACTAAAACGGTATCATGTCCTTGACAGAAGAAACACAAAATGCCACCTACGATAAATGAATCTTGTAGGAACGAAACAAGGAAGCAGATAGATCATTACAGGAAATCTGACACTAAAACGCAAGCTGATAAGCAGACCAAAGGAATTAATTTAATCTCCTCTCAGCTCTGGCTGCAGGGATTAGAAGCTAGGCGTCTGTTACGTGCCTATTTAGTTCGTATTTTAAGCAGCGCGGCGCTTGCATGCCGCCTAAAAAGCAAGAAAAAAGACCTTCAAACCCTATTTAGATTAAAGCCTGAGGTAAATTTTTTTTTAATGGGCACTTATCCAAGTTTCTTCTTATTCCTTCTTTGGTCATCGTACCTACCGGGGAATATCACTGTCCGAATAAAAAAACAATGTTTGGCGAGAAGTTCTGACGTCATGCTGAGACTGCATGTTAGCAAGTAAAATAGAACGTGTCAAGCACAGTTTTTCAAGCCGAAACAAAAAAATCAAATGAAATGGTGACTCATACAAAGATTGTTCATTAACGATATGCATCACAGCCCGCCATTTCGCCCAGTTCCACAATCAAAACTACAACAGCTCTTGTTGATTTTTTCTTCTGTCGAGCGAGCAACCCGCGTATTGATTTGTTTATATTCGGTGAGGAGCGCGTTGAGCTTTGGCACCACAAAAACAACAAAAACTGGTTTCTTTTCCGGGGACTTTACACAGCACCAGTGCACGCTGCCGTGCATATTGCCAGAGTAATGGCATGCTTTGGAGCCCAGAATTGGATGAAAAAGAATTCACGGTGACACCTAAACCAATTGTGCTGTTAATGCGATAGCATTAGCAGCTGTTTATGCTTTTACAGAAAGTGTCGTCCCCAGACCGGAATTTACATCCCTTCTCTCCAGCCAATACCATGGCTCCGGTCTGATGAAGTCACTTCGCTCCAGTCAATGCAAAAATTTATGACACTCGTCGTATTGTAGCCCCATGGGGCTTTTAATGCGTTCGCATAAAACGGTAAACCGTAGTTAGCTACATAACTAGGCATGGTTTGAAAGAACTCTGTTCCCGTTTAAGGAAATTTCCGAAAGCACTGCGGCGTCCTGCGGGTCCGAAGAAGGGGGAAGTGGGCGGGCGTGGCAGAGATGAAGTGCGACATCAAAGGATGCGACTGTGGAGAGTGCAAGAAGTGCGATGCTTTTTCTTTCCTGTTACAGCTAATAGGAAGGGAGGATATTTGAAAAGGAGTCGTCAGATCAGTTTTAAAAGAGACGGGTGAAAAAATCAATAAAACAAATCAGACAAAAACACACAAAATAGTGACTGAAAACTTATGAAGAAGGGATGACATACGTTTTCTCTGCAAAACTCTCATTCAGAATTTAAGCGCCAGGATCGAAAGGAATGAGAAGATCGAACCTGAAAATCAAGACCACCTGGCCAAGACAAAAAACAGAAAAAATGAAAAATCTTCATTGGTGGTCCCGATTATACTTTTGGTGTACCGGATTTGGAGCCCAGAATTTTTGTCAGCATGCATGGCATCCAGCAGTGGTGCACGCTGTGGTTTTGCCGGCAAGCACTGCATGGCGAAGGTGACATGCAAGTAACCTGCTGACAAGTTAATTCTGTTTACTTTTAGTTACGTCGCAATCAAATTGCACAAAAATTTGGCTCGCAGTTTAGCACTGGTAAGCACGAAATATTGTGCGAAAGCGCAGTTTTTTGCAGGTGGACACCATCGCCAGGTACCCGATAGCGCGATTGAGCTGTACACTGATCCAGGGAGCCAGTTATGCGCGTCTTCAGCTTTTGCATCTTCAATGCCAATTTACCCACTGTACGCAGGCGGACCACGTTCAGTGCCTCCTTTCTGCCACAACGTTGTCAACGACGATGCATGCAGCACACGATTTTTTTTTTCACTGCCGCCACATAGCTCAAAGCGCGAATATATTAATTTGATAACAGGATTAGTTGATGAAGAAGTCGATGTACAATGCACAGCGCGAGAGTGTATTGCAGTCACACATGAGTCGTGTTCGGCAGCGGCGAAAGCCTGATGCTCTCGCTCATAGGCCAACGAAACTGATCTGCTCGCGCCGCTTCGGGCTAATGTTTATTTATTTATTTATGGTTTGCCCAAGATTGTCCTCAACATGCAGCATCACACAAATCGGTGAGCCGGTTTGACCTCGTGAAGTAGTGCTTTCGCTATAAAATGTGGAATGCAAAAGGTTCCGCTCAGCACAAACCAATTTCTCCAGAGCTTTAGTATCGGCACAACGTATACTGTTGCAGTCCCATCAAGTATCCGTCCTTCCAGCTGAACACATTTCGCGCTTTAAAATGTTCAAGAAGAGCCAGCGAGAAGAATTATGTCTTCCTCCTGAAATCGTCTACAGCGCCAGGAGCGCAACTAAAGCCACTGTTCCTTTTACACTCAGAGTAATCTGGAAACATTTTCTAGGCACTTTACGTTAATAATTACGCCCTTTTCTTTTCGTTGTCCTTATCTACTGTAAAACGCTGGCTTAGAAACGTGGGGTGCACTGTTTCGTTTCAATACTGCGGAGCAGTCGCTCCTCGACTTTCGAAACAAAGCTCCATCAGATAATAACAAGATATAAACATATATATCTCAAAACAGTGCTCTTTAAAATCATGAAATTATTAGTTGCTCAAATTGAGACCTTTTCGTGTCAGGAGTTCTAGGAATCTTATGAGCTTAAATACCACACAGCTCAACACTCCCCCAGCTGCGAATTGAGGTCCTCACCGGACCAACTGTCATGTCTTTTTTTCGGTTTCGCAGAATAATGCTGCCGCGGCAAATGTCACATTAATGCTTTCGTGTTGAGCCTTCGCAACTCCCTGTAATTGTTCACGTCTTTTCGCTGAGCAAGCCTGTCCTACGAGAGGCCGCGCACGAGGGCTGCAGGCGATGCCGGAGAAAGGACCACCGAGGACGACACCGACGACGGTGCCGGATTTTCGAACCATGAGTGATATGCACGCATAGAATAACTGCTATAAACATTGTGTCATATCTACGGTGCTTCATGCCTGCCATTAAAACACACACAACACACTTGCTCACTGTGACCATAGATTGGCTAATCCGATTGTCATTTTTACGACGCAGAGGTGGTCGTGTAGAGGCTTGGTGTTTCAAACCATCTAGAATACCGTCTTGTTCGGTGTGAAAATCCTGTCCATCTACTTCAAGGAAAATAAGATCGTGCTTGTAAACATAGGTAAGAACAGGTATGAACCAAATGCCTAAAAAAATTCTGAGCAAAGTGTAGTATAAACATGTGTGAGTGTGAAACATACTACACCCCACGACAAACACCGTAGCGTATCAATTTTTAACAATGATAAAAGTGCGAAACACACCATGCCGGTGCATATATTCGCATTTTGTCTAACTACGCCAAATCGACTGCCATTTTTTTCTTTTATCAGGTATGTCGGAGTGAATCAGCCTCAGCGCTTAGTTAAGTCCTTCAGAAATATACTATACACATGACCCCATAATCATTTCCTCTCCTGCGGGCAAAATCCTTAGGGGAGCGAAAAAAAAAGACTTTTCTTCAGCGTCTGGAAAGCATGATTCCCTAATGAATTTGTTTACCCGCTTCCGGAATCCTCTTAATGCATGAATCTTCATTTCTCCTTTTCTGATAATGTTGTTTAAGATTGCGCCTTCATGTGTTAACGGGGCTGCTTAAGCAATTGCTGCTTTGGACTACCTTCGCCCCAACATGTGAACTTTGAAGCTCTACAATACGAGTTCATAACGTCGTTGCACTAGCATTAACTACGTGATTCCGCTGTACTGCTTATGTTATCGACTCTTCTCGTGCTGCAAGAGCTATTCGTAGCCGCTTTCAAGCCGCCATGGTTTTGTTACAATACATTCTATACGGAAGACGGAGATTTTCGACCGCTTGTAGGCCAGGTTTTGTCAGAGAGCATTGGATAAGAAAATGTTCTGCGCATGTCCTGACGCTCATGTTGCAATCTGTGAAGGGGAAACAGTTGAAACGTTTTCCAGAGGTTGCTTATTACGGCGCTCCAATGTGAAGACCTCATTCTCATAGTTTTGGCTACGTGAGTGCGTGCGCCATTTCCCCACATGCGGTATTTTAACATTGCAGATATTATTTTTGCTCTGGAAAATTAATGCGGCGTGGTGATGTCACTGCACACAGAGCACAGCCACTTTCCCTAAAATGCACGAATGGTGCTAGCATGTATGCAAAAAAAAAGGTAGCACGCAAATATAGATGCCTGGTTTATACGTAACAAAGAAATGATCCTTCAACCTTGGTGAATATAAATACAGCTTGCAAATTCACTCTTTACGAAGAGTGCGCCTTTCGAAAGCGGAAGATTCTAATTTGGGGGCGCCTTGTTTGCGCGGAAGTGCAAGTTTTCCTGGTCCCGAGACACGACCACTTCAGTTCAAGCAGCCTCAATCCAGAACACTCGTTTATTTATTTTCTTCTTGTCATTTCCCCTCGGCTCCTCGGTTTCTTTACAGGCATAAGTGGTCGGAACTCCAGGAGCGTACCTTTGATCAACCAAGAATGCGTGCCTCAGAGAACACAACTCCGAGGATCCAGAGCCCTGTGTGTTTAATAAAAACACCTAGACAACAAGAAACAAAAACAAAGATAAGTTTCTGGCGCTCGACAGCTTTCAACTTTTTCATTCTCTGTTGTAAGCCATGTTGAAAAATTTCAAGAAAACCGTCCTGCGCCAATGGTCGCAAAAGCAGGCATCCCATGCAAGAAAAAACGATCAGAAAACAAACTGTCCCGTCATGCGACACGGCTATTATTCAAGCGAACCGTTTTTTTTTTCTTCGACGCGCCCTCCGCGAAACCCTTAAAAGTGCGCCCACGGCGAAAATCAATTTCCGTGCGATGCGGCCATGTCCGGCGAGCTCGCTTGCAAAGAGTGCATCGGAGAACTATGGAGCTGCATGAATAGCAAAGGCGCCTTCGCTTGCTTCAGCCATTCCATTCTGGACACCACCTGCTCGCTCTGTCGTTTTCGTAGGTGTACAAAGAAAACAGGATCAAAAATGCGGACATCTGGCGGTGGTTGTGAACCACACGTCAGAAGGAACCGACCAAGGCCCACGGAAAGGAAACGGATAAAAAAAAAGACTCGGTTTCGAAGAGCGCGCTTTGCTGAGTGGCTTTTCGCATAAGTGGCTCGCAAGCCCTCGGTAGCTGAGCACAGCGACCGATCCGGTTAGGCCCGAGTGGGGAAGCAATTTCAAAACAGGAAGAAGCGCATTACCCGCATTTTCGTGCTATTTCTTCGCCGTTTTCCGCCCGCTGTTTCCGACAACCTGTGCGAACCACAAGGAAGAAACGGGCTGTCCTCGAACGTCGGAACCCTCCTTCGCTCCCCACCACATGGTTCCTAGTATGTAGACGTTCGTTTTCCATCTGGGTCATTCCACGTGGTCTGGCTTTTCGATAAGAATTCTTGTTTAAGCTGAGCCGCTTTGTGAGCGTGTGCTAGATCTCTGCTTTCGCTTACAATATCACCCTTAAAGAAATTGAATATCTCGTGTGGGTATTAGACTTGAATATGGATTACCAAAATGAAATGCAGACTAAGACCTGCTCGGATGACTGCACTGGAAGAGATAGATATGAAGAACCGGAAAAACTGAAAAAACTAGAGCTTCTCCGGCTAACCGTAATAACAGGCTTCCATTCTTATCGCCGAGCTCACTTCGGAGCACCTGAGCATTCGGCATGTCACATAAATATGGTATTTGGTGGCTGGTATAGGTATATTTCCAGTGCCCATGAAACCAAGTTTTGCTTGACTTCCATTGAACAGTCAGGTATCATAAAAAATTCGCAACAAACTGTTCATGACTGCATGTATCGCTGTTCGGCTAGTACCGGGTATAGTCTGGTGTGCATACTTTCCGGGGCTGTCTATAAACGTGGTTAACATTCTTACTAGTGCTAAGACATTTCTAAAAAAGCCACAACTCTCTGACCCACTATCTGCCGAGACTACGATATCAGGTTTAATCGATTCGCGTGAAAGTCCCTGACGCCCGTGAGAAGCGACCTATATACAGGTAATTTAATGTATTTTTGAAGCAAAAGGGCTAGTAATTCAATTATCTGTACACGTTAGCGTGACCCGGTTATTGCCTCTCTGCTAGGGCACGCATACATTTACAGTTGAGCTGATCTATGCAATTATGGACCATTTTCATCTTATGGCAGCAGCCAAGCATTATGAATTCTGCATAAAATCGTATTTGTGCTCTTTCTAAGCTTTTCAAGCTTAGCTTGCCACAGGTCTTTGTGTAATCAGTTTGAGACAGGTTCGTAGAATTGCGAATTCAAAGTATCGGAGAACTTGCGTACGCACTTTTAACGGTCATTTTTTAGGCCCGTCACTCAAAGTCCTTCAAGGGTCCCATTTCAGTATTACAAAGTGTAACGTGGGGTCGTTTTGACGAATGGCTGAAGAAGCTAAGGCGTTCTGGAACTCTGCACCACGTTGTGGGTTTAATTTTCGGCTTCGGGTAATGCATCACTATCCCATTCTCAATGTTCAACACCCGTCTTTGTCTCTTTTAACTGCACTTGTGTGCCCCACCTGGCGCTTCGGAGCTTTGTAAGATGTGTGGATGTGTGACGCTGCTATGCTTTCAGGTGCAGAATAGTATAACAGCCGCAGAAAAAAAAAGAATTCACGCGCTGCAACACGATACTAGTAGGTAGCGGACAGCTAAAAATACATCTTTAAACCAAAATTTCATTTTCTCCTTCCTTGTTCCTTGGGAGTTGCGACGTCTCAACTTTATTCTATTCACGTGGTCCACAAAAGTTGCCTCAGCTATGAGTTTCATAACACCTCCAGCTCATTGCCAGCGCTGAAGCTGACACAGAAATGTGCAGCTTAGCCCCCAGTCGTTCCGCGCGAGTTAACACAGTTCCTGACTCATTTACCGGTCCAATGCTTACGCTCATTACAGTTAGTCTGCTCACGCTGCCGCCTGAATATTGGTGCACGTGGACGCCTTAACGCTCTGACAACGTAACTCGAGGCTGCACGAGCAGTCGAAAGCGGACGTGTCTGAAATTTCGCATGCCTTCAGCAACAGAATGTCACGAGAGCTGGGCGTCACAGGCTTTAAAAACATCTGCCGGAGCAGCGTTACCGTTTCTGCAGGAAGCCTAGAGATATGAATTCATCTTCAACGCTACGCGCCGCGTTACTCCCGCTTTCAATTCGCCCCGTATTCGCTTTGTGGATTTACCCGCGCAGGAAGCGCCAGAGAATCTGCAGAGGAACAAAGGAACGCACCCCGCTGCCCCTGTGATTGTGTCGGAAGAAAATTTCGGGTCTCATCTCATATTCAGATGGTTTGGTGGATTGAATAAATCGTGTTTCTTTTGTAGCAGTTATATCTGAAACCGAAGAAACACTTCCGACACGAGCTTAAAATTGTCTTGGAGATTTTAAACGAATGTAAATTTTGAAGCGAAAAGCTTCACTACATTTAGGTAAAGCAATCGTCGCGTAGACCGAAGAATGACCCTGAACGACCTTCAGCCCAACCACGTTAGCCGTGTATGAATATATGTGGCACAGTTGTGGTGTCGAACCCTTGACCCATGACCTTCACCCATGACCTTGAGTTGATTTGAGACCTTTGACATAGGGCGACCTTTGGGTTGACATTTGACCTTAAGTACTTCTGATTGGGTGATAAGAAGCCACGTGATGACATCCGATGGGCATGTTGTAAGACCTTGTGATACCACGTCATATCCACGTGGTCGTGTGGGTATATATAGAACGGGTGTCGCGAGCGTGTAGCGGAGCTGCCATGGACGAGCCTCAGGCGTTTAGCAAGCGTCCTTGTTTTTCGCTGATTTCCAGGTTAAGCCAAGTTAGGTCACGGCCAGTTTTTTACGTATGGGGGCTATGTGCGCTCTGCTCAACATAATTTTAAAGTATCAACAGCGAAACGCCATAACCCGAAAATGGAATGGCCTTGGGTACCGTATCATCACAATCACCAACATTGATAAATATAGACAAAAGACGAAGAAATACATTCACCCATGAAATCGACATCATAAATTGCGGTGATTTCGTGACCATATATTCCTCACGTGACAACCGGTATGGAAAGATTTGCAGAAGAGTCGTCCTGGTGTTCGTCTCTTCTCGTCCTTCTCTTTTTTTGTCAGGTTCTCCTCTCCGGCGTGGATTCTTTGGAGAACGAATAATCAATAAATAGATTAGACGTATCGTTTCGTCTGAAACGTGGAAAATTACAACAGTTGTGATCCTCAAAAGGATATTATGTGTTGCGTTGTTGATTAAGTGGTTGCAGGGAGAAACTCTCCACACTTTTTAATCACTTCTCGTCGAAGCCGCATGGAAGCAGGATAAAAGTGCTTGAAATCATCACAAGCGCCGGCATCAATTACAAGGACATATCTCAACTTGCGTTGTTTATGAAGCCGTTAAGTGTGCGATGGGCCATGCCGAAACATTCGGAGAGTAGTACTTTCGCTTAAAAATTAAGATGAAAAGGCATCTAGAGGGATGCAGGATGCGCGAGCAGGCGATACTGCTAACATATTTAAAACTGTCGGTCTTTTGTAGGCTGCATGTATTGTAAACGCAGACATTCCTAAGCGTTTACTGCACAGATCCGTAAGAGCATTCTAACAGGCTGTCGGGTATAGACGGCCTTCGCCTTGCTTGGTGATAAAACGAACACGTGTCCGTATAGAGGAATAAATTCACTGGGTTAGGATAAAGCAGGCATTATTAAACATTTGCTGGAGGCAGCACGTTTCGATGATGAACCTCTTCGTTTAAATGAGCCCCGACGCAGCGTTTTAAGACATGAGGCTAATTAAGATGTGTAACGTTTAACCCGCCCCATGTGTCGCCTAACGTTACGCCACAGTAGCTTGCAGTTCACAGACCCAACCTGGTGATCTAGCTGTTTTAGTTGACGCTTTCTCCGACACGTGGCATTTGAGGCGAATGAAAACTGCTGGGAGGCAATTTCGTCCTACAATTGTGGTGCAATATCAAGCTACAGCTGTTCTCAAAGACGCAGAATTATTATGGTTTGGTTTGGTTTGGTTTTGTTTATAGGGGTTTAATGTCCCAAAGCGACTCAGGCTATGAGAGACGCCGTAGTGAAGGGCTCCGGAAATTTCTACCACCTGGGGTTCTTTAACGTGCGCTGACATCGAACACTACACGGGCCTCCAGAATTTTGCCTCCATTGGCTTTTTGCTTCCAATTCTAGCACTTCTGTACCGCGAAAGGATAAAATTGACCACAGCAAACCAATTTAACGACCACGCTGCTTTCAGGTGCATTGCACGATAAGTGGACTCACTCTCTTGTATAGTGTTTAACTCAATACGACTGAAGGAACTGCCAGGTTGCGAGATTCAGGCGTAGCTCAAATTCGTTTCTAGCCGCCTACTTCCTCCGGCAAAGTGAAGGTGGACTGTGCTAGGGCACGTTTATAGGCCTCAGACCATGCGACCGACTGACGGGACAAATCAAAACTGGTGCTGTAGCCTTAGAACAGAATAAGCAGTGATCTGTGAGGTGGTGTTAGCCGTCTGTTCATCCTTTAATTTCCCAACCACTACTCTGAAGAGGCTTAGTTCAGTCCGTTTAAACAGAGAATGTCTACAACTGCTCAACCAAACGATGGTACTAAGGAAGTGATCCCTAGCTTCAAACGCATTTACACTTACGCAGCTACACTTACGTTTACGTTTCTCATAAGAACTGTGACTGCGTAGAAGCCCCCTTTGAGCTACTGCGAACAATGACTTGACGCGAGTATGATCTAGAGCACAGGCCGGTAGATGTTACTAGCATATATAATATATATATACATATATATGTGGTGTGTGTGTGTGTGTGTGTGTGTGTGTGTGTGTGTGTGTGTGTGTGTGTGTGTGTGTGTGTGTGTGTGTGTGTGTGTGTGTGTGTGTGTGTGTGTGTGTGTGTGTGTGTGTGTGTGTGTGTGTGTGTGTGTGTGTGTGTGTGTGTGTGTGTGTGTGTGTGTGTGTGTGTGTGTGTGTGTGTGTGTGTGTGTGTGTGTGTGTGTGTGTGTGTGTGTGTGTGTGTGTGTGTGTGTGTGTGTGTGTGTGTGTGTGTGTGTGTGTGTGTGTGTGTGTGTGTGTGTGTGTGTGTGTGTGTGTGTGTGTGTGTGTGTGTGTGTGTGTGTGTGTGTGTGTCGACAGTCTCGTCGTGGTGGTGGTGGTAGTGGTTTTATTAAAAATAATAGTAAAAAGGAAGGAAAAGATTTTTGCTAGCCCCGGCATCTACCATCGATAATGAAGCACCTGAGCTGGGGCAGCGGAAATAAAGGACAGCAGGCAGAATGAAGAAATGAAATGAAAGAGGTGAGGGGACAGGAATAGAGGACAGGGGGAGAAGTAATATGTACAAACTATTTACACCCTAAGTAATGTGTCCAGGTTGTGCGCGTGATTAGTTCATTTAAGAGGAATTAAATCACACACGCGCACAGCACTGTGAAGGTTACAACTCCATGCTCTGGTTTCAGGACAGTGAAGGAACGCTCAAAATCTTCGATGCGCACGTGGGGAAAAATGCTCTGGAGAACAATGGTGCCTGTGGCGTGTCCACTTTCTTTTGTCCTCGTCTTTTTGAGCTGAAAAAGCGTGCATAGTCTTTTGATCCCTCTCTCGCTGTAGAGAAATCGTCATTTAAACGAACAACGCCGGTAAATCTGTGTAGAGACTAGGGGCAAACACCGTCCCATTACATTGTACCTTTTACGAGGATTTCTCCGACGCTTTCTATTTGAGACGGTAGTCAGGGTGCCCTCAAGTCATTGCCAAGTGCAGACAGTCTAATCCTGTATTACCTTTGACACCAATCTCTTTACCTGCGAAGAGGAGGAGGAAAAATATTATTAAACAGAAGGGCCGTCGTTTGGGCTTGTGGGTGAGGTCGTTATATAAGGGATCGATTGGCGTGAGCTTCCCTGCGGCCCTATAACGTTTATTCAAAACAAATATTCTTGATAACTTCAAGAAAACGTATCTGCCTCCACTCCCTTAATGCTTCAAACACCCTCCTGCCACGCAAGTTGGTTGCCTAAAAAAACAAATAATCTTGATAACTTCAAGAAAACGTATCTGCCTCCACTCCCTTAATACTGCAAACACCCTCCTGCCACGCAAGTTGGTTGCCTAAAAAAAACGAATTAAACTCGTAGTAGTATAGTGCCCGCACGTACCATGGATAGCATCGAGATAACGTCTACCCGCCACACCACCCATCCCTCACTACCAGAGAACGATAAATCTGGCGTCCCCTGCAGACGCGAACGCTGCCCGCACCAGCCAATCTTTCTAAATTTATGCCGGTAGTAGTAGTAGTTTTTATGGAGGAAAAACGCTAAGGCGCCCGTGTGCTGTGCGATGTCAGTGCACGTTAAAGATCCCCAGGTGGTCGAAATTATTCCGGAGCCCTCCACTATGGCACCTATTCTTCCTTTCTTCTTTCACTCCCTCCTTTATCCCTTCCCTTACGGCGCGTTTCAGGTGTCCAAAGATATATGAGACAGATACTGCGCCATTTCCTTTCTCCAAAAAACCAATTATATAGTAGTAGTAGTAGCGAATGTCCGGACTCCGTAGAGTATCTGGTACGAGTCCAATGGACTTATTTTTGGAAATGTGGCGGAGAGTTTGAAGGATGCTTCACTCCCACCACCGGTTGGCCTGGCATTGCACTACCTCCGGGATCGGCCTTGTCTTTAGCCCGTCTATACTATCCTGTGTTTGTATCCCATCTTTCAACTCTCCTACTATCTGCACGTGGTAGCGATTGTGGCTCGGCTTGAGCCAGCGAGCAGGCCTGTGCACTTTCCTTTTCTTCCTTCCTGGCAACAACTGACTGACAGTAGTAGTAGTAGTAAGTAAGTGGTTTTATTAAAATAATAATAAAAAGGAAGGAAAAGATTTTTGCTAGCCCGGCATCTACCATCGATACTGAAGCACCTGAGCTGGGGCAGCGTAAAAAAAAGATAGCAGGCAGAATCCAGTAATGAAATCAGAGGTAAGGAGGCAGGAAGAGACGATAGGTGGAGATCATCTACCATCGATACTGAAGCACCTGAGCTGGGGCAGCGTAAAAAAAAGATAGCAGGCAGAATCCAGAAATGAAATCAGAGGTAAGGAGGCAGGAAGAGACGATAGGTGGAGAGGTAATATACACAAACTATCGTACATATACTAAAATGCCGGTACCCCCCATAAGCATTTTGTGCTCCCACGGCGGCACCTTTCTTCATTTCTTCTTTCACTCCCTCCTTTATTCTTTCCCTTACGGCGCCATTCAGGTGTCCGTTGATTAGTGAGACATACTGCGCCCTTTCCTTTCCCCAAAAACCAATTTTTAATTTCCCACCACAAGGCCACCCTTACCCACATCCTCATATCATGCCCGGCGTCCCCTCCGCTCACCGGGCCAGTGAATCTCCGTTTCTGGGAGGACTAGGAGACTTCACTACGGTCAGCGGACCGGGCCAGGCAGAAGGTCGCCGTCAGCCGGGCCGTATTCGTCATGAACCACAACATCACATGAACGTTCAGACCGTGGATGGCGTCGTGCGGAGACCCAGGAGGCCTGCGGGCCTCGAATTCTCTTGCTAAAAAAGTTTTTCCATCCATTCATCCATCTGTCGCGGACCGTGACGACTAGTTTCGAGAAAAGCAGAAGCGCAGTCACTATCTTACTTGGCAGTGGACATCTCTGTCAACAAAAACAGTGGTGTGAGCGGGCGCCGTTTGCGATACGTCCATGGCTTCCTGAGCGGGCGCACCATGCGCATACGAGTAGGGGGTGAGCTCTCCAAGCCTCGCCCGGTGGACATGGGCGTGCCGCAGGGCTCTGTCTTATCACCATTTCTGTTTAATGTGGCCATGTCGGTGGTGCCAGCCTCCCTCCTCACGAGCGGCCGACACCATGTGTACATGTCCATATATGCAGACGACATAGCTCTGTGGTGCCGGGGACCACCGGGCGAGGCGTTCCGCGTCCGGGGGTGCCTTCAGGGAGACCTGACCGCAATCGATGCCAGCTTGCGCGGCCTTTGTCTGTTGCTGAGCGCGGACAAATCGGTGGCCATGGCCTGCGTTTCGCGCTCGCGCGCGCACCTTGCGCCACTGTCACTGGACGGGACTCCGATTACTTGGCGTAAATCGGTGCGGTACCTTGGCCTGGACATCGACTGGCGCCTTTCCTTCCGCCCCGCGGCGACCATGGCCTGTCTGCAGATGAAGAGGATCACCGCCGCCGTGCACAAGCTCACCGCTCGAGGCCAGGGCATCTCCCAGCAAGCCGCGCTGCGTCTATACAATGCCGCAGCTTTGGGGGCGGTGCTCTAAGCGCTGCCGCTCGTCACGGTGCGCAAGCCGTGCTGAAAGAAACTCGAGCTTCAGCACCGTAAGTCCCTGCGCGTGTGCCTAGGCCTGCCCAAAAACTCGCAGTGCGCCGCAACGTTGGCCGAGGCAGGAGCGTGGCCACTTGAGCTCCAAGCAGCGCGCAGGGCATTGAATCACATCGACCGGCTTCACCGCGCACCGGACATCGGCTCACTGCTGCAGCGTATGCGCTCGCACCCACGCTCACGAATGGGCGCGGCGCTGCTCGAGTATGAGCAATTGACACAAGGCCCACCCCCCTACGGCTCCTGCGCGCCCTGGCCTGCTGCCTCGGAGGTACAGCGAGAGATCGTCGGCATTGCGGGAAAGCAGAGCACACCACTCTGTGCTGTGCAGCAGCTGGCCAGAGCCGTCATACACGAGGAGCTCCAGGACCATCTCATCGTGTACACCGACGGCTCAGTAGCCCGCGACAGCTGCTCCCTTGCTGCGGCGGCCACCATCCCCGCCCTGCAACTGCACAGCCAGCAACACGCAGCCTTCCTGGGCTCCTCCACCACGGCGGAGTTGATGGGGATCCGGCTCGGGCTGGACCTGCTGTTCACCCTCGGCCCTCCGCCGTCCAGGAGCGCTCTGCTGTGCGGCTCCCGCGCCGCCCTCAGCCGCCTGCAATCTAACGGCCGCGGTACCCCACTAGTGCGGGAAATTCGCTCGCGCATCGAGCGCCTCGCGCAGAGAGGTTGTGCCGTGCGTGCACAGTGCGTGCCCGGTCACTGCGGCATCGCCGGCAAAGAAGAAGCTGACGACCTCGTGACCGCTGCACAACTACTACCTGCCAGCGATCTGCCCCTTGCGCTGGAGGACGTGCGTGCGGCCATCCACGACCATCTCCGAAAGCGGCACCCCGACCCACGCATCGCGGGAGGTGAGCGCATCGACAGTGTCACCGGCTGTCGCGCACTTACAAGGTCACAACGTGCAATGATCCTCCGCGCGCGCATTGGCTGCGTGTGGCCCGGGGAACGACGGGTACGTCACGGAATCGCGACGAGTGATGTTTGTGACGGATGCGGTGCAATGGAAACACTAGAACACCTGCTCCTTCGCTGTGCCGCGTTCGCCGATGCTCGTCGCGATATGTTCGCGGCCTATAGGGCGCAGGGCATACTACCAGACTCCATCAAGACGCTATTGTGGCAGCAGGGCAGTGCGCGCTCTCGTGAGCGAACTTTGGTGAGCCTCTGTGCATTCCTCGAACACACGGGCTTGACGTCCCGTCTGTTCTCCGTCAGGTAGTTTACACGCAGTGACCGAACGCTCCGCGAGTTCTACCTTGAACGATTAATAACTGGACGCCCCACTTCAGTTGTAACCATCACAGTGCTGTGCGCGTGTGTGATTCATTCCTCTAAAATGAACTAATCACGCGCACAACCTGGACACATTTCTTATTGTGTAAAAAGTTTGCACATATTACTTCTCCCCCTATCCTCTCTTCCTGTCCCCTCACCTCTTTCATTTCATTTCTCCATTCTGCCTGCTATCCTTTATTTCCGCTGCCCCAGCTCAGGTGCTTCAGTATCGATGGCAGATGCCAGGGCTAGCAAAAATCGTTTCCTTCCTTTTTACTATAATTTGTAATAAAACCACTACCACCACCACCAACTATCGACCTTAACTAAAATATCTCTCTGCCGTCCTGTGGGTTATTACCGCTGGTCAGCCTGTAAACAAACGCAACGCGACATATTTACCTCGTGGTACAAAAATATCAGTAACCCGATATATATTCCTTCGCAACTGGTGGAAAGCAGCGCATCACCAGTGTTCGGGAGAGTCACCGCGATAGCGCAACAAAATGATGACGCTTAGATTGCATTAATTACTAGCGCTTTGCAGCGTGTTCGAGAACATGCACTGGGGACATCAACTGCTGATAGAGTGGCTCTCTTGGCGCTTGGCGCGCTTGGTGCGTTGTCGTGTACGGCGTTTATACAGTTGATTCATAGTTTAGTTAAGCTCAGTGTTCCCTTTCATTGCATGGTTGCACCACGAAAGCGTGCAGATGTCTCACAGATTCCGCTAACTCTCATTCAAGTGACGGGAGACGTGGAAGTCGGAGGAATCCCCCCCCCCTTCTCTATAAGCAGATCTGTCTGTATTTTGACATGCCAGTCACGACTATATGTATGTGTTTCACCGAATACGTCTTCAATGCTTAGCATTATAGTCACAACAACAAGGTAGACAACATGCGTAGCCAAGGGGAACTACGGTGTTTATATTATTGATTCATAGTTTCATTAAGGTTGGTGTTCCCTTTCATTGCATGGTTGCACCACGACAGCGTGCAGATGTCTCATAGATTCCGCTAACTCTCATTCAAGTGACGGGAGCCGTGCAAGTCGGAGGAATCCCCCCCCCCTTCCGCATAAGCAGATCTGTCTGTATTTTGACATGCCAGTCACGACTATATGTATGTGTTTCACCGAATACGTCTTCAATGCTTAACATTATAGTCACAACAACCAGCTAGACAACATGCGTAACCAGGGGGAACTACGGTGTTTATATTATTATTCATAGTTTCATTAAGGTTGGCGTTCCCTTTCATTGCATGGTTGCCCCACGACAGCGTGCAGATGTCTCATAGATTCCGCTAACTCTCATTCAAGTGACGGGAGCCGTGCAAGTCGGAGGAATCCCCCCTCTTCCGTATAAGCAGATCTGTCTGTATTTTGACATGCCAGTCACGACTATATGTATGTGTTTCACCGAATACGTCTTCAATGCTTAACATTATAGTCACAACAAGCTCGACAACATGCGTAACCAGGGGGAACTGCTTCTCTCGCTACGTATATCCTGGCATACCTGAGCTAAGCCACTGCCAAAATGTTCTTCAGAGATGTTCTTCAGAGATGTTCAGATATGTTCTCTTCTTGGCTGTAGCCCCACGAGTCTTCTCTGTCGAGCTCGCCCAAATATACTCAATGGTCGGTTGCCATCTGTCCAGTTCTCCGCTGTCCACTGCCGCCAGCTGAGCTCGCTGTACCAGACCTTGTTGGTATTCACAGGGGTCGCTGGACAGCAGAGCTCCCATTGCTCTGCAATGGGATTTGTATTTTGGGGACCACGTCAATGTTTTGACAGGCTCATGTAATGTGATATAGCGTGGGTGTTTCGTCGCACCAGGGACGCTTGTCCTCTTATATCGAAGGTGCATTTTGTTTAGTATGTGCAGGTTTGGGCAAGAACCTGTCTGTAATTGTCTCCAAGTGACAGCTTCTTCTCTGTTGAGAGATTTGTGGAACGGGGGATATCGGATCCTTCTGCCTCTCTTGTTTTGTAGTATGAACGAGTATTCCTTGTGTGCTGGTACGAGTTCCGCGGTCTTGTTGGATGCTCGGAAAGTATTGTATCATCGAGCTATCATGTCGGCCTATTCGTTCCCTGCCACCCCCGTGTGTCCCGGTACCCACACAAGTTTGTCTGTGGTCTTGTCGTTTTCTTCTTCGTGGGTTTTAATTCTGTCAATCGCTGCGGGGAGTATACGTAGCGTGTGACGACCTATCAAGTCATTCATGTAATTTCGGCAGGCTGTCTGAGAGTCCGTGCGTATTGCTAGCGACCGCCCGGTTCTATAGCCCTCCACCACCGCTATAGCAACGGCTACTTCCTTGGCCTCTGCTACCGTGCAGTCTCGCATAGACACGCTGGTTATTTCGTGCAGAAACGAATCGACCACCGTGGCCACTGCAATTCTGGTGTCTCCTCCTCTCGAAGACGCGTCTGCATAGACGGTCGTGTCATCAGGAGCGTATGTTTTATCGATAAATTTGGCCCTCGTTCTCTTCTGCCTCGGTGGAGGTTGGGGTCCATGTTTCTTGTTATTGGGGCTACCTTGAGGGACTTGCGAAGCTCGTCGGGGATCGTGTCCGTCCTCGTCATTTCTCACATCTGCTCGCGGTATCCGAGTCTCAGTAAGTGCGCTCTTCCAGTCGTTGTCTGCAGCAGCATCAGTTTTTGCGACTCGAGCTGCGCATCCCGTAGCTCCTCGAAGGTGATTTGCAATCCCAGGGCCATGAGTTTTTCCATAGACGTGTTCTGCAATAGTCGGAGCGCTGTCTTACACACTTTACGCAGCAGGAAATCCGCTTGTTGTATTTCGCTCTTGTTCAGGCACTGCCCTGCGCGCTGCTTGGAGCTCAAGTGGCCACGCTCCTGCCTCGGCCAACGTTGCGGCGCACTGCGAGTTTTTGGGCAGGCCTAGGCACACGCGCAGGGACTTACGGTGCTGAAGCTCGAGTTTCTTTCAGCACGGCTTGCGCACCGTGACGAGCGGCAGCGCTTAGAGCACCGCCCCCAAAGCTGCGGCATTGTATAGACGCAGCGCGGCTTGCTGGGAGATGCCCTGGCCTCGAGCGGTGAGCTTGTGCACGGCGGCGGTGATCCTCTTCATCTGCAGACAGGCCATGGTCGCCGCGGGGCGGAAGGAAAGGCGCCAGTCGATGTCCAGGCCAAGGTACCGCACCGATTTACGCCAAGTAATCGGAGTCCCGTCCAGTGACAGTGGCGCAAGGTGCGCGCGCGAGCGCGAAACGCAGGCCATGGCCACCGATTTGTCCGCGCTCAGTGACAGACCAAGGCCGCGCAATCTGGCATCGATTGCGGTCAGGGCTCCCTGAAGGTACCCCTGCACGCGGAACGCCTCGCCCGGTGGTCCCCGGCACCACAGAGCTACGTCGTCTGCATATATGGACATGTACACATGGTGTCGCCCGCTCGTGGGGAGGGAGGCCGGCACCACCGACATGGCCACATTAAACAGAAATGGTGATAGGACAGAGCCCTGCGGCACGCCCATGTCGACCGGGCGAGGCTTGGAGAGCTTGCCCCCTACTCGTACGCGCATGGTGCGCCCGCTCAGGAAGCCATGAACGTATCGCAAAAGGCGCCCGCTCACACCGGCCCCCTCAAGCACCGCGAGAATTGGTGCGCGGTGAACGTTGTCAAAAGCGCCCGAGACGTCCAGCAGCAGCAGCAGCGCAACCTGGCCTGCTGCCCTGGCATGCTCCAGCGCTGTAACAACGTCCGATATAGAATCAGCCGTGCACCGCATCCCACGGAAACCCGTCTGCCACTCGTCAAACAAATCAGCCTCCGCAGCCCGCTCGTTCAGACGCTGCAACGCCATATGCTCCATGAGCTTACCTGCCGCCGATGTTAATGCCACTGGCCGGTATCCGCTCAGCTCCGTAGGTGGGCGCCCTGCCTTTCGGATGGGACAAACGACCGCGGTTCGCCAATCCTCCGGAAGCTCCCCGCGTTCCCACACCAGGTTGATCTGCTGCAGGAGGATCTGTCGTTGCTGCGCATCCAGGTTTCGCAGCATTTGGTATGTCACCCCGTCCGGTCCGGGCGCCGAGCGGCGGCGGCAGCGCTGCAGCGCATTGTTCAATTCCGCCGCGGTGAACGGCGCATCACATGGACCTTCCGAGGCGACGGGCGAGGGACTGGCGTCACTTCTGGGGCTCTCAGGAGCAGCTATGTTAGCGGCGTTTGCGGGGCTGGGCGGCGCGAACCGATCTGCAAACCGCTCTGCCAATTCTACAAAGCTGAGGCCGCTGGAGATTGCGAGGGCGGCCAGCGGTTGACGGTTTGCCTGTGGTTCGGTGATGCGCCGCAGGGTGTCAAACAGCCTCCGCGAGCTGACATCTTCCTCCATCCTTTGGCATAGTGAAGCCCACTGCCGGCGATATAGCTGGTTGGCGTGGCGGCGCGCTGCTGCGTCCAAGCGGTTGTAGACAGTCCAGTCGGCGGCTCTGTCAGTCCGTCGCGCCCGTCGCTCTGCGCGATCTCTCTTCTCGCGCAGATTGAGCCGCTTCATATCAGGTGTGGGCTGCCCTGCCCTTACCTCTGCTCGTTGGGTGGCTGCGAGAGCGCTTCGGACTAGACTTGAAAAGAAATCTGCGCCAGTGGCCGCCACCTCGTCGACCGCCCGCCTGAACGCACTCCAGTTGGTAATGGAGTAGGCACGTTTGGGGCGCGCCTCCATCGCAGTGGGTTCAATTAGGATGGAGTAATGATCCGAGCCCCAGAAAGATGGTGATCGGCGCCATGTCGCCTCGATGCCTCTGGATGCGAAGGCAACGTCGATGCCGGAGCCGGTTGTTCCGCGTCGTCGAAAGGTGGGCTCGCCGGTGTTCAAGGTGGTGAGTCCCAGCTGCGTTGCTGCGTCGTGCAGGTCGTCTCCACGCGCGGAGTGGCGCGCACTGCCCCACGCACTATGGTGGGCGTTAAAATCAGCACAGATGATTTGGCGCGGGGCACAGCACGAAGACACAGCACGAAAACACAGCGCGTTCCACGCTACAGCTGGACGCACATAACCACTGGCCACCGACGTGTCAACACCACCGACGTGCACTGTCACCACCACGCACTCCTGGGCATCAGATGTCGCCGCCGCCGAGCCGATGAGGGTGTGCTGGACGTCCTGCCGCACGTATATCGCGCACCTTGATTTACCGGGGCGATGAGATGTGACACAACAGGGCACTGCAGCACAGGTGGGTTCCTCGCACGTGGTGGCTGAGTGGTAGCCAATGTAGCCAGGTAGCCGCATCTGGGGCTCCCCGTCATGTGAACGTACGTACGTCTCCTGCAGCGCGATAACTTCCGGCGAATCCTGTGCGATGCGAACTCGCATTTCGGCGTACCGCGCCGCAAGTGAGCGCACGTTCCACTGCAGGATGGATGGTATGCGGGAGGGAGCCCGGCGGCTAGCCATCATGCTGGCTTATCTGTGCGGGAGCACCCGCTGCTTCTAAGCAAGCCCGGTGTCCATCGGTGCCCTCCGGGAAAAGTGCGCTGAGGGCGCGCAACGCCAGCTTTAGGCGCGCGATCTCCGCGTCCCGTGCATCAGGGGGCTGGCCGTGAGAAGCGGCCGCATGCTCGGGCCGCGCTGTACGGGACGCCGGGCAACCGGATCGCCGCTGCCGCTGCCGGCGCTGCCGTTGCTTCTGTGTCTGCTGCTGCTGCTGCTGCTGCTGCTGGGGTGTTCCCCTGACGACCTGCGCATAAGAAAGAGCGCGCGGCGTCTGCTGATGTTGCTGGGCTGGGGCCGCTGTCTCAGCCTGGACGACGGCTCGGACAACCCGCCTGGACATCGGGGCCATGGATGTGTCCATTAAATTGGCCACGTGACGCTCTCGCTGCCAGTGCGGGCACGCTGGGTCAATGGCTGCGTGCCGCCCCCCGCAGTTAATGCAGCGGGGCTTGCTCGCGCAGGTAGCAGGCTCGTGCGGCCCGCCGCAACGCGTGCAACGGGCAGGAGCACGACACACCTCAATGGCATGTCCCAGGCTGGCGCACTTGGCACACTGGAGCGGCCGGGGACGGCAGGGGCGGACCGCGAGCCTGCGCTTGAATATGGTGATGAACGCCGGGGGTGTCGGCGCCGAAAAACGGAGAGCGAGTGTGCTGCCCGACAGAGACGCCGACACCATCGGCACCGTTGACTCCGCAGCCGCTAGCAGCTCCTCCGCCGTCCTGCGCCCGTCCACACCGAAGGCCAGGCCGGAGCATCGATTCCGAGGAGGAGGCTCCTTGGCGCAGACCGGCACGCCGCGGATTGCGGCCGTGGCTAGCAGGGCCTGGAGAGCATCTCTGCTCCCTGCGTCCAATGCCACCACATTCCGCCGCATGTTTACCCGGACGGCGAGGACGCCCGGGCGGGATCCGATCTCCTCGGTCAACTCCCAGCCCTGTTCCCTGGTGAAGGCGGTGCCCCGGTTCGCCGGCCGAAACATTACCGTCCCCACCAAGCTGGACGGGACCTCCACAGCAGCAGCGGCTCGCTCCAGGGCAGCTCTCCGACGCCGCTGCGCCTTGGTAGTTATAATGCGCGACGGGACCAGGCTGGCCCCAGCATCAGCTTCGCCGCTGCCTGCGGGGCATTGATGCGGCGCGCCGCGGAGTTGGGCGCGCTCGCTGCCAGCAGACGAAGCCCCAGCCGCAGCCTGGTCTCGTGCGGCGGGATTTGGTGAGGTCGCACCCGTTTTTCTTCCGGACGCCATCGCCCCACCAGCAACAGCAGCAGCATCAGCAGCAGGCCGGACGTGGGCTCCATGGGGCTCGTGCTGGGAAGGCCCTGCTCCTTCGAGTGTGGAGGGAGAGGGAACAGTGACGGTGGGGGGCCTTCGAGCTTCCCGCTTCGCCACCGCGATGTCTCTTTTGGTTTCCAAGTCCCTCTCCTCCTCGGACCCCGTTGAGCGTCGCCGTTTCCGGAGAGCAGACTCGTCCATTGGGGTGCACATGCTCTCCTCGGCTGCAGGTGTCCGCGGTGAGCCCGCAGCAGCAGCATCAGGGGGAGAGGGCATCACAGCCGGTTCCTCAGGAGTAGCAATGGCGGCAGGAAGCGCAGGTGTGGCCAGAAATGGCAGGGAGGGAGCCGCCATGGAGTTCTGCGTCTGGTGAGCGAGCGCCATGGCGTCCCTCAAGGCTAGAACGCGTGGGTCCGCCAGCGACACGTCCAAGGTCCCGATGACGGACTCAAGGTTCTCCGAGGTGGTGATGAGCGCCGCCGTCAGGCACCTCACCGTGTCCCGCAGATGAGCGATCTCGGCCTGCATTCGCCGAATGGTGCTGGACGACCTTCCTGTGGACGGCGTTCGTCTCCGTGATCGTGAGCGTGAGCGGCTTGGCCTGCGTTGCTGATTGTCACCGCCGAACACAGGCCTTCGCTCGTTCACGGTGTCTGTGGCCTCCATAGGGAGACCCCGCAACGCCGCGAAGCCTTAGGCCCAGCGTCCGAAGGAGCAGAGAGCTAAAAAACACGTCCGCTCGCTTCAAACGCCCACCGAAGAAGCCCTCATAGATTCCGCTAACTCTCATTCAAGTGACGGGAGCCGTGCAAGTCGGAGGAATCCCCCCCCCCCTTCCGTATAAGCAGATCTATCTGTATTTTGACATGCCAGTCACGACTATAACTATGTGTTTCACCGAATACGCCTTCAATGCTTAACATTATAGTCACAACAACAAGCTCGACAACATGCGTAACCAGGGAGAACTGCTTCTCTCGCTACGTATATCCTGGCATACCTGAGCTAAGCCACTGCCAAAATGTTCTTCAGAGATATTCTTCAGAGATGTTCAGAGATGTTCTCTTCTTGGCTGTAGCCCCACGAGTCTTCTCTGTCGAGCTTGTCCAAATCTACTCAATGGTCGGTTGCCCGCTGTCCACTGCCTCCAGCTGAGCTGGCTGTACCAGACCTTGTTGGTATTCACAGGGGTCGCTGGACAGCAGAGCTCCCATTGCTCTGCACTGGAATTTGTATTTTGGGGACCACGTCAATGTTTTGACAGGCTCATGTAATGTGATATAGCGTGGGTGTTTCGTCGCACCAGCGACGCTTGTCCTCTTATATCGTAGGTGCATTTTGTTTAGTATGTGCAGGTTTGGGTAAGAACCTGTCTGTAATTGTCTCCAAGTGACAGCTTCCTCTCTGTTGAGAGATTTGTGGAACGGGGGATATCGGATCCTTCTGCCTCTCTTGTTTTGTAGTATGAACGAGTATTCCTTGTGTGCTGGTACGAGTTCAGTGGTCTAGTTGGATGCTCGGAAAGTATTGTATCATCGAGCTATCATGTCGGCCTATTCGTTCCCTGCCACCCCCGTGTGTCCCGGTACCCACACAAGTTTGTCTGTGGTCTTGTCGTTTTCTTCTTCGTGGGTTTTAATTCTGTCACTCCCAGCGAGGAGTATACGTAGCGCGTGACGACCTATCCTGTCATTCATGTAATTTCGGCAGGCTGTATGAGAGTCCGTGCGTATTGCTAGCGACCGCCCGGTTCTATAGCCCTCCACCACCGCTATAGCAACGGCTACTTCCTTGGCCTCTGCTACCGTGCAGTCTCGCATAGACACGCTGGTTATTTCGTGCAGAAACGAATCGACCACCGTGGCCACTGCAGTTCTGGTATCTCCTCCTCTCGAAGACGCGTCTGCATAGACGGTCGTGTCATGAGGAGCGTATGTTTTATCGATAAATTCGGCCCTCGTTCTCTTCTGCCTCGGTGGAGGTTGGGGTTCATGTTTCTTGTTATTGGGCCTACCTTGAGGGACTTGCGAAGCTCGTCGGGGATCATTTCCGTCCTCGTCATTTCTCACATCTGCTCGTGGTACCCAATCTCTGTAAGCGCGCTCTTCCAGTCGTCGTCTGCAGCAGCCTTAGTTTTTGCAACTCGAGCTGCGCCTCCCGTAGCTCCTCGAAGGTGTTTGTTTTGCAGTCCCAGGGCCATGAGTTTTTCTGTAGACGTGTTCTGTGGTAGTCGGAGCGCTGTCTTACACTCTTTACGCAGCAGGAAATCCGCTTGTTTAATTTCGATCTTGTTCAGGCACTCGTAGGGTAGGCTGTACGTGATGCGGCTAACGACCGGGCTTCAGACTAGTTTTAGTGTGTCCTCTTCGCGCATGCCATGTTCCCTATTAGTGATGCGGATAATCGTGCGTGCGACCTATAGCGTGGTTGCTTTGAGCAAGGAGAGTGTTTTTTACCACCTGCGGTTCTTTAACGTGCACTGACATCGCACAACACATGGGCCTCTAGAATTTCGCCGCCGTCGAAATGCGATCTCCGTGGCCGGTATCGAACCCGCGTCTTTCGGGTCAGCAGCCGAGCGCCATAACCACTGAGCCACCACGGCGGCTTTTTGTAAAGCTATGCAGGACCGAACCTGAGTGCTCGTGTTATAAAGGCGAAAGCCTATATATAGGCTCATGACTCGCTAACGGGGATGTTCGCACAAAAGTTACTAAAGCTTTCAATCAAACGCGGTTCGGATGTCCACCGAGATATATGAGACAGGCGTCATTTCCTTTCCTCAAATTGTCTAGCTGGCAAGGCCTCGCGCCGAACAGGCGGTGGGGTTCTCTTCCGTGGACCCCTTGGCAACGCTGCAACGCTGTCGCGTCCCAATCTTAAAGACGAAGCTTAAGCGCCCTCCAATGTGGAAGCAGTTGCGTCAGGTTGAATCGCAAAGAAAATGATAAAGCCGTGTGGCTGATGAGTGTGAGACGTCATTGAGTGGCGCCTCCACTGTTCGAGAGGAGCGCTCCCCACACAATTCTGCCGGACGCCTCCTGAACGCCGATCCGGTAGAATGCCGCTTAAACGTTCATTGTAGTCTTTAATGAACGTCATCACAAGCATCAGCGACACAAGCACAACACCGCGCCATACACTTTCAACTCACCGCACTTTAAGTCGCCAAAGTGCCCCCGGAATTTCTTTTCAAGCGAAAGCTTTACTGCCGCGAACTTGCGATTTGGCCTTGGCGGTGCTCCGAGGAGGCACATGACGTCACAACGCGCGCCTCTTCGCGAATATTTCTCTCTTTTCTGCTCCGTATTCACTAGTAGCACCGAGCCACAGGTGTTCCGTCGCTGCGCAGCGCCGCGCCTTTCCTCAAAATCCAACTTTCAATTTTGAGTTTTCTCTTCTTTCTCTCCCTCCTTTATCCCTTCCTTTTTTGGCTCGGTTCGGGTGTCCACGGAGATATGTGAGACGGTTACTGTGCCATTTCCTTTCCTCAATAAAAATTGGCGGTGGTTTAGCTCTGGTGAAACCTGAAGTGACGCGATAGCTACAGCTGGTCGAGTGGAACTTGGTCACGAGGCCAACCACGTGACGAACCACGTGATCAGCCACGGCTCCTTGCCGCCGGCAGCTGCTCCGCATCACGTGACCAACCACGCGACAGTGTAGCGGCACCGCCACATGGTTGCAGCGCCGCCACGCCTAAGGCTCGGATAGCTACCGTAATGCAGCTATCGCTACAAAACCAAACAAAACAAGTGAGCTGACGGCGTTCATAGAGTTCATTGGCGTTGACAACTTTGCAAAAGCCGTTCATTTTCACGAAAGGAAAGGCGCACAATCGGTTCCGTCGCTCAGTGGAGACCTCAATCTTGCTTTCAGGTACGTGGCGTTGGTGTCCAACTGCAAAAGCCTGCTTTGATTGCGTTCCGCACACTGGATAGACAGCGCACCCTCCCTGCCACCCTGGGAGGTGGCATGCAGTTAATGGTTGATCGCGAGAGATTGATCACCAAATGAACGCTGCGGCCTTGCTATTGCTGCAGTGCCGCATGTCAGCCACAACGCTGTCAGCGCTAATGCATTCGAGACACATCTCTCTCTCACCACCGCCACATGTACAAAAACACGAATGAGGCGTCCGCATATCCATGGAGCCAGTTATGCAAACTTCCTTTCCTCAAAGCAATCGCTGTCCAGAACATTGTCCACGCCAACACCAATGAACACAGTGAACGCCGACATCTTTCGCTTTGTATATCCTGGATTATCTGAGTTAATCGGCATTAATTTTTTTCTCCTGCTTTCACTGCTGGCATTCGCCAGAAAATAATATTAATAATAATAATATTAATTGGCTTTTGGGGAAAGAAAATGGCGCAGTAACTGTCTCGTATCGGCGGACACCTGAACCGCGCCGTAAGGGAAGGGATAAAGGAGGGAGTGAAAGAAAAAAGGAAGAAAGAGGTGCCGTAGTGGAGGTCTCCGGAACAATTTCGGCCACCTGGGGATCTTTAACGTGCACTGACATCTCGGACAACCTTTGCGTAGCCTGTCTGTTCAGTGAGTTTTTTTTTATAGACCAGGAACGCAGGCGAAGGTACTGTTCTACTCAAGTGTAACAATGCGACATTGTGGCACATTTAACTGTGCGTATGGGCAATAATAATAATAATAGTTAATAATAATTGGTTTTGGGGGAAAGGAAATGGCGCAGTATCTGTCTCATATATCGTTGGACACCTGAACCGCGCCGTAAGGGAAGGGATAAGGGAGGGAGTGAAAGAAGAAAGGAATAAGGAGGTGCCGTAGTGGAGGGCTCCGGAATAATTTCGACCACCAGGGGATCTTTAACGTGCACTGACATCGCACAGCACACGGGGGCCTTAGCGTTTTTCCTCCATAAAAACGCAGCCGCCGCGGTCGGGTTCGAACCCGGGAACTCCGGATCAGTAGTCGACCGCCGTAACCACTGAGCCACCGCGGCGGGTGCGTATGGGCAATAATAATAATAATAATAATAATAATAATAATAATAATAATAATAATTGGTTTTTTGGGAAAGGAAATGGCGCAGTATCTGTCTCATATATCGTTGGACACCCGAACCGCGCCGTAAGGGAAGGGATAAAGGAGGGAGTGAAAGAAGAAAGGGAGAAGGAGGTGCCGTAGTGGAGGGCTCCGGAATAATTTCGACCACCTGGGGATCTTTAACGTGCACTGACATCGCACAGCACACGGGCGCCTTACCGTTTTTTCCTCCATAAAAACGCAGCCACCGCGGTCGGGTTCGAACCCGGGAACTCCGGATCAGTAGTCGAGCGCCCTAACCACTGAGCCACCGCGGCGGGTCCGTATGGGCAATTGGAAAATTGGTTTTGAGGGTAAGGAAACGGCAAACATTGTCTCACATATCGGTGCACACCTGAACCGCGCCGTAAGGAAAGGGGCAAGAGAGAGAGAGAAATAACTTTTATTTGCAACCGTCAAAAATGACGGGGGAGAAGGCTATAGTCTAAACCACCATTCATTACCCTAACCTTCGGCCGGAATCCCTTGGGACTCGGCGGCGGTCAGGTGTGCCTCAAGGAAGTGTTCTTTCCCCCCCGCTCTTTAACGTCGTAATGGCTGACCTTCCCTATTCGTTGAAAAAAAGTTGCAGGCAGGTGCGTATGTCAATATATGCTGACGATATCTGTATTTGGATTACTGGCTACCGACACAAGCGATTAGCCCTGATAGCTCGACAGGCTCTACTTTCGGTACAAGCTTACCTTCAAGGCGTGGAATTGTCTCGATCAGTGGAAAAATCCGGCTTTGTTCTGTTTCCAGGTATAGGAAGACGTCAAGCGCGGTTGAAGACAGACCTCGGTAACTATTGCATCCGTCAATTCAACCACAGCGTTTCCTGGGCGTCATTATTGACTCCCGTCTACAGTGGCAAAAATCTGTGGACGCGATTGTGTCATCTATATCTTCGCGTCTCAATGTGATCCGTAGAATTGCACGTGAGCAATGGGGAAACCATCCTTCTTCAATGGTCAAACTTCACGAAGCGCTGGTGGTCAGTCGCATAATGTATCAATTACCTCTAATTTCCCCTTCGGCATCACAGCTTGAACGTCTGGAAATGGTCCACAGAAAGGGCCTAAGAAGAGCCATTGGAGTTCCTCAGGAGGCTGCGAACAATGAAGTACTTCATGAGTCTCGATCGAAACCTCTTAGCCTTGTCGCTTCTCAGAGACTACTAATGCATCTTGGCCGCCTAGGAGAGACAGCAGCTGGGCGGTCCCTTCTCCAGCAGCTCTGCAAGAGATATGAGTCGAAGGCCTACTTGGCACTTAATACTCTTAGTTCTTTAGGCCTTAATGTCTGAAGGCAAAGGAAACGGTTGAAACCCCCCTTGTCTTTTCCGACCCTCGATTGCAAGGTGACAATTCCCCATGTGATATATATATATATAATAAAGAAGTCAACAGTCGCCGAAACCAAGGTGCATAGGGGAATGTTTTTAATTTTTTTTTGATTAGTAGTGCCAATCAAACGGTTTAAAGAAAATTACTTATAAAGCAGCTGAAAAAACAACCATGCCGCCGGTGGGAACCGAACCCACGACCTCCGAATATCGCGTCCGGTGCTCTTACCAACGGAGCTATGGTGACGGCTGTCCAATCTGCTGCTTCCGTGGGTATTTATGTTTACTACTGGGTGTAAGCGAACCTTGAGAGTGTTGCCATAGGTAGCATAAGAGGGCTCTCGCACACTTTCCGCCCTCGCCGTTAGATGACGTTCTACGTCACACTCGCGGTATTACAGGACGTGCTACGTCCACCGCTATGGTCGAGGGTGGCGCTAAACTAATGCCAATTGATTGGCATGAGAAATACTGTTGGCTTCCTTAATATATATACATATATATATATATATATATATATATATATATATATATATATATATATATATATATATAAGTAGGTTGCGTTTGCTGGGAAAAAGTTAAGAGAAGTGGGCACATCTGGAGAGAGACATTTATCTGTCAACCTTTCGACCGCGGTGAAATCTTCTTCAGGACTGCAGTGGTATCGCGTCAGACTGACGTTTTAAGTTTGTGAGTCACAGAGGAGGAGAGCGAAAAACAAATGTTACCTGAAAATAGCAGCAACAGTTGAAAAAATTTTGAGAACTTAAAAATTTGCGGTGAGGGGAGCAGACAGGGACATGATTGGGGGAGGAAGAAGTGGTGCCAGGGGTGTCCCGTCCCCTGGAGGTGGAGCGCTTGCGAGAACTGGAGCGGCCCCGGGAGTTGGAACGACCGCGGGAGCTAGAACGATCCCGGGAGCTGGACGGGCCCTTGCAGCTGAGGTAGTCCCGGGAACCCGAGTGACCTCGGGAGTTGGAGGGACCTGTGGACTTGGAGTGACCGCCAGAGCCTCTCTCCGCGTCCAGGCGCAGAGCCGATTCCCCCTCCAACAATGAAGCGACCAACGAGTCCAGGCGCGGGAAGGATTCCTGTCGCATGCGAAATCCCCCTCTGCCCTGGTTCTTGGTCTGCTCTGTCGTCCAGATGCGTTGTTCTCGCTGTCTGTTGCTGCCTTGTTCTCATTGTCTCGCGCTCGTTCTTCCCACTGTCGCTTCTTTATGTGCGGGGTCCTATACAGTTCCTGGCACTTCTTGTCTCCGAGTGTGTGCCCTTGCCCACATAAGGCACACTTTGGATCACAAGTATGTTCCTTAGGGGGGTTGTTCATACCACATCCACGACACTTAAAGTTGTCTGGGTTCGGGCATACGTCGGCTCGATGTCCGAGTTGGCCACATGTCACACAGACTTCATATTTCTTCTTATAGAGATGATAGCGTAGCGGCAAGCCTCCATAATACGTCCAGTGCGGCACTGTCTCATCTTCAAAGAGTAACAACACGGTGTGAGACTCACGGCCAAGTCGCCTGACTCCCGTCACCTTCGGGTTACGCGAGCAGTCCAACATATCTTGAATGAATTCCACGGTGTGCGAGACCGGAATTCAATGTATAACTCCTTTCCCACAGCCGTCCGCAGTAGCCAGGTAGGCGAATGCTTGAACACGTCCTTTTGGCGTTGGAATGGATTCAGTTTTCAGGTACTTTTGCATCCTCTTCGGAATGTCAGTGCCTATGAGAATCGAGTTTTGCTTGTGGTTGACAAGTACGATATATTCTTAAACTTCCGCCGATTTAAAACGTGCTGCCATCTTCACCGCGACCGCCACTGTTGCGTCAGTACCTTCCACGATCAGTTTGAGACCACCTTTCGGTCTGAGCACTATTTTAGGGAGGTCGGGGGCGATGGCGTTCCGTGGACGATGGCGTTCGTGGGCCCCTTGACAACGCTGCAACGCGCTGTCGTGTCCCGCTCTTAAGAACTGACCTGTTCTTTTTAAAGTTTTAGCTGTGTTTTATTTGCTTTTTATTTATTTAATTTTTATTTCTATAACTTTTTTTACACTTTTCTTTATTTTTCTACATCACGACTCTTTTGTGATTCGTCTTTAAGAGCGTTACACGACAGTGTGTTGCAGCATTGCCAAAGAGTCCAGTGATAATAATAAATAATTGGTTTTGGGGGGAAAGGAAATGACGCAGTATCTGTCTCATATATCTTTGGAGACCTGAACCGCGCCGTAAGGGAAGGGTAAAGGAGGGTGTGAAAGAAGAAAGGAAGAGAGAGGTGCCGTAGTGGAGGGCTCCGGAATAATTTCGACCACCTGGGGATCTTTAACGTGCACTGACATCGCACAGCACAAGTAGCTCTAGCGTTTTTCCTCCATAAAAACGCAGCCGCCGCGGTCGGGTTCGAACCCGGGAACTCTATCGTCTTTTCGGTGCGACGCCTGACTAGTTGGACAATTTAAGGAAAGGAAACACCCGCCGCGGTGGCTCGTTAATAATAACCAGGTGGTCGAAATTATTCCGGAGCCCTCCACTACAGGCACCCCTTTCTTCCTTTCTTCTCTTAGGCGCTCCTTTATCCTTTCCCTTAGGGCCCGGTTCGGGTGTCAGCCGAGATGTGCGACAGATACTGCGTCGTTTCCTTTCCCCAAAAACCAATTTTCAAGGAAAGGAAATGACGCCGGTCACACATATCTTGGTGGACACCCAAACCGCGCCATAAGGGAAGGAATATGAACTGAAAATTGGCTTTAAGGAAGCGACGCCTGTCGCACATATCTGTGTACTCTTCCGCTCTTGGGGTTTTTGCTGACGACACGTAAATTTAATTGGATGGTAGAGGTATACAGCTTCGCTGTAAAAGAAAGATTGAACTCGTTGTAGTGTGGTGTCCGCAAGCACCATGGATAGGATCAACATAACGTCTGTCGCAAACGGTGACGACTAGACTCGAGAAAAGCAGAAGCGCATTCACTACCTGCCCCGCCGCGATGGCTCAGTGGTTAGGGCGCTTGACTACTGATCCGGAGTTCCCGGGTTCGAACCCGACCGCGGCGGCTGCGTTTTTATGGAGGAAAAACGCTAAAGGCGCCCGTGTGCTGTGCGATGTCAGTGCACGTTACAGATCCCCAGGTGGTCGAAATTATTCCGGAGCCCTCCACTGCGGCACCTCTTCTTCCTTTCTTCTTTCACTCCCTCCTTTATCCCTTCCCTTATGGCGCGGTTCAGGTGTCCAACGATATATGAGACAGATACTGCGCCATTTCCTTTCCCCAAAAAAACAATTATTATTATTATTATTCACTACCTCACTTGGCAGTGGACATCTCTGTCAACAAAGACAGTTACTGGACTTTTCCACCTCCCCGCCGCGGTGGCTCAGTGGTTAGGGCGCTCGACTACTGATCCGGAGCTCCCGGGTTCGAACCCGACCGCGGCGGCTGCGTTTTTATGGAGGAAAATCGCTAAGGCGCCCGTGTGCTGTGCGATGTCAGTGCACGTTAAAGATCCTCAGGTGGTGGAAATTATTCCGGAGCCCTCCACTACGGACCTATTTGTTCCTCTCTTCTTTCACTCCCTCTTTATCCCTTCCCTTACGGCGCGGTTCAGGTGTCCAACAATATATGAGACAGATACTGCGCCATTTCCTTTCCACCAAAAACCAATTATTATTATTATTATTATTATTTTCCACCTTAACAAATATATATCTCGGCTGTCCTCTTTGTTATTATCTCTGGTCAGCTTGTAGACAAGCACAACGCGCAATATTTCCACCGTGGTGCAAAAATATCAGTAACCTGATATAAACTCCATCGCATGTGGTGGAAAGCAGCGTATCGCCAGTGTTCGGGAGAGTCATAGAGATAGCCCATCAAAATGATGACTCTTAGATTGCAATAATTACTAGCGCTTTGCAATGTGTTCAACAACACACACTGGGATCATCAACTGCGGATCGAGTGGCTCTCTTGGCGCTTTGTCCGTCGATTATACTTTCTGTTCTCGACAGATGTTTGTAAACACCATTTGGTAAACATTGCACGTTTTCACTACGACAGCGTGCAGATGTGTCTGATAGATAAAGGAATCCGCAAACTCCTTCAAATGACTGGTGGGGTGCAAGTCAAAGCAACACCTTTGTTCTAACCCGACCGCGGCGGCTGTGTTTCGATGGAGGCGAAACGCCTTTAAAGGCAACCCTGTGCTGTGCGATGTCAGTGCACGTTAAAGATCCCCAGGTGGTCGCTTTCGCCTCCATCGAAACGCGGCCGCCGCGTTCGGGTTCGAACCCGGGTACTCCGTATCAGTAGCCGAGTGCCCTAACAACTGAGGCACCGCGGTAGGTGAATAGAAAGAATAATAATAATAGTTGGTTTTGGGGGAAAGGAAATGGCGCAGTACCTGTCTTATATATCGTTGGACACCTGAAACGCGCCGTAAGGGAAGGGATAAAGGAGGGAGTGAAAGAACAAAGGAAGAAAGAGGTGCCCGGAGTGGAGGGCTCCGTAATAATTACGACCACCTGGGGATCTTTAACGTGCCCTGACATCGCACAGCACACGGGCGCCTTTAGCGTTTTGCCTCCATAAAAACGCAGCCGCCGCGGTCGGGTTCGAACCCGGGAACTCCGGATCAGTAGTCGAGCGCCCTAACCACTGAGCCACCGCGGCGGGTGATCGAATAGAAAGAGCAGAATTTGTTTCAGGCAGTATTGCTTATAGCCGTCGCAATCTAGAGGCTCACGTGGTATGCGATGTCAGTGCACGTTTAAAATGCCCAGGTGGTCGAAATTATACCGGAGACCCCACTAAGGCACCTCTTTGCCTCCTCCTTCTTTCACTGCACCCTTCCCTCTGCCTCTCTGCCCTTACGGAGTTGTTTGGGTGTGTCCACCGAGATATGTGAGGCAACTACCGCACCATTTACTTTTTTCAAAAACCAATTTTTACAATTCCTTACATTCACGACGATTGCCAAAAATTAAAAACAGGCAAATTAAGAAAAGAATACGAGTAAGATTTTAAAAAATGCCAGAAAATGGAGCGTGACGAAGGTGCTTAAAAAAAATTAGGCAAAGGTTCCCACGCAATCCAAATCCCAGACTCGGCTTAGCATTCGCCGCCCCGCTCACATTCGACGCCTTCCTCGCGCAGGTGAAATGCACCTATACCACCCCCGATGTATCCGGCGTTGTGTCCGGACCCGTAGAGAATCTGTTACGGGTCTAAGTTGGACTTATTTTTGGAAATGTGGCGGAGAGTTTGAAGGATGCTTCACTCCCGCCACTGGTTGGCCCGGTATTGCACTACACTCGGGATCGGCCTTGTCTTTAGCGCGTCTTTACTATCCTGTCTTTCTATCCCATCTTTCAACTCTCCTTCGATCTGCACGTGGTAGCGATTGTGGCTCGGCCTGAGCCAGTGAGCAGGCCTGTGCACTTTCCTTTCTTCCTGGCAGCAACAGACAGACAGACAGACCACCCCCGATGTCCTTGCAAGTACCCCGATTACGCGGGCTCACCCCAGCGCGAGCTTGACGCCCTTATTACAGAAACAGAATTTCGCGCCGCCCTATTAAAATTTCTCAATACCGCTCCCGGACCCGATCAAATTACAAGTTTCAAGTTTGTTGAGTAGCGCACACAGTAATAATTAATACAATAAAATCAGTACAGAAGGAGGTCCCATGGTACACTACTGTCTGGGGGGACCTTATAGAGCAAAGCAAGTGGGGTAAAATCGCAAACAATAGAATGCGGTATATTAAGTAATTAGAATAAATATACGACCTACAGAAAGCGACGAAAACAATATTATGTGTGAAAAACGGAATAAAAACTATATACAGTAACATTTGTGAAATATAATGCAAAGAAAAGGAGACTTCAAACAGGGATTACTGCTGTTTAGACATGTGCACTACACAGCAAATGAATTAAATGCTCTATAATGCAATGATGAAATGAGTAAACAGTACACGACGCTTTAATTTCACATGGTAAAGTATTCCAACAGGATATGCCGGCCAATATTGCTGTAAATTTTCCATAATTAGTCCTCACATTAGGCTAAATAAGAATATTACGCTGTTGAAACCTAGTAGGATTAGTATTTATAATTGTCTAATTGCCTATGTTGAATTCCTGTCTCAAAGCGCAATTGGGGCGTCCAGTGTCCCAGGGAACCAGTTACGCGCATTCCTCTCCTCAAAATCATTGGAGGAGGAGGAGGAGAAAAAAAGTTATTGTGCTCTAAAAGAGTTGTGATTTTCGCGGCTTCTGACGACGCCTTCCATCTTCTGATTATGTCTTCCGTCTTCTTTCCACCGGGTCGGTCCCCCTGGTCCAAGGCACCGCTGAGGATGGCTGTCCAGTAGGCTCGCCAGACCAATCCACGTTGGATGTCCACGTTGTCGCTGGAGAGCATCCCCTCCCCCTGTTCCGCACACGGGTTTTCTACTATGGATACCTGATCGTTCTTCTGACATGCCCATGTTATTGGAGTCTGTAATGTTAACACCAACGCTAAGAACACAATGAACGCCGACGGCCTATAGAAACAGAGGCGAGCGCTCGATTTCGGCGGTGGAGGCTGAGTGACGTCATAGCTGTCACGTGGGTTCTTCTCGGTTCAAGGTAACACTCGAGCACACGGCGCACACGGCGAAGAAGCTGGGGATGCGAGCAGTAAAGCTTTCGCTTTAAAATTAAAATCATAAGGCTCGGCAACACTTTCATCAGATATGTACGCTAGTACAGCACTGAGCGACGCTAATGCCCGTGAACTTGGCGTCTACGGCGCTCACTGGTTGAAGCTGTTCTTGCGTCAACCAGAGTGCGCTAGGCACATCGAGACCGAGAACGTACGGAAAAGAGATGCCATACAGAAGGACAGAAAGGAGGCAACAGTGAAAGTAGCGCGCGTTACGCGTTTTGCATATGTGAATCGTTACTTTCACGGAACAAAAAAAATACCAGCAAGAATACAGGCTTCTAAACCTATGAACAAGTTGAGCGTGTTCCGCTTGTCTAGTCCCACGTTGCTAATGCCCGCTGAAATCGCCATCCACATCGATCAAGTCTGCACGAGGACTGTACGACATTGCAGACGAAAGCCGAATATCGAAGAGATGCCTGGCGCCGGATCCGATAGACGTTCGCGCGCGATAGGAATAATGTCGACCACCTGGGTATCTTTAACGTGCACTGACATCGCACAGCACACGGGCGCCTTTGCATTTCGCTTCCATCGAAACGCCGTCGCCACGGTCGGGTTCGAACCCGGGAGCTCCGGATCAGTAGCCGAGCGCGTTAACCACTGAGCCACTGCGGCGGGTTACGGCGGCGCCTGGCGTCGGTTCCGATCTACGTTCGCGCGCATAAGGTAGGGGTGTGGTCACAGACATGCCTGCGAAGGAAGAACGAGCGGGCGTGCGCCATTAGGTGGCGCAGAGGGCAGTTATTTCACGCTTTCCCACTTCCCGTAATATTGTGATCTTGACAGCACATGCATACGTGTCTGCGTTATAGGAAGGAGGCTATATTATTCACACCAACCAGGCGTGCATGGGAGGAAAAGAAGAAAGCAAGAAAGAGCGAGTAAACGAAGACAATAGCCTCAAGGTACACATAAGCTCCCGCAGAAACTCTCAAATGACAGCGCGCAACCGCACAAATGACTGCCCTCCGGCGTGAAGACAATCGCATGGTCCAACCATAGCAAGGATTGGCCTGTAAGCCAGTCTCTCTTTTTTTTTTCATCCAGTACACTGCATGAAACTTCGTCGAGACGCACCTCATAAACAAATGCTAGTTTTGCTGAATAACGCAAGGAATATCCTTTCGGGCGCGAAGAAAGTTAACATAGATACAAGAATGCACTAGCGAAAAGGGTGATTTCAAAAAGCAGTTTGTAGGTTCGTGCCATGGAATTGGTGCTGAATGTATAAAACTGTATCGTCGTATTGAACTGTAATTGTATCTACATACTTATACCTGTCAAAAGTCTTCTGAAAGCCAAGCGGGTAGATTCTTTGTGCGTAGTTTTGCTACGCCGTTTTCAAGCCTTCGCCGAAAACTGGATGAGGCAATCTCGTTACAACGAGTAATGTAATAAAAGTGAATGTAAGCAACGGTCTCATGTGTCTGGACTTAGAAATATAATGCACACATGGTAAAAAAAAAATGGGTATTCCTTCACTGAAGCCTGTGTCTAAATAATAAATTGCTTTCTTTCCATAACAAAGCGGGATGTTATCTTTTCTGGCGTAGCTAATTTGGAGACCCCTTATTTCCAATACTAGGCACTTCACAGGCGTGGGCGAATTCGTTAAAACGGCCTCTCGAGATTATTTACCAGCCGTGCCGGAATCAAGAGCAAGCCCCCCCTCCCCCCCTCCTCCTCCTCCTTCAGAAGCCTTTATGCTTGTCGGTGCTGATACAGTAGGCTCGCACACCCTTTATTCCAATATTCATGTCTATACTTTGAAAGCGTTTCTCACGGTAGAATGACTTCTGACTATCGCGTCACTTTTGGCAGACAAGCGTCAGATGGTAAAGACAGGCAATTACGAACTGCGGCAACGTGCAAATGCGGAATTCGGATTCACAATCGCTGACTCCGAGTGTGGCTCCCACAATGCTCCAAGTATTTATTGACATGGGGTGCCAAGTAACAAGCTCGGATCGGAAGAGAAGCAGTTCTCCTTTGTCTATCTGCTAGTCAACTGCTGTTTCTTTTCTAATTAGATTTACTCGCAGTGTAAACGGGATTAAACTACGAAACTGCAACAGAAGTAGAGCTGAGACCAGAATTCATGAAGGGAAAAGGGTGGCGTGTGAAATAACCATGCACTACCGCTTGGCTAGACTTCTATATTCCCCCGCACATATTTCTCTCGCCAAACCCCAAGAGCTTGTGTGGAGGCAACTCTAAACGAACACCGTCGCCAACCCTGCAATATATGCCCGCATATACACTGGGGTCTACTACCCTTCCTCTAAACTATGTGGCCCACATGCCACTCTATAAAGGAAAATAAAGGAAAATACTCGGTCTCGCAGAGCGCGCTTTGCTGAGTGGCTTTTCGCATAAGTGGCTCGCAAGCCCTCGGTAGCTGAGCACAGCGACCGATCCCGTTAGGCCCGAGTGGGGAAGCAATTTCAAAACAGGAGGAAGCGCATTACCCGCATTTTCGTGCTATCTCTTCGCTGTTTTCCGCCCGCTGTTTCCGACAACCTGTGCGAACCACAAGGAAAGAACGGGCTGTCCTCGAACGTCGGAACCCTCCTCCGCTCCCCACCACACGGTTCCTACTATGTAGACCTTAGTTTTCCTTCTGGGTCATTCCACGTGGTCTGGCTTTTCGATAAGAATTCCTGTTTAGGGAGCGCCGCTTTGTGAGCGTGTGCTTGATCTCTTCTGTCGCTTACAATATCATCCTTAAAAAAATTGAATATCGTGTGGGTATTAGATTTGAACATGGATGTCCAAAACGAAATGCTGACTAAGACTTGCTCGGAGGACCTGCGCTGCAAGACACAGATATGAAGAACCGGAAAAACTTGCGAAAGTAGAGCTTGTCCGGCTAACAATAATAACAGGCTCCCATTGTTATCCTAGAGCTCACTTCGGAGCACCTGAGCATCAGGCATGTCACAGAAACATGCTATTTGGTAACCGGTACAGATATATTTCCGGTGTCCATGGAACCAAGTTTTTCTTGACTCCCATTGAACAGTGAGGTATCAGGAAATATCCGCAACTGTTCAGGACTGCATGTATCGCGGTTCGGTTAGTACCGGATGTAATCTGGTGTGCATACTTTTCGGGGCTGTCTATAAACGTGGTCAACATCCTTACTAGGGCTAAAATATTTCTAAAATAGCCACAACTCTCTGACCCATGATCTGCCGAGACTACGATATCAGGTTTAATCGATTCGCGTGAAAGTCCCTGACGCCCGTGAGAAGCGACCTATATACAGGTAATTTAATGTCTTTTTGAAGCAAAAGGGCTAGTAATTCAAATATCTGTACACGTTAGCGTGACCAGGTTATTGACCCTCTGCTAGGGCACGCATACCTTTACAGTTGAGCTGATCTATGCAATTATGGATCATTTTCATCTTATGGCAGCAGCCAAGCATTATGAATTCTGTATAAAATCGTATTTGTGCTCTTTCTAAGCTTTTCAAGCTTAGCTTGCCACAGATCTTTGTGTAATCAGTTTGGGACAAGTTCGTAGAATTGCGAATACAAGTATCGGAGAACTTGCGTACGCGCTTTTAACGGTCATTTTTTAGGCGCGTCACTCAAAGTCTTTCAAGGGTCCCATTTCAGTATTACAAAGTGTAACGTGGGGTCGTTTTGACGAATGGCTGAAGAAGCTAAGGCGTTCTGGAACTCTGCACCACGTTGTGGGTTTAATTTTCGGCTTCGGGTAATGCATCACTATACCATTCTCAATGTTCAACACCCGTCTTTGTCTCTTTTAACTGCACTTGTGTACCCCACCTGGCGCTTCGCAGCTTTGTAAGATGTGTGGATGTGTGACGCTGCTATGCTTTCAGGTGCAGAATAGTATGACAGCCGCGGAAAAAAAAAAGAATTCACGCGCTGCAACACGATACTAGTAGGTAGCTGACAGCTAAAAATACATCTTTAGACCAATATTTCATTTTCTCCTTCCTTGTTCCTTGGGAGTTGCGACGTCTCAACTTTATTCTATTCACGTGGTCCACAGAAGTCGCCTCAGCTATCAGTTTTATAACACCTCCAGCTCATTGCCAGCGCAGAAGCTGACACAGAAATGTGCAGCTTAGCCCCCAGTCGTTCCGCGCGAGGAAACACAGTTCCTGACTCATTTACCGGTCCAATGCTTACGCTCATTGCAGTTAGTCTGCTCACGCTGCCGCCTAAATATTGGTGGACGTGGACGCCTTAACGCTCTGACAACGTAACTCGAGGCTGCACGAGCAGTCGAAAGCGGACGTGTCGGAAATTTCACATACCTTCTGCAACAGAATGTCACGAGAGCTGGGCGTCACAGGCTTTAAAAACATCTGCCGGAGCAGCGTTACCGTTTCTGCAGAAAGCCTAGAGATATGAATTCATCTTCCACGCTACGCGCCGCGTTACTCCCGCTTTCAATTCGCGCCCGTATAATTCGCTTTGGGGATTTGCCCGCGCAGGAAGTGCCAGAGAATCTGCAGAGGAACAAAGGAACGCACCCCGCTGCCCCTGTGATTGTGCCGGAAGAAAATTTCGGGTCTCATCTCATATTCAGATGGTTTGGTGGGTTGAATAAATCGTGTTTCTTTTGTAGCAGTTATATCTGAAACCGAAGAAACACTTCCGACACGAGCTTAAAATTGTCTTGGAGATTTTAAACGAATGTAAATTTTGAAGCGAAAACCTTCACTACACTTAGGTAAAGCAATCGTCGCGTAGGCCGAAGAATGACCCTGAACGACCTTCAGCCCAACAACGTTAGTCGTTTATGAATATATGTGGTGCAGTTATGGTGTCGAACCCTTGACCCATGACCTTGAGTTGACCTGAAACCTTTGACATAGGGCGACCTTTGGGTTGAAATTTGACCTTAAGAACATCCGACTGGGTGATAAGAAGCCACGTGATGACATCCGATGGGCGTGTTGTAAGACCGTGTGAACCACGTCATAGCCACGTGGTCGTGTGGGTATATATAGAACGGCTGTCGTCAGCGTGTATCGGAGCTACCATGGACGAGCCTCAGACGCTTAGCAAGCGTCCTTGCTTTTCGCTGATTTCCAGGTTTAGCCAAGTTAGGTCACGGCGAGTTTTTTACGTATGGGGGCTATGTGCGCTCTGCTCAACATAATTTTAAAGTGTCAACAGCGAAACGGCATAACCCGAAAATGGAATGGCCTTGTGTACCGTATCATCACAATCACCAACATTGATAAATAAAGACAAAAGACGAAGAAATACATTCGCCCATGGAATCGACATCATAAATTGCGGCGATTTCGTGACCATATATTCCTCACGTGACAACCGGTATGGAAATATTTGCAGAAGAGTCGTCCTGGTGTTCGTCACTTCTCGTCCTTCTCTTTTTTTGTCAGGTTCTCCTCTCCGGCGTGGAATCTTTGAAGAACGAATAATCAATAAATAGATTAGACGTATCGTTTCGTCTGAAACGTGGAAAATTACAACAGTTGTGATCCTCAAAAGGATATTATGTGTTGCGTTGTTGATTAAGTGGTTGCAGGGAGAAACTCTCCACACTTTTAATCACTTCTCGTTGAAGCCGCATGGAAGCAGGATAAAAGTGCTTGAAATCATCACAAGCGCCGGCATCAATTACAAGGATGTATCTCAACTTGCGTGGTTTATGAAGCCGTTCAGTGTGCGATGGGCCATGCCGAAACATTTGGAGAGTAGTACTTTCGCTTAAAAATTAAGATGAAAAGGCATCTAGAGGGATGCAGGATGCGCGAGCAGGCGATACTGCTTAAATATTTAAAACTGTCGGTCTTTTGTAGGCTGCATGTATTGTAAACGCAGACATTCTTATGCGTTTGCTGCACAGATCCGTAAGAGCATTCTAAAAGGCTGTCGGGTATAGACGGCCTTCGCCTTGCTTGGCGATGAAACGAACACGTGTACGTATAGAGGAATAAATTCACTGGGTTGGGATAAAGCAGGCATTATTAAACATTTGCTGGAGGCAGCACGTTTCGATAATGAACCTCTTCGTTTAAATGAGACCCGACGCAGCGTTTCAAGACATGAGGCTCCTTAGGATGTGTAACGTTTAACCCGCGCCATGTGTCGCCTCACGTTACGCCACAGTAGCTTGCAGTTCATAGACCCAACCTGATGATCTAGATGTTTTAGTTGACGCTTTCTCCGACACGTGGCATTTGAGGCGAATAAAAACTGCTGGGAGGCAATTTTATCCTACAATTGTGGTGCAATATGAAGCTACAGTTGTCCTCAGAGACGCAGAATTATTATGGATTGGTTTGGTTTGGTTTATGGGGGTTTAACGTCCCAAAGCGACTCAGGCTATGAGAGACGCCGTAGTGAAGGGCTCCGGAAATTTCGACCACCTGGGGTTCTTTGACGTGCGCTGACATCGAACACTACATGGGCCTCCAGAATTTTGCCTCCATTGGCTTTTTGCTTCCAATTCTAGCACTTCTAGAACGCGAAAGGATAAAATTGACCACAGCGAACCAATTTAGGGACCATGCTGCTTTGAGGTGTACTGCATAATAAGGGCACTCACTCTCTTGTATAGCTTTTAACTCAATACGACTGAAGGAATTGCCAGGTTGCGAGATTCAGGCCTAGCTCAAATTCGTTTCTATCCGCCTACTTCCTCCGGCAAAGTGAAGGTGGACTGTGCTAGGGCACGTTTATAGGCCTCACACCATGCGATCGACTGACGGGACAAATCAAAGCTGGTGCTGTAGTTTTAGAACAGAATAAGTAGTGATCTGTGAGGTGGTGTTAGCCGTCTGTTCATCTTTTAATTTCCTAACAACTACTCTGAAGAGGCTTAGTTCAGTCCGTTTAAAAAGAGAATGTCTACAACTGCTAACCAAACGATGGTACTAAGGAAGTGATCCCTAGCTTCAAACGCAGCTACACTTACGGAGCTACACTTGCGTTTACGTTTCTCATAAGAACTGAGACTTCGTAGAAGCCCCCTTTGAGCTACTGCGAACAATGACTTGACGCGAGTATGATCTAGAGCACAGGCCGGTAGCTGTTACTAGCATATATATATATATATATATATATATATATATATATATATATATATATATATATATATATATATATATATATATATATATATATATATATATATATATATATATATATATATGTGTGTGTGTGTGTGTGTGTGTGTGTGTGTGTGTGTGTGTGTGTGTGTGTGTGTGTGTGTGTGTGTCTGCGTGCGTGCGTGCGTGCGTGTGTGTGTGTGCGTGTGCGTGTGCGTGTGCGTGTGTGTGTGTGTGTGTGTGTGTGTGTGTGTGTGTGTGTGTGTGTGTGTGTGTGTGTGTGTGTGTGTGTGTGTGTGTGTGTGTGTGTGTGTGTGTGTGTGTGTGTGTGTGTGTGTGTGTGTGTGTGTGTGTGTGTGTGTGTGTGTGTGTGTGTGTCGACAGTCTCGTCGTCCATGCTCTGGTTTCAGGACAGTGATGAAACGCTCAAAATCTTCGATGCGCACGTGGGGAAATATGCTCTGGAGAACAGAACAATGGTGCCTGTGGCGTGTCCACTTTCTTTTGTCCTCGTCTTTTTGAGCTGAAAAAGCGTGCATAGTCTTTTTATCCCTCTCTTGCTGTACGAGAAATCAAGACATTTAAACGAACAACGCCGGTAATTCTGTGTAGAGACAAGGGGCAAACACCGTACCATTACGTTGTGCCTTCAACGAGGATTTCTCCGACGCTTTCCATTTGAGACGGTAGTCAGGGTGCCCTCAAGTTATTGACAAGTGCAGACAGTCTACTCCTGTGTTACCTTTGACACCAAGCTCTACCTGCGAAGAGGAGGAGGAAAAACATTATTAAACAGAAGGGCCGTCGTTTGGGCTTGTGGGTGAGGTCGTTATACCAGGGATCGAATGGCGTGAGCTTCCCTGCGGCCGTATAACGTTTATTCAAAACAAATAATCTTGATAACTTCAAGAAAACGTATCTGCCTCCACTCCCTTAATGCTTCAAACACCTTCCTGCCACGCAAGTTGGTTGCCTAAAAAAAACGAATTAAACTCGTAGTAGTATAGTGCCCGCACGCACCATGGATAGCATCGAGATAACGTCTACCCGCCACACCACCCATCCCTCACTACCAGAGATCGGTTAATCTGGCGTTCCCTGCAGACGCGAACGCTTCCTACACCAGCCAATCTTTCTAAATTTATGCCGGTAGTAGTAGTAGTAGCGAATGTCCGGACTCCGTAGAGTATCTGTTACGGGTTTAATGGACTTATTTTTGGAAATGTGGCGGAGAGTTTGAAGGATGCTTCACTCACGCTACCGGTTGGCCTGGTATTGCACTACCTCCGGGATCGGCCTTGTCTTAAGCGCGTCTATGCTATCCTGTGTTTCTATCCCATCTTTCAACTCTCCTACTATCTGCACGTGGTAGCGATTGTGGCTCGGCTTGAGCCAGTGGGCAGGCCTGTGCACTTTCCTTTTCTTTCTTCCTGGCAACAACTGACTGACAGTAGTAGTAGTAGTAAGTAAGTGGTTTTATTAAAGTAATAATAAAAATGAAGGAAAAGATTTTTGCTAGGCCGGCATCTACCATCGATACTGAAGCACCTGAGCTGGGGCAGCGTAAAAAAAAGATAGCAAGCAGAATCCAGAAATGAAATCAGAGGGAGGAAAAAAACGCTAAGGCGCCCGTGTGCCGTGCGATATCAGTGCACGTTAAAGATCGCCAGGTGGTCGAAATTATTCCGGAGCCCTCCACTACGGGCACCTCTCTCTTCCTTTCTTCTTTCACTCCCTCCTTTACCCTTCCCATACGGCGCGGTTCAGGTGTCCAGCGATATATGAGACAGAAACTACGCCATTTCCTTTCCCCCAAAAACCCAATTATTATTATTAAGGAGGCAGGAAGAGACGATAGGTGGAGAGGTAATATACGCAAACTATCGCACATATACTAAAATGCCGGTACCCCCCATACGCATTTTGTGCTCCCACTGCAGCACCTCTTTCTTCATTTCTTCTTTCACTCTTTCCCTTACGGCGCCATTCAGGTGTCCGCCGAATAGTGAGACATACTGCGCCCTTTCTTTTCTCCAAAAACCAATTTTCAATTTCCCCACATTGCGGGAAAGCGCAGCACACCCCTCTGTGCTGTGCAGCAGCTGGCCAGAGCCGTCATACACGAGGAGCTCCAGGACCATCTCCTCGTGTACACCGACGGCTCAGTGGCCCGCGACAGCTGCTCCCTTGCTGCGGCGGCCACCATCCCCGCCCTGCAACTGCACAGCCAGCAACACGCAGCCTTCCTGGGCTCCTCCACCACGGCGGAGTTGATGGGGATCCTACTCGGGCTGGACCTGCTGCTCACCCTCGGCCCTCCGCCACCCAGGAGTGCTCTGCTGTGCGACTCCCGCGCCGCCCTCAGCTGCCTGCAATCTAACGGCCGCGGTACCCAACTAGTGCGGGAAATTCGCTCGCGCATCGAGCGCCTCGCGCAGAGAGGTTGTGCCGTGCGTGCACAGGGGTGCCCGGTCACTGTGGCATCGCCGGCAACGAAGAAGCTGACGACCTCGCGACTGCTGCACACCAACTCCCTGCCAGCGATCTGCCCCTTGCGCTAGAGGACGTGCGTGCGGCCATCCACGACCATCTCCGAAAGCAGCACCCCGACCCACGCATCGCGGGAGGTGAGCGCATCGACAGTATCACCGGCTGTCGCGCACTTAACACGGTCACAACGTGCAATGATCCTCCGCGCGCGCATTGGCTGCGTGTGGCCCGGGGAACGACGGGTGCTTCACGGAATCGCGACGAGTGATGTGTGTGACGGATGCGGTGCAGTGGAAACACTAGAACACCTGCTCCTTCACTGTGCCGCGTTCGCCGATGCTCGTTGCGATATGCTGACGGCATATAGGGCGCTGGGCATACTACCTGATTCCCTCAAGACGCTACTGTGGCCCCAGGGCAGTGCGCGCACTCGTGAGCGCACTTTTGTGAGCCTCTCTGCATTCCTCGAACACACGGGCTTGACGTCCCGTCTGTTCTCCGTCAGGTAGTTACACGCAGTGACCGAACGCTCCGCGAGTTCTACCTTGAACGATTAATAACTGGACGCCCCACTCCAGTTGTAACCATCACAGTGCTGTGCGCGTGTATGATTAATTCCTCTAAAATGAACTAATCACGCGCACAACCTGGACACATTTCTTATTGTGTAAATAGTTTGTACATATTACTTCTCCCCGTATCCTCTATTCCTCTCCCCTCACCTCTTTCATTTCATTTCTCCATTCTGCCTGCTGTCCTTTATTTCCGCTACCCCAGCTCAGGTGCTTCAGTATTGATGGCAGATGCCGGGATTAGCAAAAATCTTTTCCTTCCTTTTTACCATTATTTTTAATAAAACCATTACCACCACCACCACCGCAAGGCCACCCTTACCCACATCCTCATATCATGCCCGGCGTCCCCTCCCCTCACCGGGCCGGTGCCTCTCCGATTCTGGGAGGACTAGGAGACCTCACTACGGTCAGCGGACCTGGCCAGGCCGAAGGTCGCCGTCAGCCGGGCCGCATTCGTCATGAACCACTACCACATTAACGTTCAGACCGTGAGTGGGGTCGTGCGGAGACCCAGGAGGCCTGCAGGCCTCGAATTCTCTTGCTAAAAAAGTTTTTACATCCATCTATCCAGCTGTCGCGGACAGTGACGACTAGTTTCGAGAAAAGCTGAAGCGCAGTTATTATCTCGCTTGGCAGTGGACATCTCTGTCAACAAAAACAGTTACTTCACCTTTCCACCTTAACAAAAATATATCTGTGCCGTCCTGTGGGTTATTACCGCAGGTCAGCTTGTAAACAAACGCAACGCGACATATTTACCTCGTGATACGAAAATATCAGTAACCCGATATATATTCCTTCGCAACTGGTGGAATTCAGCGCATCACCAGTGTTCGGGAGAGTCACCGCGATAGCGAAACAAAATGATGACGCTTAGATTGTATTAATTACTAGCGCTTTGCAGCGTGTTCAAGAACATGCACTGGGGTCATCAACTGCGGAATCAATTGGCTCTTTTGGCGCTTGGTGTGTGGTCGTGTACGAAGTTGTATCCGGTAACCTTGGCATGTGTACATATGTAAATAAAATTTTTTCTAATTAGTTTATTGATTCATAGTTTCAATAAGGTTGGCGATCCCTTTCATTGCATGGTTGCACCACGACAGCGTGCAGATGTCTGATCATTCAAGTGACGTGAGCGGTGCAAGTCGGAGGAATCCCCCGCCCTGCAAGTCGGAGGAATCCCCCGCCCCCCCCCCCCACTTCCGTATACGCAGATCTGTCTATTGTGAAATACCAGTCACGACTATATGTATGAATGTATGTGTTTCACCGAATACGTCTTAAATGCTTAACATTATAGTCACAACAACAAACTCGAAAACATGCGTAAAAAGGGGAACTGCTTCTCTCGCTACGTATATCATGGCATACCTGAGCTAAGCCACTGCCAAAATGTTGTAGTCTGCTGTTTTGCGGAAACTTCAGAGATGTTTTCTTGGCTGTAGACCCATGAGTCCTCTGTTGAGCTCGTCCAAATCTACTCAATGGTCGGTTGCCCTCAGTCCAGGGCTCCGCTGTCCACTGCCGCCAGCTTGAGCTCGCTGTACCAGACCTTGTTGGTCTTCACAGGGGTCGCTGGACAGCAGAGCTCCCATTGCTCTGCACTGGGATTTTGTATTTTGGGGACTACGTCAATGTTTTGACAGGCTCATGTGATGTGATATAGTGTGGGTTTTTCGTCGCACTAGAGACGCTTGTCCTCTTATATCGTATGAGCATTTTGTTTAGTATGTGCAGGTTGGGGTAAGAACATGTCTGTAATTGTCTCCAAATGATAGCTTCCTCTCTGAGCCCCGCCGCGGTGGCTCAGTGGTTAGGGCGCTCGACTACTGATCCGGAGTTCCCGGGTTCGAACCCTACCGCGGCGGCTGCGTTTTTATGGAGGAAAAACGCTAAGGCGCCCGTGTGCTGTGCGATGTCAGTGCACGTTAATGATCCCTAGGTGGTCAAAATTATTCCGGAGCCCTCCACTACGGCACCTAATTCTTCCTTTATTATTTGACTCCCTCCTTTATCCCTTCCCTTACGGCGCGGTTCAGGTGTCCAACGATATATGAGACAGATAATGCGCCATTTCCTTTCCCTAAAAACCAATTATTATTAATATTACTCTCTGTTGAGATATTTGTGGGACGGGGGATATCGGATCCTTCTGCCTCTCTTGTTTTGTAGTATGAACGAGTATTCCTTGTGCGCTGGTACGAGTTCCGCGGTCTTGTTGGATGCTCGGAAAGTAGTTTATCCTCGAGCTATCATGTCGGCCTCTTCGTTCCCTGCCACCCCCGTGTGTCCCGGTACCCACACAAGTTTTTCTGTGGTCTTGTCGTTTTCTTCTTCGTGGCTTTTAATTCCGTCGTTCGCAGCGAGGAATATACGGAACGCGTGACGACGTATTCTGTCATTCATGTAATTTCGGCAGCCTGTTTGAGAGTCCGTGAGTATTGTTAGCGACCGCCCGGTTCTATAGCCCTCCGCCAGCGCTAGAGCCACGGCTACTTCCTCGGCCTCTGCTACCGTGCAGTCTCGCATAGGCACGCTAGTTATTTCGTGCAGAAACGAATCGACCACCGTGACCAGTGAAAGTTTGGTGTCTCCTCCTCTCGAAGACGCGTCTTCATAGGCGGTCGTGTCATAATGAGCGTATGTTTTATCGAACAATTTGGCCCTCGCTCTCTGTCAGTGCACGTTAAAGATCCCCAGGTGGTCGAAATTATTGCGGAGCCCTCCACTACGGCACCTCCTTCCTTTCTTCTTTCACTCCCTCCTTATCCCTTCCCTTACGGCGCGGTTCAGGTGTCCAACGATATGTGAGACAGATACTGCGCCATTTCCTTTCCCCCCCAAAAAAACAATTATTATTATTGTTACTCTTCTGCCTCGGTGGAGGTTGGGGTCCATGTTTCTTGGTATTGGCGCTACCTTGAGGGATTTACGAAGCTCTTCCGGGATCGTTTCCGTCCTCGTCATTTCTTGCATCTGCTCGCGGTATTCGAGTCTCTGTAAGCGCGCTCTTCCAGTCGTCGTCTGCAGCAGTCTTAGTTTTTGCAACTCGAGCTGCGCCTCCCGTAGCTCCTCGAAGGTGTTTTGCAGTCCCAGGGCCATGACTTTTTCTGTAGACGTGTTCTGCGGTAGTCGGAGCGCTGTCTTACACACTTTACGCAGCAGGAAAAACGCTTGTTGTATTTCGATCCTGTTCAGGCACTCGTAGGGTAGGCTGTACGTGATACGGCTAACGACCGGGCTTCTGACTAGTTTTAGTGTGTCCTCTTCGCGCATGCCATGTTCCTTATTAGTGATGCGGAAAATCGTGCGTGCGACCTATAGCGTGGTTGCTTTGAGCAAGGAAAGTGTTTTTGACCACCCGCGGTTCTTTAACGTGCACTGACATCGCACAACACATGGGCCTCTAGAATTTCGCCTCCGTCGAAATGCGATCTCCGTGGCCGGTATCGAACCCGCGTCTTTCGGGTCAGCAGCCAAGCGCCATAACCACTGAGCCACCACGGCGGCTTTTTGTCAAGCTATGCAGGACCGAACCTGAGTGCTCGTGTTATAAAGGCGAAAGCCTATATATAAGCTCATGACTCGCTAACGGGGATGTTCGCACAAAAGTTACTAAAGCTTTCAATCAAACGCGGTTCGGATGTCCACCGAGATATATGAGACAGGCGTCATTTCCTTTCCTTAAATTGTCTAGCGGGCAAGGCCTCGCGCCGAACAGGTGGTGGGGTTCTCTTCCGTGGACCCCTTGGCAACGCTGCAACGCTGTCGCGTCCCAATCTTAAAGACGAAGCTTAAGCGCCCTCCAATGTGGAAGCAGTTGCGTCAGGTTGAATCGCAAATAAAATGATAAAGCCGTGTGGCTGATGAGTGTGAGACGTCATTGAGTGGCGCTTCCACTGTTCGAGAGGAGCGCTCCCCACACAATTCTGCCAGACGCCTCCTGAACGCCGATCCGGAAGAATGCCGCGTAAACGCTCTTTGTAGTCTTTAATGAACGTCATCACAAGCATCAGCGACACAAGCACAACACCGCACTATACAATTTCAACTCACCGCACTTTAAGTCGCCAAAGTGCCCCCGGAATTTCTTTTCAAGCGAAAGCTTTACTGCCGCGAACTTGCGATTTGGCCTTGGCGGTGCTCCGAGGAGGCACATGACGTCACAACGCGCGCCTCTTCGCGAATATTTCTCTCTTTTTTGCTCTGTATTCACTACTGCGCATGCGCCACTAGTAGCACCGAGCCACAGGGGTTCCGTCGCTGCGCAGCGCCGCGCCTTTCCTCAAAATCCAACTTTCAATTTTGAGTTTTCTCTTCTTTCTCTCCCTCCTTTATCTCTTCCTTTATGGCTCGGTTCGGGTGTCCACGATGATATGTGAGACGGTTACTGTGCCATTTCCTTTCCTCAAAAAAAATTGGCGGTGGTTTAGCTCTGGTGAAACCTGAAGTGACGCGATAGCTACAGCTGGTCGAGTGGAACTTGGTCACGTGGCCAACCACGTGACGAACCACGTGATCAGCCACGGCGCCTTGCCGCCGGCAGCTGCTCCGCAACACGTGACCAACCACGTGACAGTGTAGCGGCGCCGCCACATGGTTGCAGCGCCGCCACGCCTAAGGCTCGGAAAGCTACCGTAATGCAGCTATCGCTACAAAACCAAACCAAACAAGTGAGCCGACGGCGTTCATAGAGTTCATTGGCGTTGACAACTTTGCAAAAGCCGTTCATTTTCACGAAAGGAAAGGCGCACAATCGGTTCCGTCGCTCAGTGGAGACCTCAATCTCGCTTTCATGTACGTGGCGTTGGTGTCCAACTGCAAAAGCCGGCTTTGATTGCGTTCCGCACACTGGATAGACAGCGCACCCTCCCTGCCACCCTGGGAGGTGGCATGCAGTTAATGGTTGATCGCGAGAGATTGATCACCAAATGAACGCTGCGGTCTAGCTATTGCTGCAGTGCCGCATGTCAGCCACAACGCTGTCAGCGCTAATGCATTCGAGACACATCTCTCTCTCACCACCGCCACTTGTACAAAAACACGAATGAGGCGTCCGCATATCCATGGAGCCAGTTATGCGAACTTCCTTTCCTCAAAGCAATCGCTGTCCAGAACATTGTCCACGCCAACACCAATGAACACAGTGAACGCCGACATCTTTCGCTTTGTATATCCTGGATTATCTGAGTTAATCCGGATTAATTTTTTTCTCCTGCTTTCACTGCTGGCATTCGCCAGAAAATAATATTAATAATAATATTAATTGGCTTTTGGGGAAAGAAAATGGCGCAGTAACTGTCTCATATAACGGCGGACACCTGAACCGCGCCGTAAGGGAAGGGATAAAGGAGGGTGTGAAAGAAGAAAGGAAGAGAGAGGTGCCGTAGTGGAGGGCTCCGGAATAATTTCGACCACCTGGGGATCTTTAACGTGCACTGACATCGAACAGCACACGAAGCTCTAGCATTTTTCCTCCATAAAAACGCAGCCCCCGCGGTCGTGTTCGAACCCGGGAACTCAATCGTCTTTTCGGTGCGACGCCTGACTAGCGCTTGCCGCATCAATCTCCGGCAGGCCCCGCCCACTGCCACCGGGTGGGCGGGAAACCCGTCTAACGATGCCTCGCGTTTGAATTGCAGCCCATTTAAGGAAAGGAAACACCCGCCGCGGTGGCTCGTTAATAATAACCAGGTGGTCGAAATTATTCCGGAGCCCTCCACTACAGGCACCCCTTTCTTCCTTTCTTTTCTTAGGCGCTCCTTTATCCCTTCCCTTAGGGCCCGGTTCGGGTGTCAGCCGAGATGTGAGACAGATACAGCGTCGTTTCCTTTCCCCAAAAACCAATTTTCAAGGAAAGGAAATGACGCCGGTCACACATATCTTGGTGGACACCCAAACCGCGCCGTAAGGGAAGGAATATGAACTGAAAATTGGCTTTAAGGAAGCGACGCCTGTCGCACATATCTGTGTACTCTTCCGCTCTTGGGGTTTTTGCTGACGACACGAAAAATTTAATTGGATGGTAGAGGTATACAGCTTCGCTGTAAAAGAAAGATTGAACTCGTTGTAGTGTGGTGTCCGCAAGTACCATGGATAGGATCAACATAACATCTGTCGCAAACGCTGACGACTAGTTTCGAGAAAAGCAGAAGCGCATTCACTACCTGCCCCGCCGCGGTGGCTCAGTGGTTAGGGCGCTTGACTACTGATCCGGAGTTCCCGGGTTCGAACCCGACCGCGGCGGCTGCGTTTTTATGGAGGAAAAACGCTAAGGCGCCCGTGTGCTGTGCGATGTCAGTGCACGTTAAAGATCCCCAGGTGGTCGAAATTATTCCGGAGCCCTCCACTACGGCACCTCTTCTTCCTTTCTTCTTTCACTCCCTCCTTTATCCCTTGCCTTATGGCGCAGTTCAGGTGTCCAACGATATATGAGACAGATACTGCGCAATTTCCTTTCCCCAAAAAACCAATTATTATTATTATTATTCACTACCTCACTTGGCAGTGGACATCTCTGTCAACAAAGACAGTTACTGGACTTTTCCACCTTAACAAAAATATATCTCGGCTGTCCTCTTTGTTATTACCACTGGTCAGCTTGTAAACAAGCACAACGCGCAATATTTGCACCGTGGTGCAAAAATATCAGTAACCTGATATAAATTCCATCGCATGTGGTGGAAAGCAGCGCATCGCCAGTGTTCGGGAGAGTCATAGAGATAGCCCATCAAAATGATGACTCTTAGATTGCATTAATTACTAGCGCTTTGCAACGTGTTCAACAACACACACTGGGATCATCAACTGCGGATCGAGTGGCTCTCTTGGCGCTTTGTCCGTCTGATACTTTCTGTTCTCGACAGATGTTTGTAAACACCATTTGGTAAACATTGCACATTTTCACTACGACAGCGTGCAGTTGTGTCTGATAGATAAAGGAATCCGCGAACTCCTTCAAATGACTGGTGGGGTGCAAGTCAAAGCAACACCCGGGTTCTAACCCGACCGCGGCGGCTGTGTTTCGATGGAGGCGAAACGCAAAGGTAACCCTGTGCTGTGCGATGTCAGTGCACGTTAAAGATCCCCAGGTGGTCGCTTTCGCCTCCATCGAAACGCGGCCGCCGCGTTCGGGTTCGAACCCGGGTACTCCGTATCAGTAGCCGAGTGCCCTAACAACTGAGGCACCGCGGGAGGTGAATAGAAAGAATAATAATAGTTGGTTTTCGGGGAAAGGAAATCGCGCAGTATCTGTCTTATATATCGTTGGACACCTGAACCGCGCCGTAAGGGAAGGGATAAAGGAGGGAGTGAAAGAACAAAGGAATAAAGAGCTGCCCGTAGTGGAGGGCTCCGTAATAATTACGACCACCTGGGGATCTTTAACGTGCCCCGACATCGCACAGCACACGGGCGCCTTTAGCGTTTTGCCTCCATAAAAACGCAGCCGCCGCGGTCGGGTTCGAACCCGGGAACTCCGGATCAGTAGTCGAGCGCCCTAACCACTGAGCCACCGCGGCGGGTGATCGAATAGAAAGAGCAGAATTTGTTTTAGGCAGTATTGCTTATAGACGTCGCAATCTAGAGGCTCATGTAGTATGCGATGTCAGTGCACGTTTAAAATGCCCAGGTGGTCGAAATTATACCGGAGACTCCACTAAGGCACATCTTTGCCTCCTCCTTCTTTCACTGCCCCCTTCCCTCTGCCTCTCTGCCCTTACGGAGGGGTTTGGGTGTGTCCACCGAGATATGTGAGGCAACTACCGCACCATTTACTTTTCTCAAAAACCAATTTTCACAATTCCTTACATTCACGACGATTGCCAAAAATTATAAACAGGCAAATTAAGAAAAGAATACGAGTAAGATTTAAAAAATGCCAGAAAATGGAGCGTGACGAAGGTGCTTAAAAAAATTAGGCAAAGGTTCCCACGCAATCGAAATCCCAGACGCGGCTTAGTATTCGCCGCCCCGCTCACATCCAACGCCTTCCTCGCGCAGGTGAAATGCACCTATACCACCCCCGATGTCCCTTGCAAGAACCCTGATTACGCGGGCTCACCCCAGCGCGAGCTTGACGCCCTTATTACAGAATCAGAATTTCGCGCCGCCCTAATAAAATTTCTCTATACCGCTCCCAGACCCAATCAAATTACAAGTTTCAAGTTTGTTGAGTAACGCACACAGTAATAATGATTACAATAAAATCAGTACAGAAGGAGGTCCCATAGTGCACTAGAGTCTGGGGGTGGTGGTGGTGAAAGCATTTATTTGAATATTGCAGAGAGGTTGCGTGGGGAGCAATCCCTAGTGGGCCGCTCCCCTTACAGTACTAGGTGGAGTCCCTTATTCAGGAACCCCATTGGTCTGGGCCGCCACTCGAGCTCGCTGAACTAGGGCTTGTTGGGCCCGTAGGTCCAGGCAGCTGGACCTCTCGGGTAGGGGAAGGGGTTAGGGGCGGAAGAGAATGATTGTGTTGGCATGCCCAGACCATGTGGAACGTGTCAGCCACCTCCCCACAGAAAGAGCAGAGGCCAGAGAAAGAAGTGTCGAAATGTTCGAGCACTGCCGGGCACAGTAGAGTGTTAGTAAAAAGTCTAACCAGTATTCTCTCGTCCGCTTTCCCTAGCCCCTTGAGAGCAGCCCGGTACTGACGGTGCGAGTGCCGGTAATAAGCGGAATATCTTTGAAACAGAGGTTAGGAGTCCTGGTCCAGATCGGAAGGGTCTACTTCGGAGGCCTGGTTAGTGAGTGCGCGGGCGACCGAGTTGGCGGCCTCATTCCCTGGTAGGCCCTGGTGGCCTGGAGTCCACATGAGAAATCGGGTCGTGGGTCCTGATCCCGAGCTGCTCTCCGAAGTATTCGTTGCGCTGTTGGCGTTATCCTGCCCAGTTCATAATACTGGCAAGCCCCTCGCGAGTCAGATATCTTCAGAGCAAAGTAAGTGGGGTAAAATCGCAAACAATGGAAAGCAGTGTATTAAGTAATTAGAATAAATATACAACCTACCGAAAGCGACGAAAACAATATTATGTGTGAAAAATGGAACAAAAACTATATACAGTAACATTTTTGAAATATATGCAAAGAAAATGAAACTTCATACAAGGATTACTGCTGTTTAGACGTGCACTACACAGCCAATTAATTAAATGCTCTTTAATGCGATGATGAAATGGGGGAACAGTAAACGACGCTTTAATTTCACATGGTGAAGTATTTCAACAGGATATGCCGGCCAGTATTGCTGTAAATTTTCCGTAATTAGTTCTCACTTTTGGCTAAAAAAGATCATTACGCTGTTGAAACCTAGTAGGATTAGTATTTATAAGCTGATCAGTAAAGCCATCAATATGAGCGTGATGAGTAATTAGCTTCTACATAATAATGGATAATTTCACAGCGAATGATTGTTGCAGTGGTAGTATGCGCAAGCTATGATAAAGTGGTAAAGAGTGTGTTTGGAATGAACTGAATGACATGAGCCTGATGGCTTAGATTCTGAAGGCGCTTAAGTCTTTCGATGTGAGTAAAATATGTACTTCCCCAGCATCATAAACAGTAACTAACGTGACTGTGAACATAGGCATAACATATTCATCGCATTATGTGCGGTGGAAAATATGCACGTGTTTTGATTACGATATGAATGCTTTACCAAAGTATCTATCTGAAATCTTGACGATGCTTCCATCTCTGACCTAGTCAACTACTTTAACGAATGTTTGGAGGCAGGTACTCTCCGTGCCTCGTGGAAGCATGGAAAAATCATATTTATTCCAAAACCCCACAAGCCTATCACCCTAAAAAACATCCGCCTCAATTCTCTTATAGCCTGTCTAGGCAAGGTCTTCGAGCACATAATTCTTGCTCGGTTAACAACGTACGCGTTAGACAACCACCTTTTTCCCCCACAGTATGCTCGGACTTCGTGCGCTTCCTAATTATACCAAAATATGTCGCTAACTCGCCCATCCAAACCGCTTTGAAAGAATCCCCTATCCCCATCACAGCCGTCACCGCATCCTTGGCTTTCACTAGCAGAATTCTGGACGAAATGAACATACCCTTGAAATACTCAAGTCCTCCACGCAATCCGTATTGCACCTTATACGCCGAGTATCCTCCCTTAACAAGGGTTTAGACGAAGCGGACAACATGAAAGTAGTGCGTACATTTACGCTGAGCCGCATTCTATACGCCACCGCATACCTCAAATTGAACCGCACGGACACCGAACGCGTGAACGTCATGGTTCACCTAGCGACTAAGGCAGCCCTAAACCTACTTCGTAGCACTAGCACAGCCGCTCCTTGCACTATAGGAATGCATAACACCATTCAGGAACTAGTCGACGCCATTCTTCAAACAGTATCTTAGACTTGCGGCGAGCGGCACTTGCCGCCATATACTCTCCTCTCTTCGCATCAACATACCCGCCAACCAGTCAATCCTTATAGCCATCCATCGACACATCCATACACCTCGCGTTGCGGAACCCTTTCCTCGAAACATCCATCATCAATTTCATACCCCTCGCCGCGTAGCTCGCGCTAATGCCATCCATAAGTATTACGGGCAAACCCACGATGCCATTTCGGTAGACGCCACATGTGCAGCGCATGAAGCGGTAGCAGTTCCCTACAATCAAACCCTACCCCACCCCCTAACTCACCGTCTTCACTCGGGCTCTACGCCCGAGGGGGCAGAGGAGACCGCCTTTGCGCTAGCCCTTGCACATTCGGGCGCCCAATACTTCTTCGGCGACTCCAAAACGGCTCCGTCCAAGTTTGCCAGAGGCAGGATTGACACCCCTGCCTGGCCATTGTGGAACACCCCTACCCAAAATTTATCGCGCAGGGTAGAGCTTCAGTGGGTGCCGGCTCACTCTGGGAACCCTGGAAACGAGGCTGCCGATAAATTGGCCCGAGGTTTCAGTTGCCGGGCTCAGGACCGTCTCGATCCAGGATTCTCGAGGGAGCAGGCGCACACCTTACCAGAGCTTACGCAAATATCCTGTTTGCACCGTCGTACTTACCCCCCTCCCCATCCCCCTCTTACGCACTCTCAACAGATCCTCTTCAGACGCCTCCAGACCCGCTCTCTGTCATCCCCTCAGCTGTTATCCCACTATTGTGGCACGTCCCCTGCATGCTTCCTATGCGGTGACCCTCACATCACACTCTCCCACGTCCTTTTCGGCTGCCAGCAGGGCAGCCGAAAAGGCTGACAGCCGAAAAGGCTGCCCTGCTGGCAGCCTCCGCCGCAGGGACAGCACGCCATCTCGAGCTGGGAGGACTGGGAGGTTCTACTCACGTCTGCAGACCCGACATCGCAGCTTGCTGCGCTGACTTGGGCTGCTGACGTCATGTCCCGACATGACAAACATGATGCAGTGCGGGACCGCGCAGGGGCCCAGGGACCCAGCAGGGTCTAAAACCCACTTGCAGGAATCAAGTTTTTCTGTCTCTGTGTAGGCAAAGGTTTAACCAGGCTAAGCCTGAGTAACCAAAGCGAAAGCTTGAAAGTCAAGCCTGGTAAAGTTTGGCTAGACTTGGTTGATGCTTATAATGACTGATGTCTAGCCAAGGTTTACCAGGCTGAAATTTAAAGCTTTCCCTTTGGTTACTCTCTTCTTCTCTGTGCGTCAGCCTCTCGGCGAGCTACGTCCACTGTGTGATCGGATTCACGATGTCGTCTTCGCAACCTCTTAGACACATTCAGTTCACGAGGCGTATCGCCTGGATCATCCATGGCGACTTCTGTCATTAAATTGTTGAAAGCTGTTGCAATCCGTTGTCACCGGCTGAGAGGCTGCCGAGGCTATCTAATCATAACAAGGGCACGGTACCGGCATAGCTGCGGTTGAGTGACGTCAGGGTTGTCCCGTGACTATAGCTGCACTTGGCCACCAGTTAAGCACTTCGCCGTGGACCGGAGAGGCAAGCTGTGCGCATGCGCGGCTGCCGAATCCGGTTTCTCAGTTTATTATGGACGTTACATGCGCACTTATTTTTTGCAAAATTATTTCTGCACAGCACATATCTGGCGACTATAACGTACGCATAAGTTTTTGAGACGTAATCGTAAGCTTACCATGCCTTTCTATCAACCGGGAGATATAAGTGAAATGTGCATGTGAGACCTCCACTATGGCACCTCTTTCGTCATTTCTTCTTTCACTCCCTGCTTTGTCCCTTCTCTTATGGCGCGGTCAGTTTGGGCGTCCGCCGATATGTGAGACAGCTACAGCGGTATTTCATTTCCCCAGAAAGCAATGTTCACGCTTTACAGTGAAGCTTTTGTACTGAATCTCTTCCCTCATACTGCGGATTCAGAGCGTAAACTGTCAACAACTTTACGTGACCCGCGACTTCATGGTGACGGCGAGCCCATTTCGATCGTTGTGGTAGCCCAAGTGGGTTACCACAACCACACTTGGACATTAGCTCAAGTCAAGAAGCAGCAGAGCGACAAGTTTCGCTGACTAAGCGTGCTGTGTAGCAGAAGTAAACATTTGGAAGTTTTATAACTGTCTAAAATGCATTATAGTGTTATGCTTTCACTTTCCAGGAGCAGATCTACCGGTATTCGCGCTCTCCTTGTCCGCAAATTTATTCCTTCCATCAACCTGCCAGTGACCAGATAACAATAAATAAATAGCACCCATGTTTATATAACCACGCATAGTGCACATGACCGCATAGTAGGATGTACTGCCGCGATCACAATATTTCGAGTCTTGGAAAAGCGTGAAAAAATGCGTTCCGCGCTCCCTAAAACCTATTTTTTGTCACGCTGCTTGTTTTTCTTTCGGTTTGCTTTCTTTTTCTTTTCTACACCACTTACGATCGGTCATTGTTGATGCCTTCTTCAGTATAATTTTCTGCCCGACCAGTACTTGTCTAATTGCCTATGTTGAATTCCTGTCTCAATGCGCAATTGGGGCGTCCACTGTCCCGGGGAACCAGTATCGATGGCAGATGCCGGGGCTAGCAAAAATCTTTTCCTTCCTCTTTACAATTATTTTTAATAAAACCACTACCACCACCACCACCTTCCTCTCCTCAAAATCATTGGAGGAGGAGCAGGAGGAGGAGGAGGAGGAGGGGGAGGAGGAGGAGGAAAAACAGTTATTGTGCTCTAAACGAGTTGTGATTTTCACGGCTTCTGACGGCGTCTTCCATCTTCTGATGGTGTCTTCCGTCTTCTTTCCACGGGGTCGGTACCCCTAGTCCAAGGCACCACTGAGGATTGCTGTCCAGTAGGCTCGCCAGACCAATCCACGTTGTCGCTGGAGAGCATCCCCTCCCCCTGTTCCGCACATTGGGTTTTCTACTATGGATACCTGATCGTTCTTCTGACATGCCTATGTTATTGGAGTCAGTAACGTTAACACCAACGCTAAGAACACAATGAACGCCGCCGGCCTATAGAAACAGGGGCGAGCGCTCGATTTCGGCGGTGGAGACTGAGTGACGTCATAGCTGTCACGTGGGTTCTTCTCGGTTCAAGGTCACACTCGAGTACACGGCGAAGAAGCAGCGGATGCGAGCAGTAAAGCTTTCGCTTTAAAATTAAAATCGTAATAATGCCCGGCAACACTTTCATCAGATATGTACGCTAGTCCAGCACTGAGCGACGCTAATGCCCGTGAACTTGGCGTCGACGGCGCTCACTGGTTGAAGTGGTTCTTGCGTCAACCGGAGTGCGCTAGACACATCGAGACCTAGAACGTACGGAAAAGAGTGATGCCCTACATAAGGACAGAAAAGAGGCAACAGTGAAAGTAGCGCGCGTTATGCGTTATGCATATGTGAATCGGCACTTTCACGGAACAAAAAAAAATACCAGCAAGCATACTGGCTTCTAAACCTATGAACAGGTTAAGCGTGTTCCGCTTGTCTAATCCCACGTTGCTAATGCCCGCTGAAATCGCCATCCACATCGATCAATTTTGCACGAGGACTGTACAACATCTGCAGACGAAAGCCGGATATCGAAGAGATGCCTGGTGCCGGTTCCGATCTACGTTCGCGCGCGATAGGAATAATGTCGACCACCTGGGTATCTTTAACGTGCACTGACATCGCACAGCACACGGGCGCCTTTGCATTCGCTTCCATCGAAACGCGGTCGCCGCGGTCGGGTTCGAACCGGGGTACTCCAGATCAGTAGCCGAGCGCGCTAACCACTGAGCCACTGCAGCGGGTAACGGCGGCGCCTGGCGTCGGTTCCAATCTACGTTCGCGCGCATAAGGTAGGGGTGTGGTCACAGACATGCCTGCGAAGGAAAAACGAGCGGGCGTGAGCCATTAGGTGGCGCAGAAGGTAGTTATTTCACGCTTTCCCTCTTCCCGTAATATTCTGATCTTGACAGCACATGCATACGTGTCTGCGTTATAGGAAGGAGGCTATGTTATACACGTCATCCAGGCGAGGATGGGAGGAAGAAACGAAAGCAAGAAAGAGCGAGTGGACGAAGACCTATTGCCTCAAGGTACACATAAGCTCCCGCAGAAACTCTCAAATGACAGCGCGCAACGGCCCAAATGACTGTCCTCTGGCGTGAAGACAATCGTATGGTCCAATCATAGCAAGGATTGACCTGTAAGTTATTAATATTAATTGGTTTTTGGGGAAAAGAAATGGCGCAGTATCTGTCTCATATATCGTTGGACACCTGAACCGCGCCGTAAGAAAAAGGATAAGGGAGGGAGTGAAAGAAAAAAGGGGTGCCGTAGTGGAGGGCTCCGGAATAATTTCGACCACCTGGGGATCTTTAACGTGCACTGACATCGCACAGCACACGGGCGCCTTAGCGTTTTTCCTCCATAAAAACGCAGCCGCCGCGGTCGGGTTCGAACCCGGGAACTCCGGGTCCCAGTATCTCTTTTTTTTTTCATCCAAAACATTGCATGGAACTTGCACGAGACGCACCTCATAAACAAGAGCTAGTTTTGCTGAATAACGCAAGGAATATCCTTTCGGGCGCTAAGAAAGTTAACATAGATACAAGAATGCACCAGCGAAAAGGGTGATTTCAAAAAGCAGTTTGTAGGTTCGTGCCATGGAATTGGTGCTGAATGTATAAAACTTTATCGTCGTATTGAACTGTAATTGTATCTACATACTTAGACCTGTCAAAAGTCTTCTGACGGCAAAGCGCGTAGATTCTTTGTGCGTAGTTTTGCTACACCGTTTTCAAGCCTTCGCCGAAAACTCGATGAGGCAATCTCGTTACCGCGCGCGTAATGTAGTAAAAGTGAATGGAAGCAACGCTCGTATGTCTCTGCACCTAAAGATATAAAACAGACCTGGTAAGAAAAAGGTGTATTCCTTTACTGAAGCCTGTGTCTAAATAATAGATTGCTTTCTTTCCATAACAAAGCGGGATGTTATCTTTTCTGGCGTAGCTAATTTGGAGACCCCTTATTTCCAATACTCGGCACTTCACAGGCGTGGGCGAATTCGTTAAAACGGCCTCTCGAGATTATTTACCAGCCATGCCGGAATCAACAGCAAGCCCCTCCCCCCCCCCCTTCCTCCTCTTCCTTCAGAGAGAAGCCTTTGTGCTTGTCGGTGCTGATACGGAAGGCTTGCACACCCTTTATTCCAATATTCATGTCTATACTTTGAAAGCGTTTCTCACGGTAGAATGACTTGTGACTACCGCGTCATTTTTGGCAGACAAGCGTCAGATGGTCAGAACAGGCGAATACGAACTGCGGCAGCGTGAAAATGCGGAATTCGGCTTCACAATCGCTGACTCCGGGTGTGGCTCCTACAATGCTCCAAGTATTTATTGACATGGGGTGCCAAGTAACAAGCTCGGATCGGAAGAGAAGCAGTTCTCCTTTGTCTCTCTGCTAGTCAACTGCTGTTTCTTTTCTAATCAGATTTACTCGCAGAGTAATCGGGATTAAACTACGAAACTGCAACAGAAGTAGAGCTGAGACCAGAATTCATGAAGGGAAAAGGGTGGCGTGTGAAATAACCATGCACTACCGCTTAGGTAGACTTCTATATTCCCCCGGACATATTTCTCTCGCCAAACCCCAAGAGCTTGTGTGGAGGCAACTCTAAACGAACACCTTCGCCAACCCTGCAATATATGCCCGCATATACACTGGGGTCTACTACCCTTCCTCTAAACTATGTGGCCAACATGCCACTCTATAAAGGAAAATAAAGGAAAATTCTAGGTCTCGCAGAGCGCGCTTTGCTGAGTGGCTTTTCGCAAAGTGGCTCGCAAGCCCTCGGTAGCTGAGCACAGCGACCGATCCCGTTAGGCCCGAGTGGGGAAGCAATTTCAAAACAGGAGGAAGCGCATTACCAGCATTTTCGTGCTATCTCTTCGCTGTTTTCCGCCCGCTGTTTCCGACAACCTGTGCGAACAACAAGGAAAAAACGGGCTGTCCTCGAACGTCGGAACCCTCCTCCGCTCCCCACCACACGGTTCCTACTATGTAGACCTTAGTTTTCCTTATGGGTCATTCCACGTGGCCTGGCTTTTCGATAAGAATTCCTGTTTAGGGAGAGCCGCTTTGTGAGCGTGTGCTAGATATCTTCTTTCGCTTACAATATCATCCTTAAAAAAATTGAATATCTCGTGTGGGTATTAGAATATTAATTATTATTATTATTATGTCCAAAACGAAATGCTGACTAAGACTTGCTCGGAGGACCTGCGCTGCAAGATACAGATATGAAGAACCGGAAAAACTTGCGAAAGTAGAGCTTGTCCGGCTAACAATAATAACAGGCTCCCATTGTTATCCTAGAGCTCACTTCGGAGCACCTGAGCATCAGGCATGTCACAGAAACATGCTATTTGGTAACCGGTACAGATATATTTCCGGTGTCCATGGAACCAAGTTTTTCTTGACTCCCATTGAACAGTGAGGTATCAGGAAATATCCGCAACTGTTCAGGACTGCATGTATCGCGGTTCGGTTAGTACCGGATGTAATCTCGTGTGCATACTTTCCGGGGCTGTCTATAAACGTGGTCAACATCCTTACTAGTGCTAAACTATTTCTAAAATAGCCACAACTCTCTGACCCATGATCTGCCGAGACTACGATATCAGGTTTAATCGATTCGCGTGAAAGTCCCTGACGCCCGTGAGAAGCGACCTATATACAGGTAATTTAATGTCTATTTGAAGCAAAAGGGCTAGTAATTCAAATATCTGTACACGTTAGCGTGACCAGGTTATTGACCCTCTGCTAGGGCACGCATACCTTTACAGTTGAGCTGATCTATGCAATTATGGACCATTTTCATCTTATGGCAGCAGCCAAGCATTATGAATTCTGCATAAAATCCTATTGGTGCTCTTTCTAAGCTTTTCAAGCTTAGCTTGCCACAGGTCTTTGTGTAATCAGTTTGGGACAAGTTCATAGAATTGCGAATACAAGTATCGGAGAACTTGCGTACGCACTTTTAACGGTCATTTTTTAGGCGCGTCACTCAAAGTCCTTCAAGGGTCTTTGAGTCTCAACTTTATTCTATTCACGTGGTCCACAAAAGGTGCCTCAGCTATCAGTTTTATAACACCTCCAGCGCATTGCCAGCGCTGAAGCTGACACAGAAATGTGCAGCTTAGCCCCCAGTCGTTCCGCGCGAGGAAACACAGTTCCTGACTCATTTACCGGTCCAATGCTTACGCTCATTACAGTTAGTCTGCTGACGCTGCCGCCTGAATATTGGTGCACGTGGACGCCTTAACGCTCTGACAACGTAACTCGAGGCTGCACGAGCAGTCGAAAGCGGACGTGTCTGAAATTTCGCATGCCTTCAGCAACAGAATGTCACGAGAGCTGGGCGTCACAACCTTTAAAAACATCTGCCGGAGCAGCGTTACCGTTTCTGCAGGAAGCCTAGAGATATGAATTCATCTTCAACGCTACGCGCCGCGTTACTCCCGCTTTCAATTCGCGCCCGTATAATTCGCTTTGGGGATTTGCCCGCGCAGGAAGCGCCAGAGAATCTGCAGAGGAACAAAGGAACGCACCCCGCTGCCCCTGTGATTGTGCCGGAAGAAAATTTCGGGTCTCATCTCATATTCAGATGGTTTGGTGGGTTGAATAAATGTTGTTTCTTTTGTAGCAGTTATATCTGAAACCGAAGAAACACTTTCGACACGAGCTTAAAATTGTCTTGGAGATTTTAAACGAATGTAAATTTTGACGCGAAAACCTACACTACATTTAGGTAAAGCAATCGTCGCGTACGCCGAAGAATGACCCTGAACGACCTTCAGCCCAACCACGTTAGTCGTTTATGAATATATGTGGTACAGTTATGGTGTCGAACCCTTGACCCATGACCTTGAGTTGACCTGAAACCTTTGACATAGGGCGACCTTTGGGTTGACATTTGACCTTAAGAACATCCGACTGGGTGATAAGAAGCCACGTGATGACATCCGATGGGCGTGTTGTAAGACCGTGTGAACCACGTCATAGCCACGTGGTCGTGTGGGTATATATAGAACGGCTGTCGTGAGCGTGTATCGGAGCTACCATGGACGAGCCTCAGACGCTTAGCAAGCGTCCTTGCTTTTCGCTGATTTCCAGGTTTAGCCAAGTTAGGTCAGTGCCAGTTTTTTCACGTATGGGGGCTATGTGCGCTCTGCTCAACATAATTTTAAAGTGTCAACAGCGAAACGGCATAACCCGAAAATGGAATGGCCTTGTGTACCGTATCATCACAATCACCAACATTGATAAATAAAGACAAAAGACGAACAAATACATTCACCCATGAAATCGACATCATAAATTGCGGCGATTTCGTGACCATATATTCCTCACGTGACAACCGGTATGGAAAGATTTGCAGAAGAGTCGTCCTGGTGTTCGTCTCTTCTCGTGCTTCTCTTTTTTGTCAGGTTCTCCTCTCCGGCGGGAAATCTTTCAAGAACCAGTAATCAATAAGTATATTAGACGTATCCTTTTGTCTGAAGCGTGGAAAATTACAACAGTTGTGATCCTCAAAAGGATATTGTGTGTTGCGTTGTTGATTAAGTGGTGGTAGGCAGAAACTGTCCACACTTTTTAATCACTTCTCGTTGAAGCCGCATGAAAGCAGGATAAAAGTGCTTGAAATCATCACAAGCGCCGGCATCAATTACAAGGATGTATCTCAACTTGCGTGGTTTATGAAGCCGTTCAGTGTGCAATGGGCTATGCCAAAACATTCGGAGAAAAGTACTTTCGCTTAAAAATTAAGATGAAGAGGCATCTAGAGGGATGCAGGATGCGCGAGCAGGAGATACTGCTTAAATATTTAAAACTGTCCGTCTTTTGTAGGTTGTATGTATTGTAAACGCAGACATTCTTATGCGTTTGCTGCACAGTCCATTAAGAGCATTCTAACAGGCTGTCGGGTACGGACGGCCTTCGCCTTGCTTGGCGATAAAACGAACGCGTGTCCGTATAGAGGAATAAATTCACTGGGTTGGGATAAAGCAGGAATTATTAAATATTTGCTGGAGGCAGCACGTTTCGATAATGAACCTCTTCGTTTAAATGAGCCCCGACGCAGCGTTTTAGGACATGAGGCTCCTTAGGATGTGAAACGTTTAACCCGCGCCATGTGTCGCCTTACGTTACGCCACAGTAGCTTGCAGTTCACAGACCCAACCTGGTGATCTAGCTGTTTTAGTTGACGCTTTCTCCGACACGTGGCATTTGAGGCGAATGAAAACTGCTGGGAGGCAATTTTGTCCTACAATTGTGGTGCAATATCAAGCTACAGCTGTCCTCAGAGACGCAGAATTATTATGGTTTGGTTTGGTTTGGTTTATGGGGGTTTAACGTCCCAAAGCGACTCAGGCTATGAGAGACGCCGTAGTGAAGGGCTCCGGAAATTTCGACCTCCTGGAGTTCTTTAACGTGCACTGACATCGCACACTACACGGGCCTCCAGTATTTTGCCTCCATTGGCTTTTTGCTTCCAATTCTAGCACTTCTGTATCGCGAAAGGATAAAATTGACCACAGTGTTACGTCTCGCCTTCGACGCGCGGTATAGCCGGCGCGGATGCAACGGACGCCGCGGCTTCGTTCATCGCTGCCGCAACGCCTCCCGCCAAGCGCGTCCAGGCATGTTTCAGTGCCACGTGTCGTCGTGCGTGCGTGTGTGTGTGTGTGCATGTTTTGCCCACGCTTGTCAAAGCGCGGCAGCCGGGGAGAGGAGCTCTGACCGGCGCCGGCCTGGCGGACGCGCCCGTCACGTCTGGACATGTTGAAGCGACGCCGTATCGGGCGCCTCTTCCCAAGCCGTTCCCTCTTGCCCTCGACTCCGAGGGTATAAAAAAAGACAGCTGCGCCGGACGCGAGGAGAGACTTCGATTTCTTCCTGCGAGTAACGTGGTCGCCCTGACCGGCTGCTCTTTTGCGATGCCAGAATAAACAAGTTCTGTTGCCAGTCGACTCATCCTTTGCCGGGACCTTCGGATGTTTCCTGCTTTGCCCCAGGCCGCCAGGCCAACGCTACCCTTGGGGCTTGCAACCCAGATGCAACAACTGGTTGCCAGCGGTGAGATCCCGACAACGGAGGCCAGCAGCGAAGATATGCGTTCAACTGTATGCTGAGCAGCACAACGACCATCCGGGAGCAGTGCAACGAGCCCTGTGTGATGACTGGTTGCCTGCAGCGGAACGACTGCGCTGAATTCTTGGCTGCGAGGTTTGGTGAGTGCGGGACTTTCTTCTTCTGAGTTTTGCCAGGCTTTTGTTAGTGTCAGAAACAGAGCTGGTAATTGTGGTTGTCGTTGCTGCCGGGTTAGTTTGCGGCAAGACAATAGTAGGCAGTAGAGAAAGCAGCATTCGGAGCAGCCATGGATTTGAAGTCGTTGCGCAAACCGAAATTGCTGGAGCTTGCAAGAGAGTTGGGTCTGGATGTCTCAGACAAACTCAGAAAACCAGAACTGCTAAGGGCTATTCTTGAGTTGGAGGCTGAGGATGACGAGCTGTCGGAATGCCTTGAGACCATTGAGGAGAGGGAACAAAAAGAGAAAGAGGAGCGCGAACGTAAAGAACAAAAAGAGAAAGAGGAGCGCGAACGTAAAGAGCAAAAAGAGAAAGAAGAGCGCGCTTTGGAAATGAAGCGTCTCGAGGTAGAGATGGAACGCGCTCGTAATGGAAGTCAGGCACACGGTGCAGGAGAACGGGTATCGTTCAAAATGACTGACCTGATGCGGCCGTTTAAGCTTGGAGAGGACATTGGTTTGTTCCTGGTTAACTTTGAGCGAACGTGCGAGAAGCAGGGGTTCTCTCGGGAAACGTGGCCACAGCGCTTGCTCACTTTGTTACCCGGCGAGGCGGCCGACGTAGTCGCTCGCTTGAAGAGAGAGGAGGCAGAGGATTTCGACCAAGTGAAATCGAGTCTGCTAAAAAAGTACAGGCTGTCAGCGGAGGCGTTCCGTCGGAAGTTTCGGGAAAATGAAAAAGGCAGAAATGAGTCATATACAGAGTTTGCCTACAGGCTTATGTCAAACATGCAGGAGTGGCTCAAAGAAGAGAAAGCGTTTGGTGACCACGAGAAAATTCTGCAGTGTTTCGGGCTGGAACAGTTTTATAGTCGGTTACCTGAGAACGTGCGGTACTGGGTCTTGGATAGGCCAGACGTTAGTACAGTGGCTAAAGCCGCCGAGCTAGCCGAGGAGTTTGTGACGCGTCGGGCTCGCGGAGCTAAGGACGGTCAAAAGGGTGAATTTGGCTCCAAGTCTGAGAGGCCGAAGTTCACACCCATGAGAGCAAGGGGGGACACGCGTAGTGCGGATGCGAGTGAAAGCAGTCCGACCGAACGTAAGGAGACGGCGGCAGCCGAAGCCGAACGCAGAAAGCGGTTCGAGAGGAGGCAAGCGCGCGTGTGTTATACGTGCCAGAAGCCGGGTCACTTTTCGGCGCAGTGTCCAGAAACAAAAAGAGAAGTCGTGTGTTTGTCATTATGTAGCACTGACGAGAACATGAAGCTTCTCGAGCCTTACATGCGAGACTTCCTCGTGAACGGGAAAGAGTGCCGAGTGCTTCGTGATTCCGCAGCTACAATGGATGTAGTTCACCCCTCTTACGTAGAACCCGACATGTTCACGGGCGAGTGTGCATGGATCAAGCAAGCCGTGGAAGCTCATAGCGTGTGTCTGCCCGTAGCAAAAGTGCTTATTGAAGGACCTTTCGGAGCACTTGAGACGGAGGCCGTAGTGTCATCTAGGCTGCCCCCCCAGTACCCGTACCTATTTTCGAACAGGTCCGATCACCTCCTGCGCGAGAAGGGGCTTTTGTTTGGTGAGGCTAGCGTTCAGGCCTTAACCAGACCGAGAGTTCGGGAGCTCGCTGCAAAGGCGGTGGTTGCGGGGCCGACGTTGTCGAACAATGAGAAAGGGTCGGAGGCGCAGCAAGCTGGTATTCAGAGCACGTCCGAACTGAATAAAATTGAGCCTGTAGCGTTGAAGGCACCAGGTACTGGAGAGGAAATGCCCGACAAGGGAAAGTTAGAAGAGCTTCCGGTCGAGCTTCCGGGACTAAGCTCAGTGACGAACAGGGAAGACACTGATCAGGTCATTAGTGACTTAATCATTAAAGCACCGCTGTCAGCTGAGCAGAGAACCGAACTACACCAACTCTTACAAGAGTTTCAAGGTCAGTTCTCTGAGAGGCCTGGTAGGACTTCTGTCCTTACTCATGATATAGAACTTACCTCGCCAGAGCCAGTACGATCCAAGGCGTACCGGGTGTCACCCCGCCAGCGCGATATTATGGAGGCTGAGGTAAAGAAAATGCTACAGCTCGGTGTTATTGAGGCGGGTGAGAGTGATTATACCTCCCCTTTGATTTTAGTTGAGGTACCGGGCAACGAACCTCGTCCTTGCGTCGACTACCGCAGGCTTAATTCTATCACTAAGGATCAAATTTATCCGATCCCTAACATCGAGGAGCGCCTTGAGAAAGTTAGTAGCGCTCAGTTTATTTCCACCCTAGATCTTGTCAGGGGTTATTGGCAGGTTCCACTTACAGAGGAGGCTAGTAGGTATGCGGCGTTCATTTCACCAATGGGAACATTCCGTCCTAAAGTTTTGAGTTTTGGTTTGAAGAACGCGCCATACTGCTTTTCAAGCCTCATGGACAAAGTGTTGCGGGGACAGGAAGAATTTGCTTTACCGTATTTAGACGACGTAGCGATATTCTCCGCATCCTGGTCTGAGCATATGGCACACTTGCGGGCAGTGCTAACCGGCCTGCGCGAAGCGGGCTTGACAGTCAAGGCTCCCAAGTGCCAATTAGCACAGGCCGAGGTTGTCTACCTCGGTCACGTGATTGGACAGGGTCGTCGCCGCCCCTCTGAAATAAAGGTGGCCGCTGTGCGAGACTTCCCGCAACCGCGCACGAAGACCGATATTCGGTCGTTCTTGGGTGTCGCCGGCTACTATCAGAGGTACATCCCCAGGTACTCTGATATCGCGGCTCCCCTGACGGATGCTCTAAGAAAAACAGAGCCCCAAACAGTCGTCTGGAGCGAGACAAAGGAGAGAGCTTTTAGCGCCCTAAAGAGCGCCCTAACAAGCCAGCCTGTGCTACGATCGCCAGACTATACCAAAGGGTTCGTTGTTCAGTGCGATGCTAGTGAGCAAGGCATGGGCGTTGTACTGTGCCAAAGGGACAATGGAGAAGTGGAACACCCCGTCCTGTATGCTAGTCGTAAGCTGACCTGTCGTGAGCAGGCGTACAGCGCCACCGAGAAGGAGTGTGCGTGTCTCGTGTGGGCCGTTCAGAAATTGTCATGCTACCTAGCCGGCTCGAGGTTTATCATTGAGACGGATCACTGCCCTCTCCAATGGCTGCAGACCATATCTCCCAAAAATGGCCGCCTCCTGCGCTGGAGCCTCGCTTTGCAACAATATTCCTTTGAGGTGCGTTACAAAAAGGGGAGTCTCAACGGTAACGCCGATGGCTTAAGTCGAAGCCCCTAACGTAGGAATCCGCCTCAAAGTTGTTTGTTACTGATGTTTTCTTCCTGAGGCAGGATTTTTAACATATTGCTTTTGTTTAGTGTTTCTAAGTGATTATGTGCTTTCTAGTGCAATTTTCCAATTTGTGGACGCGTTCTGAGTGCTGCTTGACTACTGTAAGGAACTAGGCAGTAGTATAAAAGGGGAAAGAGCCTGGCAGAGCTTAGTGAGGGTTGTCTCGTGCTTGCTGACTGAGCGGTTGCGTTTCGGCGTAGTTCTAACGCTTGCTGGGAACGAGCACAAAAATGGCAACTCTCCCGAAGTGACTTTGCAGTGTCCTATGTGATCCTGAACCCGAGAACGAGGCCTTCTCTGTGCGCTGCGCTCAAGCAACGTCGAGGGACGATCGGTTTCGATTACGTGCATCATCGAGCGACATCCCTCTGGACAGCGGATGCAGTCCCCTGACCATCGGGATCTCCTTCTCCCGGCGGGGCGGTCTGTTACGTCTCGCCTTCGACGCGCGGTATAGCCGGCGCGGATGCAACGGACGCCGCGGCTTCGTTCATCGCTGCCGCAACGCCTCCCGCCAAGCGCGTCCAGGCATGTTTCAGTGCCACGTGTCGTCGTGCGTGCGTGTGTGTGTGTGTGCATGTTTTGCCCACGCTTGTCAAAGCGCGGCAGCCGGGGAGAGGAGCTCTGACCGGCGCCGGCCTGGCGGACGCGCCCGTCACGTCTGGACATGTTGAAGCGACGCCGTATCGGGCGCCTCTTCCCAAGCCGTTCCCTCTTGCCCTCGACTCCGAGGGTATAAAAAAAGACAGCTGCGCCGGACGCGAGGAGAGACTTCGATTTCTTCCTGCGAGTAACGTGGTCGCCCTGACCGGCTGCTCTTTTGCGATGCCAGAATAAACAAGTTGTTCTGTTGCCAGTCGACTCATCCTTTGCCGGGACCTTCGGATGTTTCCTGCTTTGCCCCAGGCCGCCAGGCCAACGCTACCCTTGGGGCTTGCAACCCTTTTGCAACAACAGCAAACCAATTTAAGGACCACGCTGCTTTCAGGTGCATTGCACGATAAGTGGACTCACTCTCTTGTATAGCGTTTAACTCAATACGACTGAAAGAATTGCCAGGTTGCGATATTCAGGCCTACCTCAAATTCGTTTCTAGCCGCCTACTTCCTCCGGCAAAGTGAAGGTGGACTGTGATAGGGCACGTTTATAGGCCTCAGACCATGCGATCGACTGACGGGACAAATCAAAACTGGTGCTGTAGCCTTAGAACAGAATAAGCAGTGATCTGTGAGGTGGTGTTAGCCGTCTGTTCATCCTTTAATTTCCCAACCACTACTCTGAAGAGGCTAAGTTCAGTCCGTTTAAAAAGAGAATGTCTACAACTGCTCAACCAAACGATGGTACTAAGGAAGTGATCCCTAGCTTCAAACGCAGCTACACTTACGTTTACGTTTCTCATAAGAACTGTGATTTCGTAGAAGCCCCCTTTGAGCTACTGCGAACAATGACTTGACGCGAGTATGATCTAGAGTACAGGCCGGTAGATGTTACTAGCGTGCGTGCGTGCGTGCGTGCGTGTGTGTGTGTGTGTGTGTGTGTGTGTGTGTGTGTCTGCGTGCGTGCGTGCGTGCGTGTGTGTGTGTGTGCGTGTGCGTGTGCGTGTGCGTGTGCGTGTGTGTGTGTGTGTGTGCGTGTGCGTGTGCGTGTGCGTGTGCGTGTGCGTGTGTGTGTGTGTGTGTGTGTGTGTGTGTGTGTGTGTGTGTGTGTGTGTGTGTGTGTGTGTGTGTGTGTGTGTGTGTGTGTGTGTGTGTGTGTGTGTGTGTGTGTGTGTGTGTGTGTCGACAGTCTCGTCGTCCAGGCTCTGGTTTCAGGACAGTGATGAAACATGCGCACGTGGGGAAAAATGCTCTGGAGAACAATGGTGCCTGTGGCGTGTCCACTTTCTTTTGTCCTCGTCTTTTTGAGCTGAAAAAGCGTGCATAGTCTTTTGATCCCTCTCTCGCTGTACGAGAAATCAAGTCATTTAAACGAACAACGCCGGTAATTCTGTGTAGAGACAAGGGGCAAACGCCGTCCCATTACGTTGTACCTTCTACGAGGATTTCTCCGACGCTTTCCATTTGAGACGGTAGTCAGGGTGCCCTCAAGTCATTGACAAGTGCACACAGTCTAATCCTGTATTACCTTTGACACCAAGCTCTACCTGCGAAGAGGAGGAAGAAAAACTTTATTAAACAGAAGGGCCGTCGTTTGGGCTTGTGGGTGAGGTCGTTATACCAGGGATCGATTGGCGTGAGCTTCCCTGCGGCCCTATAACGTTTATTCAAAACAAATAATCTTGATAACTTCAAGAAAACGTATCTGCCTCCACTCCCTTAATACTTCAAACACCCTTCTGCCGCGCAAGTTGGTTGCCTAAAAAAACGAATTAAACTCATAGTGGTATAGTGCCCGCACGCACCATGGATAGCATCGAGATAACGTCTACCCGCCACACCACCCATCCCTCACTACCAGAGAACGGTTAATCTGGCGTTCCCTGCAGACGCGAACGCTGCCTGCACCAGCCAATCTTTCTAAATGTATGCCGGTAGTAGTAGTAGTAGCGAATGTCCGGACTCCGTAGAGTATCTGTTACGGGTCCAATGGACTTATTTTTAGAAATGTGGCGGAGAGTTTGAAGGATGCTTCACTCCCGCCACCGGTCGGCCTGGTATTGCACTACCTCCGGGATCGGCCTTGTCTTTAGCGCGTCTATACTATCCTGTGTTTCTATCCCATCTTTGAACTCTCCTACTATCTGCACGTGGTAGCGATTGTGGCTCGGCTTGAGCCAGTGAGCAGGCCTGTGCACTTTCCTTTCCTTTCTTCCTGGCAACAACTGACTGACAGTAGTAGTTGTAGTAGTAAGTAAGTGGTTTTATTAAAATAATAATAAAAAGGAAGGAAAAGATTTTTGCTAGCCCGGCATCTACCATCGATACTGAAGCACCGGAGCTGGGGCAGCGTAAATAAAAAGATAGCAGGAAATCCAGAAATAAAATCAGAGGTAAGGAAGCAGGAAGAGACGATAGGTGCAGAGGAAAATATACACAAACTATCGTACATACACTAAAATGCCGGTAGATAATAATAATAATTGGTTTTTGGGGAAAGGAAATGGCGCAGTATCTGTCTCATATATTGTTGGACACCTGAACCGCGCCGTAAGGGAAGGGGTAAAGGAGAGCGTGAAAGAAGGAAGAGAGAGGTGCCGGTACCCCCATACGCATTTTGTGCTCCCACTGCGGCACCTCTTTCTTCATTTCTTCTATCACTCCCTCCTTTATTTTTTCCCTTACAGCGCCATTCAGGTGTCCGCCGATTAGTGAGACATACTGCGCCCTTTCCTTTCCCCAAAAACCAATTTTCAATTTCCCACCGCAAGGCAACCCTTACCCACATCCTCATATAATGCCCGGCGTCCCCTCCCCTCACCGGGCCGGTGCCTCTCCGATTCTGGGAGGACTAGCAGACCTCACTACGGTCAGCGGACCTGGCCAGGCCGAAGGTGGCCGTCAGCCGGGCCGCATTCGTCATGAACCAACACCACATGAACGTTCAGATCGTGAGTGGGGTCGTGCGGAGACCCAGGAGGCCTGCGGGCCTCGAATTCTCTTGCTAAAAAAGTTTTTCCATCCATCCATCCATCCATCTGTCGCATACAGTGACGACTAGTTTCGAGAAAAGCAGAAGCGCAGTTACTATCTTGCTTGGCAGTAGACATCTCTGTCAACAAAAACAGATACTTCACCTTTCCACCTTAACAAAAATATCTCTCTGCCGTCCTGTGGGTTATTACCGCTGGTCAGCTTGTAAACAAACGCAACGCGACATATTTACCTCGTGGTACAAAAATATCAGTAACCCGATATATATTCCTTCGCAACTGGTGGAAAGCAGCGCATCGGCAGTGTTCGGGAGAGTCACCGCGATAGCGCAACAAAATGATGACGCTTAGATTGCATTAATTACTAGCGCTTGGCAGCGTGTTCAAGAACATGCAATGGGGACATCACCTGCAGATCGAGTGGCTCTTTTGGCGCTTGGTGCATGGCCGTGTACGAAGTTTTATAGTTTCATTAAGGTTGGCGATCCCTTTCATTGCATGGTTGCGCCACGACAGCGTGCAGATGTCTGATCATTCAAGTGACGTGAGCGGTGCAAGTCGGAGGAATCCCTCCCCCCCACTTCCGTATACGCAGATCTGTCTATCTTGAAATACCAGTCACGACTATATGTATGTATGTGTTTCACCGAATACGTCTTCAATGCCTAACCTTATAGTCACAACAACAAACTCGAAAACATGCGTAACCAAGGGGAACTGCTTCTCTCGCTACGTATACCCTTGCATACCTGAGCTAAGCCACTGCCAAAATGTTGTAGTGTGCTGTTTTGCGGGAACTTCAGAGATGTTTTCTTGGCTGTAGCCCCAGGAGTCCTCTGTCGAGCTCGTCCAAATCTACTCAATGGTCGGTTGCCCTCAGTTCAGCTCTCCGCTGTCCACTGCCGCCAGCTGAGCTCGCTGTACCAGACCTTGTTGGTATTCACAGGGGTCGATGAAAGCAGAGCTCCCATTTCTCTGCACTGGGATTTTGTATTTTGGGGACTACGTCAATGTTTTGACAGGCTCATGTGATGTGATATAGTGTGTGTTTTTCGTCGCACTAGAGACGCTTGTCCTCTTATATCGTATGAGCATTTTGTTTAGTGTGTGCAGGTTGGGGTAAGAACCTGTCTGTAATTGTCTCCAAATGATAGCTTCCTCTCTGAGCCCTGCCGCGGTGGCTCAGTGGTTAGGGCGCTCGACTACTGATCCGGAGTTCCCGGGTTCGAACCCTACCGTGGCGGCTGCATTTTTATGGAGGAACAACGCTAAGGCGCCCGTGTGCTGTGCGATGTCTGTGCACGTTAAAGATCCCCAGGTGGTCAAAATTATTCCGGAGCCCTCCACTACGGCACCTAATTCTTCCTTTCTTATTTCACTCCCTCCTTTATCCCTTCCCTTACGGCGCGGTTCAGGTGTCCAACGATATATGAGACAGATACTGCGCCATTTCCTTTCCCTAAAAACCAATTATTATTATTATTACTCTCTGTTGGTTGGGTGGTTGGTTGTGAAACTTTATTTCCAGCGGATATAGAGGAGCGACACGAAGTCGCCCCCCCGCTTAAACGGCGGCCGCTATCCCTTGGACAGCGGCGGCGTCTTCAGCCAGCTGGAGGAGCTTGATCTGTATCCCCGGGTCGGGGCTGAGCAATAGAGCCTCCCAATGAGCAGGGTCGATAATGAAGTGACTCGCGGGTAGGGACTGCGGGCAGTTCCAGATCGTATGATTTAGATCGGCTTTCGCATCACAATTTTTGCATTTGTTTGAGTAGAGTCCTTCCGAATAGAACCTACACAATTGGGGATTTGGATAGGTGTTAGTTTGAAGTTTACGCCAGGCTTTGGCCTGTTGCTTGGAGAGCGTTTTATCTGCTGGGGGGAATCTGAGTCTTGCAAGCCTGTAGTGCTGCAGGATTTCTCTGTAAGAAAACAACCTGTCCTTGCCAGAGTATAGGGCGGGTGGGCTGCACGACCCAGCTCGGCGGGACAGTTCTCGAGCTAGGTTATGAGTCGCCTCATTACCAGCAAGGGAAGCATGAGCAGGCGTCCAGATTAGGCGAATGCGCCGCGTGGGCTGATACTTTAGCAGAATCCGTGCTGCTTGTGGGGAGATTCTTTCAAACGTGTAGTTACGTATAGCCAATTTTGAGTCGCTGACAATAGTTTCTGCCGAGGATCCCACAAAGGCTAGAGCGATGGCTGTTTCTTCTCCAACATGTGTGTGCTGAGTGCGTATAGTGCCCCCAGTTATGAGTGTACCACGTTCCGTGGTGACCACAGCTACCATCTTGTCAGCCGAAGAATCTGCCGCATCTACATATACCACAGAGGTATCATTAATTAAACGTTTGCCTAGTGATTTGGCTCTCTCTGTACGACGTTCAGCGTGGAAATCTGGGTGCATGTTCCGAGGTAGTGGAGGAATGACCAGAAGCTGGCGTATATGTTTGGGAAGGTCAGTTGTGGGTTCGCCTTGTCGTTCGTATGTTATGCCTAGTGTGGACAGAATTTGTCTGCCAGTTGGTGTGGCCGATAGTCGTTCGTACTGCGAGACGGTTACCGCTTCAATAATCTCGCTTAGGGTGTTATGAAGACCGAGACCTAACACTTTCTCAGTCGCTGTGTGCATGGGTAGCCCAACTGCCTGTTTGACGCATTTTCTGATTATGGCCTCCACTTTTTCTTTTTCAGCTGACTTGAGATGTAGGTAAGGGCATACGTAAGCTATGCGGCTTATCACAAAGGCTTGTACTAAACGGAGAGTATTGCTTTCCTTCAAGCCCGAGTGGCGGTTACTAATGCGGCGAATGAGTCGCATAATTTGCTGCGAGGTTCCCTGAAGCTTCCGAATTACGTCACCATTGAAGCCGTGTTCTTGTAGAATTAGGCCCGAGATTTTAATTTTGGGCACTCGAGGAATGGGGACTCCGCGAATACTGAGTTCGATGGCCGGTGGGGTTTGCGCAAGGGATCTGATGTTGCGGAATATGAGAAACTCAGATTTGGCTGGAGAGCACCGCAGCCCCCTAGGGTCTACATAGTTCCCCACGATATCTATTGCATGCTGTAGTCTCTCCTCGATTTCGGCATCATTGCCCTCGGCGGTCCACAAGGTGATATCGTCAGCATAGAGGCTGTGGTGGAGTTTCGGAACCTGCGCTAATTGGAGTGGAAGTTTGAACATTGCAACGTTGAAGAGAAATGGTGATAGGACCGATCCCTGCGGGGTGCCCTTGTTGCCGAGGGGGAAGTCATGCGAGTGGAGACCTCCTACTTGAAAATGCGCCTTTCTACCTGAGAGAAAGTCGCGGATATAGTTGAAGGTGCGGGCTCCCACCCCGAGTTCATGCAGGTTCTCCAAGATCGCATAATGTCTGACATTGTCAAAGGCCTTTTCCAGGTCAAGTCCAAGAATTATTCTGGTGTCCCGCGTTTTTGCCTCAATAATCTGATGTTTGAGCTGAAGCATTACATCCTGCGTAGAAAATTTTGGTCGAAATCCAATCATGGTTGGAGGGTGCAGCTCGTTCTCCTCCATAAACCGGTTGAGGCGGGTATGAACTACGTGCTCCATGAGCTTACCTACACAAGACGTGAGCGAAATCGGCCTGAGGTTCTCAAGGCTGAGTGCCTTCCCTGGCTTTGGGATGAGAATGATCTCTGCCGTTTTCCATATTTGTGGGATGGAGCCCTCCGACCAGCATTTCTGCATATACTCAGTAATTGTAGCGACACTTCATCCAGGTTGCGGAGGATCTTGTTCGATACTGCATCTGGGCCAGTGGCGGATTTGCAGTTTAGCCTGGCAATCTCTGCCCTAACCCCATCCACAGTAATGGGGGAGTCGAGTTGCGTGTTTTCCGGACCAGCATAATCTGGGAAGGCTTGGATAGGAGCATTGCCAATATATCTATCTTTAAGTTCAAGGAAAAGGTCCTCTGGTGGGCCTGCATACTCATGCACAAGCTTCTGCAGGTTCTGCCTCTGTGTGGTTCTGCTACCTGTAGGGTCAAGTAGATGACGGAGCAAGTGCCAAGTCCTAGAGACTCCCATATTGCGATCCATTTGGTTGCATATGTCATCCCAGTTTTGTTGAGTAAGTTTAGCTGCATGATTTTCGATCTCCTTGTTTAGCCTAGCTATTCTTCTGCGCAGATTGCGGTTCCACCGCTGTCGTTTGAGTCGGTTCTCGAGTCCTCTCTTTGTCTCCCATAGGTGTAAGAAGCCGGCTGTCCGCAATCTCCAGGTGGTCAGCCTGGTCTAACGTATGGGTGACTGCTTTGGCATCTTGACAAAGATCATGTGCCCAGATATCTATGTCTAGTATTTCGGGGGTATCAGCTTCTCGGGCGGCTCTTTTAGCGCGGAACGTGTCCCAATCGACAAGGGTGGGGGCTCGAGCGCTACGACGTTTGGGGCCAGTTGAGGTCACTATTTCCAATATGTAGTGATCGCTGCCGAAATTTTGTTGAGTGTTTATCCATGTTGGAGTGCCCGAATTTTTAGCAAAAGTCAGATCGGGAGACGTATCCCTGGAAACACTGTTACCGCAGCGGGTGGGGACTTGTGGATCTGTAAGAAGAGTCAACCCACACTGTTGTGCGGTGAGCCACAGTTTTCTACCTTTAATGTCCTCCTGTGCGTAACCCCAAGCCGTGTGTTGGGCATTAAAGTCTCCCGTGAAAATGACGGGGTGATTGCCTGCGAGCTTCAGGGTCGCCTGAAAAAGCGGGCCGAAGCTTGCTTTCCGTAACTTTGGGCTGCTATAGACATTCAGCACAAACAGACTGTGGTCGGGTTTCCTAGGCGGAATTAATTCGACTAGCACGTGTGTGACATTTGTGACTGGGGTATCGTGCTGTACTACCGTAATATTTCGTTTGACAAGAGTCGTGACTCCAAGCGTTCCACCCCCCGATGAAAAGGATTGATACCCAGCTAGCTTGCTATTAGTTTGTCTCTCTTGTAGTGCGATTAAGTCCGGTCCGTCCCTATTGTTGAGGAATTGTTGGAGTACAGCTCGTTTGCGGCTAAATCCTCGGCAGTTCCACTGCCAGATGGTGTAATTGGGTTGTGGCGCCATGTTGTTGCTAGTCGGATACCGCTTCAGAAGAAGCGGGTTTGCGAATTTTGTGAGGAAGGAGCCTGCTCTCTGCTTCCTGCTGCCAGCTGCCTAAGTTATTTCCTGCCGGTGTCTGCATAATTCTTCCATGATGGAAGTCATTGTAATTTGCACTTAAATGAGGGTGCTGTTAGTCTGCGTTTGCGCTTCTTCAATTTTGTGAATGGTGTCGGCTAGTGTTTGGCCTTCGGACAGGGAATCGCCTGCTTTTCGCTTAGGCGGGGGTGCCCGCGTTGATTCAGCATGCATGTCCGCTCCGGCGGAGGTTGAGGGGGTAGGGTTATTGGCGCCATCGGTCGTAGGCGGTGACCCAGCCTGCATTTGTTGCTGTTTTAGAGCGGCATTTTCTTTCTTTGGGTCCTCGACCTTACGAAGTAATTTCCCTACCAGCACTTTCAGGTCTGCTAGCTCTGAGGGGTTGGAGTTAGATTTCTGGGAGGCTTTATCTGCCCAGCCTACCTTTTGCGTGCCGACGGCGTCCTGGTTCAAACCGGGGTTCCGTGGCTGGTGTGAAGGAGTCCTGGATTTGGAGGCCGACCGGCCTCTCGGTTCCAGTCGTGGAAAGGAGCTGGATCGATTTGTTCGTCCCCTGCTTTTGGAGCGGCTGCGTCGCTCTTTAGACTGCGGCGACTCTTGGCTATGCTGGGTCAGATGTTGGCGTTCCTGTTCCCAGCGGCGTTTGATGACAATGTATGGAGTGCGGTAGATTTCGCGGCATTTGTTGCTGCCCAGTTCATGGCCCTTACCGCACAAGGCACACTCAGGCTCGCAGCTATGTGTCTCAGGAGGATTGGCCACGCCGCATCCGCGGCAGCGAGCGTTTTTCGGGTCCGGGCAAACGTCTCTGCGATGTCCGAGTTGTCCGCACAAAGAACACACTTCGTATTTTTTTTTGTAGAGGCAGCAGCGAATCATGCCACCACCGAAGCTGATCCAACGGGGAACTCGCTCACCGTTGAAGAGAATGAGTACCGTCTGCGACTGCGCACCCATGCGCCGGACTCCACATATTGGAGGATTCCTTGGATGCTGAAGGTTCGCAAGGATGTCAGCGTCCGATAGATGTTTCGGAACGCCTTGGATCACTCCTTTACCACTGCCATCCGGCGTGGCGACATACGAGGTGATGGCGATCTTGTTCTCGCCGTAGATGAGCTCCTTGATGTTTAAGTAGCGTTCCACTCGTACCGCGGAATGGGTGGCCACCAGTATGGTGTGTTGCTTGAAGTTGAGTAGCATGCAGTCTTCAGATGATTCTGCCAAGGTGAGGCCCGCGGCGTCCCGGATGAGTTGAAAGATGCCGAGTTGGCCACAGCTCTCGAGTATACGGAGGCCACCTTGGTTAGGCCCTTGGGTAGGCGAGGTAGGTTCGACGCCACCGATTGTCGAGCAAGTCGTCGGCCAAGCTTTTTCGCAGAGGAGTCGGCAGAGTGCCGCATGCTGCCCTGTCCCTGGGCGCGATCGGTTCCATTGTGTGCCGCGGGGTTATTCCTTTGGCGTTCGTGACCGGAGCGTTTCGATTCACCGACGGTGAACCAACCATATTGGTGCGAAACTTCTTCGGGGCTAATGTCAGTCCCGTCCACGGTGACTTTCATGTCCAATGTTGGAGGAAGATCCCACTCAGATAATGCGGCACAGCCCCGTCAGAGCGGGGTCGCTAGGCCTGGCGTGGGCCTAGCGGGCCGTGCGTACCGGCGAGAGCCAAAACGCAGAAAAGTCCGCAGAAACAGGCAAAAACGGACTTGCCGATGCGTCCGACGGCGTTATCCGAGCTTCGAAGACGAAATCCAGGCAAGAGCGGTGTTGACCGTAGCTGAATTCAGCGGTGGGCATGGGTGAAGCGAGGAGCGTTCGCGCGAGCGTCCGATCCACGCCACGTCCGAGCCGGTTCTCCCCTTCTCTCTGTTGAGAGATTTGTGGGACGGGGGATATCGGATCCTTCCGCCTCTCTTGTTTTGTAGTATGAACGAGTATTCCTTGTGCGCTGGTACGAGTTCCGCGGTCTTGTTGGATGCTCGGAAAGTAGTGTATCCTCGAGCTATCATGTCGGCCTCTTCGTTCCCTGCCACCCCCGTGTGTCCCGGTAGCCACACAAGTTTTTCTGTGGTCTTGTCGATTTCTTCTTCGTGGCTTTTAATTCTGTCGTTCGCAGCGAGGAATATACGGAACACATGACGACCTATCCTGTCATTCATGTAATTTCGGCAGCCTGTTTGAGAGTCCGTGAGTATTGTTAGCGACCGTCCGGTTCTATAGCCCTCCGCCACCGCTAGAGCCACGGCTACTTCCTCGGCCTCTGCTACCGTGCAGTCTCGCATAGGCACGCTAGTTATTTCGTGCAGAAACGAATCGACCACCGTGACCAGTGAAAGTTTGGTGCCTCCTCCTCGAAGACGCGTCTTCATAGACGGTCGTGTCATAAGGAGCGTATGTTTTATCGAAAAATTTGGCCCTCGCTCTCTGTCAGTGCACGTTAAAGATCCCCAGGTGGTCAAAATTATTGCGGATCCCTCCACTACGGCACCTCCTTCCTTTCTTCTTTCACTCCCTCCTTATCCCTTCCCTACGGCGCGGTTCAGGTGTCCAACGATATATGAGAGAGATACTGCGCCATTTCCTTTCCCAAAAAAAACAATTATTATTATTATTACTCTTCTGCCTCGGTGGAGGTTGGGGTCCATGTTTCCTGGTATTGGCGCTACCTTGAGGGATTTACGAAGCTCTTCCGGGATCGTTTCCGTCCTCGTCATTTCTTGCATCTGGTCGCGGTATCCGAGTCTCTGTAAGCGCGCTCTTCCAGTCGACGTCTGCAGCAGCCTTAGCTTTTGCAACTCGAGCTGCGCCTCCCGTAGCTCCTCGAAGGTGTTTTGCTGACCCAGGGCCATGAGTTTTTCTGTAGACGTGTTCAGCGGTAGTCGGAGCGCTGTCTTACACACTTTACGCAGCAGGAAATCCGCTTGTTGTATTTCGATCTTGTTCAGGCACTCGTAGGGTAGGCTGTACGTGATGCGGCTAACGACCGGGCTTCTGACTAGTTTTAGTGTGTCCTCTTCGCGCATGCCATGTTCCCTATTAGTGATGCGGATAATCGTGCGTGCGACCTATAGCGTGGTTGCTTTGAGCAAGGAGAGTGTTTTTGACCACCTGCGGTTCTTTAACGTGCACTGACATCGCACAACACATGGGCCTCTGGAATTTCGCCTCCGTCGAAATGCGATCTCCGTGGCCGGTATCGAACCCGCGTCTTTCGGGTCAGCAGCCGAGCGCCATAACCTCTGAGCCACCACGGCGGCTTTTTGTAAAGCTATGCAGGACCGAACCTGAGTGCTCGTGTTATAAAGGCGAAAGCCTACATATAGGCTCATGACTCGCAAACGGGGATGTTCGCACAAAAGTTACTAAAGCTTTCAATCAAACGCGGTTCGGATGACCACCGAGATATATGAGACAGGCGTCATTTCCTTTCCTTAAATTGTCTAGCAGGCAAGGTCTCGCGCCGAACAGGCGGTGGGGTTCTTCCGTGGACCCCTTGGCAACGCTGCAACGCTGTCGCGTCCCAATCTTAAAGACGAAGCTTAAGCGCCCTCCAATGTGGAAGCAGTTGCGTCAGGTTGAATCGCAAAGAAAATGATAAAGCCGTGTGGCTGATGAGTGTGAGACGTCATTGAGTGGCGCCTCCACTGTTCGAGAGCAGCGCTCCCCACACAATTCTGCCAGACGCCTCCTGAACGCCGATCCGGAAGAATGCCGCGTAAACGCTCTTTGTAGTCTTTAATGAACGTCATCACAAGCATCAGCGACACAAGCACAACACCGCGCTATACACTTTCAACTCACCGCACTTTAAGTCGCCAAAGTGCCCCCGGAATTTCTTTTCAAGCGAAAGCTTTACTGCCGCGAACTTGCGATTTGGCCTTGGCGGTGCGCCGAGGAGGCACATGACGTCACAACGCGCGCCACTTCGCGAATATTTCTCTTTTTTGCTCCGTATTCACTACTGCGCATGCGCCACTAGTAGCACCGAGCCACAGGTGTACCGTCGCTGCGCAGCGCCGCGCCTTTCCTCAAAATCCAACTTTCAATTTTGAGTTTTCTCTTCTTTCTCCCCCTCCTTTATCTCCTCCTTTATGGCTCGGTTCGGGTGTCCACGGAGATATGTGAGACGGTTACTGTGCCATTTCCTTTCCTCAAAAAAAATTGGCGGTGGTTTAGCTCTGGTGAAACCTGAAGTTACGCGATAGCTACAGCTGGTCGAGTGGAACTTGGTCACGTGGCCAACCACGTGACGAACCACGTGATCAGCCACGGCGCCTTGCCGCCGGCAGCTGCTCCGCTTCACGTGACCAACCATGTGACAGTGTAGCGGCGCCGCCACATGGTTGCAGCGCCGCCACGCCTAAGGCTCGAAAAGCTACCGTAATGCAGCTATCGCCACAAAACCAAACAAAACAAGTGAGCCGACGGCGTTCATAGAGTTCATTGGCGTTGACAACTTTGCAAAAGCCGTTCATTTTCACGAAAGGAAAGGCGCACAATCGGTTCCGTCGCTCAGTGGAGACCTCAATCTCGCTTTCATGTACGTGGCGTTGGTGTCCAACTGCAAAAGCCTGCTTTGATTGCGTTCCGCACACTGGATAGACAGCGCACCCTCCCTGCCACCCTGGGAGGTGGCATGCAGTTAATGGTTGATCGCGAGAGATTGATCACCAAATGAACGCTGCGGCCTAGCTATTGCTGCAGTGCCGCATGTCAGCCACAACGCTGTCAGCGCTAATGCATTCGAGACACATCTCTCTCTCACCACCGCCACATGTACAAAAACACGAATGAGGCGTCCGCATATCCATGGTGCCAGTTATGCGAACTTCCTTTCCTCAAGGCAATCGCTGTCCAGAACATTGTCCACGCTAACACCAATGAACGCACTGAACGCCGACATCTTTCCCTTTGTATATCCTGGATTATCTGAGTTAATCCGCATTAATTTTTTTCTCCTCCTTTCACTGCTGGCATTCGCCAGAAAATAATATTAATAATAATAATAATAATTGGCTTTTGGGGAAAGAAAATGGCGCAGTAACTGTCTCATATATCGGCGGACACCTGAACCGCGCCGTAAGGGAAGGGATAAAGGAGGGAGTGAAAGAAAAAAGGAAGAAAGAGGTGCCGTAGTGGAGGTCTCCGGAACAATTTCGGCCACCTGGGGATCTTTAACGTGCACTGACATCTCGGACAACCTTTGCGTAGCCTGTCTGTTCAGTGAGTTAGTTTTTTTATAGACCAGGAACGCAGGCGAAAGTACTGTTCTACTCAAGTGTAACAATGCGACATTGTGGCGCATTTAACTGTGCGTATGGGCAATTGGAAAATTAGTTTGGGGGGAAAGGAAACGGCAAACATTGTCTCACATATCGGTGCACACCTGAACTGCGCCATAAGGAAAGGGGCAAGAGAGAGAGAGAAATAACTTTTATTTGCAACCGTCAAAAATTACGGAGGAGAAGGCTATAGTCTAAACCACCATTCATTACCCTAACCTTCGGCAGGAATCCCTTGGGACTCGGCGGCGGTCAGGTGTGCCTCAAGGAAGTGTTCTTTCCCCCCGCTCTTTAACGTCGTAATGGCTGACCTTCCCTATTCGTTGAAAAAAAGTTGCAGGCAGGTGCGTATGTCAATATATGCTGACAATATCTGTATTTGGATTACTGGCTACCGACACAAGCGATTAGCCCTGATAGCTCGACAGGCTCTACTTTCGGTACAAGCTTACCTTCAAGGCGTGGAATTGTCTCTATCAGTGGAAAAATCCGGCTTTGTTCTGTTTCCAGGTATAGGAAGACGCCAAGCGCGGTTGAAGACAGACCTCGGTAACTATTGCATCCGTCAATTCAACCACAGCGTTTCCTGGGCGTCATTATTGACTCCCGTCTACAGTGGCAAAAATCTGTGGACGCGATTGTGTCATCTATATCTTCGCGTCTCAATGTGATCCGTAGAATTGCACGTGAGCAATGGGGAAACCATCCTCCTTCAATGGTCAAACTTCACGAAGCGCTGGTGGTCAGTCGCATAATGTATCAATTACCTCTAATTTCCCCTTCGGCCCCACAGCTTGAACGTCTGGAAATGGTCCACAGAAAGGGCCTAAGAAGAGCCATTGGAGTTCCTCAGGCGGCTGCGAACAATGAAGTACTTCATGAGTCTCGATCGAAACCTCTTAGCCTTGTCGCTTCTCAGAGACTACTCATGCATCTTGGCCGCCTAGGAGAGACAGTAGCTGGGCGGTCCCTTCTCCAGCAGCTCTGCAAGAGATATGAGTCGAAGGCCTACTTGGCACTTAATACTCTTAGTTCTTTAGGCCTTAATGTCTGAAGGCAAAGGAAACGGTTGATACCCCCCTTGTCTTTTCCGACCCTCGATTGCAAGGTGACAATTCCCCATGTGATATATATATATATATATATATATATATATATATATATATATATATATATATATATATATATATATATATATATATATATTAAAGAAGTCAACAGTCACCGAAACCAAGGTGCATAGGGGAATGTTTTTAATTTTTTTTTATTTGTAGTGCCAATCAAACGGTTTAAAGAAAGTTACTTATAAAGCAGCTGAAAAAACAACCATGCCGCCGGTGGGAACCGAACGCACGACCTCCGAATATCGCGTCCGGTGCTCTTACCAACTGAGCTACGGCGACGGCTGTCCAATCTGCTGCTTTCGTGGGTATTTATGTTTACTACTGGGTGTAAGCGAACCTTGAGAGTGTTGCCATAGGTAGCATAAGAGGGCTCTCGCACACTTTCCGCCCTCGCCGTTAGATGACGTTCTACGTCACACTCGCGGTATTACAGGACGTGCGACGTCCACCGCTATGGTCGAGGGTGGCGCTAAACTAATGCCAATTGATTGGCATTAGAAATTAAAAAATAGAAAAAATTCCCCTATGCACCTTGGTTTCGTTGACTGTTGGCTGTTGACTGTTGACTGTTGACAAGTAGGTTGCGTTCGCTTCCGGCGGGAAAAAGTTAAGAGAAGTGGGCACATCTGCAGAGAGACATTTATCTGTCAACCTTTCGACCGCGGTGCAGTCTTCTTCAGGACTGCAGTGGTATCGCGTCAGACCGACGTTTTAAGTTTGTGAGTCGCAGAGGAGGAGAGCGAAAAACAAATGTTACCTCCAAATAGCAGCAACAGTTGAAAAAATTTTGAGAACTTAAAAATTTGCGGTGAGGGGAGCAGACAGGGACATGATTGGGGGAGGAAGAAGTGGTGCCAGGGGTGTCCCGCCCCCTGGAGGTGGAGCGCTTGCGAGAACTGGAGCGGCCCCTGGAGTTGGAACGACCGCGGGAGCTAGAACGACCCCGGCAGCTGGAAGGGCCCTTGCAGCTGAGGTAGTCCCGGGATCCCGAGTGACCTCGGGAGTTGGAGGGACCTGTGGACTTGGAGTGACCGCCAGATCCTCTCTCCGTGTCCAGGCGCACAGCCGATTCCCCCTCCAACAATGAAGCGACCAACGAGTCCAGGCGCGGGAAGGATTCCTGTCGCATGCGAAATCCCCCTCTGCCCTGGTTCTTGGTCTGCTCTGTCGTCCAGACGCGTTGTTCTCGCTGTCTGTTGCTGCCTTGTTCTCATTGTCTCGCGCTCGTTCTTCCCACTCTCGCTTCTTTATGTGCGGGGTCCTATACAGTTCCCGGCACTTCTTGTCTCCGAGTGTGTGCTCTTGCCCACATAAGGCACACTTTGGATCACAAGTACGTTCCTTAGGGGGGTTGTTCATACCACATCCACGACGCTTAAAGTTGTCTGGGTTCGGGCATACGTCGGCTCGATGTCCGAGTTGGCCACATGTCACACAGACTTCATATTTCAATGTATAACTCCTTTCCCACAGCCGTCCGCAGTAGCCAGGTAGACGAATGCTTGAACACGTCCTTTTGGCGTTGGAATGGATTCAATTTTCAGGTACTTTTGCATCCTCTTCGGAATGTCAGTGCCTATAAGAATCGAGTTTTGCTTGTGGTTGACGAGTACGATATCTTCTTAAACTTCCGCCGATTTAAAACGTGCTGCCATCTTCACCGCGACCGCCACTGTTGCGTCAGTACCTTCCACGATCAGTTTGAGACCACCTTTCGGTCTGAGCACTATTTTATGGAGGTCGGGGGCGATGGCGTTCCGTGGACGATGGCGTTCGTGGGCCCCTTGACAACGCTGCAACGCGCTGTCGTGTCCCGCTCTTAAGGACTGACCTGTTCTTTTTAAAGTTCTAGCTGTGTTTTATTTGCTTTTTATTTATTTAGGTTTTATTTTTATTTAACTTTTATTTTTACACTTTTCTTTATTTTTCTACATCACGACTCTTTTGTGATTCGTCTTTAAGAGCGTTACACGACAGTGTGTTGCAGCATTGCCAAAGAGTCCAGTGATAATAATAAATAATTGGTTTTGGGGGGAAAGGAAATGACGCAGTATCTGTCTCATATATCGTTGGACACCTGAACCGCGCCGTAAGGGAAGGGTAAAGGAGGGTGTGAAAGAAGAAAGGAAGAGAGAGGTGCCGTAGTGGAGGGCTCCGGAATAATTTCGACCACCTGGGATCTTTAACGTGCACTGACATCGCACAGCACACGAAGCTCTAGCGTTTTTCCTCCATAAAAACGCAGCCGCCCCGGTCGGGTTCGAACCCGGGAACTCAATCGTCTTTTCGGTGCGACGCCTGACTATACTCCGTCTCACAAGATGGTTGCAGCACTACGAAAGGTACAGCTCTCTCGTCCAATCAGGATGGCGCGCACTACATTAGTGTGTTCCTACGCGCCTGTGGCTCGATCCACCTGATGTCCAGGTGGCTTCTTTCTACCACTATTTATAGTAGCACCGAGCCACAGGTGTTCCACCGCGCAGCGCCGCGCCTTTCCTCAAAATCCAACTTTCAATTTTCAGTTTTCTCTCGCTTCTTTCCCTCCTTTATGTCTTCCTTTACGATGCGGTTCGGGTGTCCACCGAGATATTGTCTTTCTTCTTTCCCTCCCTCCTTTATCCCTTCCTTTACTGCGCGGTTCGGGTGTCCACCGATATATGTGAGACAACCAGGGTACTGTTCTCCTCAGTTCCTCTGTTGTCGCGTCGCAGTAAATTTCAGTAATCGTGTCATGTGCATATAAATTTATTTACTCCAGCGTGCCGAGGCAGCCGAGTGTCGATGGTGGCGAAATGCAAAACAAGCCCATGTGCTGCGCGAGAGGCAACGCACGTTAAACGGGTTCGATCATCTCATCGTCCTCATAACAACTGAATTCAGCACTGCTGGTTGTGTCGTCCTCCAGGTTGACAACAGTGGCCGGTCCCTGGTCAACAACATCGTCGATGATGTGGTCCAGTTTTCTCATCTCATCTTCCTCACTGATAATATGCTGCACGTAATTCTTCCATTTCTCAACAGTCACTTGCGTGATGCCTTGCCAAACCAGAGGCTCGACGTCTTGGAGCTTAAACGTCTTGTTTTGGCTGGCCACGAAACCCTTGACGTCGCTCCAGACAAGCTCTATCGGGTTCAGTTGGCAGTGGTACGGTGGCAGGCGCACAACGAGATGGCCAGCAGCTTTAGCAATGCAGTCGACACGGTATTGCTCCCCACCTGTGTTCACATTGCTGACAAGCTGCATGAGCTCGGCCTTCACCATGCCGCTGCTCCACGCGACACCTTTTCCGGACAGTCAAGCCTGTATGTCCTTTTTGAGGCTACTCATCCGCGGCACTTTATCCTGCTTCACAGAATGATATGGCGCGTTGTCCATCGCTATAACGCTGCCGGGTGGTAGTAGTGGGAGAAGTCTCCTGGAGAACCAGTTTTCGTAGTGTTCCCCGTTCATTTCCTCGTGGTAATCGCCCGAGTTTTTCTTCGCTCGGAAAACTTCCGCTGCGCCTTCGACAAAACTTTGCTCACTACCGCAATGCGTCACAATAAGCCTGCCACCTTCGCCACTGGGGTTTTGTAGACCAGTCGACAGTCCGGATCGATGCGCTTGGTGTGCAGATTGGATGGTGCAGTCAGTCCACACTCGACTTCGCGTGTGGCCGGCGTTAACCCACGTTTCGTCGGTGAAGAAAATAGGCCTACCCTGGCGTCGCAGCTCCGCTATCTGGCGCAGGTACCAGCGGCGACACTGCACAATGTGCGTCGCTTCGATTAACATCGCATTCCGAGAGCGCTTCTTATATCGGAAGCCAAGTTTCTTCAACATCCTCTGCATTGTAGCTGCGGACACGGTCGGTAGCGTTTCGTCCTCTTCGAAATGCGCAACCACCTTCGCGATAGTTGGAATTTGCCCTCTCTGGAAAAAGGTGTGTACCACCCTTCGCAACACGCTCAGGTCAAAATCGTCCAGCATCTTCGTCCGCTCGCGGCCTCTTCCGCCAACACGCTTCTTCGGTGACAACACTCGGCCCGCGTTCAACGTCTCCGTTGTCCACTTGTAAAGCGTTCGCTCGCTCACCTGCGTGAGTTTTGCCGTCCTCTTGATGAGCGCATTTGTACTCCAACTGCCCCCGCACTCGACGCGAAGCGCTTCAAGAACATTTAAAGCCACCTGCTTCGCCTGCTTGGGGAAACAGCGCACTGTCGGTGTAGAGCACACAGGAGACACAACAGACTCGTCCGACGCCATGTTGGAAAGTGGCGACGCATCACTACCTCGCAGCAGGCCTCCGCAGAGCTGTGTCCGTACGGGCTTTGTCTGGTAATTTAACCAGTGATTGAAACACTCCCTACCATTTAAATATACCTGTCCAAATCATGTTTTTAGTTGCAATGCTTATTGTTTTGATTAATAGTCATACACTCCTCAAATATTCGAGGGACTATTTTCTGCGTTTCTGCAGCCCTGATTGGACGAGAGAGCTCTACCTTCCGTAGTGCTGCAAACATCTTGTGAGACGAAGTATAGTTGGACAATTTAAGGAAAGGAAACACCCGCCGCGGTGGCTCGTTAATAATAACCAGGTGGTCGAAATTATTCCGGAGCCCTTCACTACAGGCACCCCTTTCTTCCTTTCTTCTCTTAGGCGCTCCTTTATCCCTTCCCTTAGGGCCCGGTTCGGGTGTCAGCCGAGATGTGAGACAGATACTGCGTCGTTTCCTTTCCCCAAAAACCAATTTTCAAGGAAAGGAAATGACGCCGGTCACACATATCTTGGTGGACACCCAAACCGCGCCGTAAGGGAAGGAATATGAACTGAAAATTGGCTTTAAGGAAGCGACGCCTGTCGCACATATCTGTGTACTCTTCCGCTCTTGGGGTTTTTGCTGACGACACGAAAATTTAATTGGATGGTAGAGGTATACAACTTCGCTGTAAAAGAAAGATTGAACTCGTTCTAGTGTGGTGTCCGCAAGCACCATGGATAGGATCAACATAACGTCTGTCGCAAACGGTGACGACTAGTTTCGAGAAAAGCAGAAGCGCATTCACTACCTGCCCCGCCGCGGTGGCTCAGTGGTTAGGGCGCTTGACTACTGATCCGGAGTTCCCGGGTTCGAACCCGACCACGGCGGCTGCGTTTTTATGGAGGAAAAACGCTAAGGCGCCCGTGTGCTGTGCGATGTCAGTGCACGTTAAAGATCCCCCGTGGTCGAAATTATTCCGGAGCCCTCCACTACGCCACCTCTTCTTCCTTTCTTCTTTCACTCCCTCCTTTATCCCTTCCCTTATGGCGCGGTTCAGGTGTCCAACGATATATGAGACAGATACTGCGCCATTTCCTTTCCCCAAAAAACCAATTATTATTATTATTATTTACTACCTCACTTGGCAGTGGACATCTCTGTCAACATAGACAGTTACTGGAACTTTTCCACCTTAACAAAAATATATCTCGGCTGTCCTCTTTGTTATTACCACTGGTCAGCTTGTAAACAAGCACAACGCGCAATATTTGCACCGTGGTGCAAAAATATCAATAACCTGATATAAATTCCATCGCATGTGGTGGAAAGCAGCGCATCGCCAGTGTTCGGGAGAGTCATAGAGATAGCCCATCAAAATGATGACTCTTAGATTGCATTAATTACTAGCGCTTTGCAACGTGTTCAACAACACACACTGGGATCATCAACTGCGGATCGAGTGGCTCTCTTGGCGCTTTGTCCGTCTGATACTTTCTGTTATCGACAGATGTTTGTAAATACCATTTGGTAAACATTGCACGTTTTCACTACGACAGCGTGCAGATGTGTCTGATAGATAAAGGAATCCGCAAACTCCTTCAAATGACTGTTTGGGTGCAATTCAAAGCAACACCCGGGTTCTAACCCGACCGTGGCGGCTGTGTTTCAATGGAGGGGAAACGCCTTTAAAGGCAACCCTGTGCTGTGCGATGTCAGTGCACGTTAAAGATCCCCAGGTGGTCGCTTTCGCCTCCATCGAAACGCGGCCGCCGCGTTCGGGTTCGAGCCCGGCTACTCCGTATCAGTAGCCGAGTGCCCTAACAACTGAGGCACCGCGGGAGGTGAATAGAAAGAATAATAATAGTTGGTTTTGGGGGAAAGGAAATGGCGCAGTATCTGTCTTATATATCGTTGGACACCTGAACCGCGCCGTAAGGGAAGGGATAAAGGAGGGAGTGAAAGAACAAAGGAAGAAAGAGGTGCCCGTAGTGGAGGGCTCCGTAATAATTACGACCACCTGGGGATCTTTAACGTGCCCTGACATCGCACAGCACACGGGCGCCTTTAGCGTTTTGCCTCCATAAAAACGCAGCCACCGCGGTCGGGTTCGAACCCGGGAACTCCGGATCAGTAGTCGAGCGCCCTAACCACTGAGCCACCACGGCGGGTGATCGAATAGAAAGAGCAGAATTTGTTTTAGGCAGTATTGCTTATAGACGTCGCAATCTAGAGGCTCATGTGGTATGCGGTGTCAGTGCACGTTTAAAATGCCCAGGTGGTCGAAATTATACCGGAGACACCACTAAGGCACATCTTTGCCTCCTCCTTCTTTCACTGCCCCCTTCCCTCTGCCTCTCTGGCCTTACGGAGTGGTTTGGGTGTGTCCACCGAGATATGTGAGGCAACTACCGCACCATTTACTTTTCTCAAAAACCAATTTTGACAATTCCTTACATTCACGACGATTGCCAAAAATTATAAACAGGCAAATTAAGAAAAGAATATGAGTAAGATTTTAAAAAATGCCAGAAAATGAAGCGTGACGAAGGTGCTTAAAAAAATTAGGCAAAGGTTCCCACGCAATCGAAATCCCAGACGCGGCTTAGTATTCGCCGCCCCGCTCACATCCAACGCCTTCCTCGCGCACGTGAAATGCACCTATACCACCCCCGATGTCCCTTGCAAGAACCTTGATTACGCGGGCTCACCCCAGCGCGAGCTTGACGCCCTTATTACAGAATCAGAATTTCGCGCCGCCCTATTAAAATTTCTCTATACCGCTGCCAGACCCAATCAAATTACAAGTTTCAAGTTTGTTGAGTAACGCACACAGTAATAATGAATACAATAAAATCAGTACAGAAGGAGGTCCCATAGTGCGCTAGAGTCTGGGGGTGGTTGTAGTGAAAGCATTTATATGAATATTGCAGAGAGGTTGCGTGGGGAGCAATCCCTAGTGGGCCGCTCCCTTTACAGTACTAGGTGGAGTCCCTTATTCAGGAACCCCATTGGTCTGGGCCGCCACTCGAGCTCGCTGAACTAGGGCTTGTTGGGCCGGTAGGTCCAGGTAGCTGGACCTCTCGGGTGGGGGAGGGGTTAGGGGCGGAAGAGAAGGATTGTGTTGGCATGCCCAGACCATGTGGAACGTGTCAGCCACCTCCCCACAGAAAGAGCAGAGGCCAGAGAAAGAAGTCTCGAAATGTTTGAGCACTGCCGGGCACAGTAGAGTGTTAGTAAAAAGTCTAACCAGTATTCTCTCGTCCGCTTTCCCTAGCCCCTTGAGAGCAGCCCGGTACTGACGGTGCGAGTGCCGGTAATAAGCGGAATATCTTTGAAACAGAGGATAGGAGTCCTGGTCCAGATCGGAAGGGTTTACGTCGGGGGCCCGGTTAGTGAGTGCGCGGGCGACCGAGTTGGCGGCCTCATTCCCTGGTAGGCCCTGGTGGCCTGGAGTCCACATGAGAAATCGGGTCGTGGGGTCCTGATCCCGAGCTGCTCTCCGAAGTATTCGTTGCGCTGTTGGCGTTATCCTGCCCAGTTCATAATTCTGGCAAGCCCCTCGCGAGTCAGATATGATGAATTTAGATTCAGCGTGGGAGGCGGCTAGGGCGATTGCTACCTCCTCCGCGTGGGTTGTGCTAAGTGCCTTAAAAGTGAGACCGTTCACCAGTCTTCCCCCGTGAATGACTGCGGCCGTGTACCATCCTCCCCTGGAATGATGTGGGCCCGCTATACTATAGGCTGCTATAGATAGGCTGATATAGCTAGAGCTGACAGTACTACGTTTTCTGGAAGGAGGGGAAAGCTGCCATTGCAGTGGCTTTTTAATTGCATCCATGGATGCACATACGAATGTTCTGGCAAGCCCCTCGCGAGTCAGATATCTTCAGAGCAAAGTAAGTGGGGTCAAATCGCAAACAATGGAAAGCAGTGTATTAAGTAATTAGAATAAATATACAACCTACAGAAAGCGACGAAAACAATATTATGTGTGAAAAACGGAACAAAAACTATATACAGTAACATTTTTGAAATATATGCAAAGAAAATGAAACTTCACACAAGGATTACTGCTGTTTAGACGTGCACTGCACAGCAAATTAATTAAATGCTCTTTAATGCGATGATGAAATGAGTGAACAGTAAACGACGCTTTAATTTCACATGGTGAAGTATTCCAACAGGGTATGCCGGCCAATATTGCTGTAAATTTTCCGCAATTAGTCCTCACTTTAGGCTAAAGAAGATTATTACGCTGTTGAAACCTAGTAGGATTAGTATTTATAAGCTGATCAGTAAAGCCATCAATATGAGCGTGATGAGTAATTAGCTTCTACATAATAATGGATAATTTCACAGCGAATGATTGTTGCAGTGGTAGTATGCGCAACCTATGATAAAGTGGTAAAGAGTGTGTTTGGAATGAACTGAATGACATGAGCCTGATGGCTTAGATTCTGAAGGCGCTGAAGTCTTTCGATGTGAGTAAAATATGTACTTCCCCAGCATCATAAACAGTAACTAACGTGACTGTGAACATCGGCATAACATATTCAACGCATTATGTGCGGTGGAAAATATGCACGTGTTTTGATTACGATATGAATGCTTTACCAATGTAGCTATCCGAAATCTTGACGATGCTTCCATCTCTGACCTAGTCAACTACTTTAACGAAAGCTTGGAGGCAGGTATTCTCCGTGCCTCGTGGAAGCATGGAAAAATCATCTTTATTCCAAAACCCCACAAGCCTATCACCCTAGAAAACATCCGCCTCAATTCTCTTATAACCTGTCTAGGCAAGGTCTTCGAGCACATAATTATTGCTCGGTTAACAACGTACGCGGTAGACAACCACCTTTTCCCCCACAGTATGCTCGGACTTCGTGCGCATCGATCTGCGCAGGATGCCCTACTCCGAATTACTCATGGCGTCCTTGATGATAGCATCCCCCACCCCACTAAAGCTATCCTGGCAGTTGACTTTACCAAGCCATTTGACAGCATTCGACACGATGCCATCTTACGGGAACTGTGGGCTCTACGGTTAGGCTCTAAAACCTAAAACTATGCTCGCACCTTTCTCTCGGGCCGCACTGCCTCCCTGAACATATATCAGATTGCCACACCCCCCAAGGCGCGGTCTTTTCTCCAATTTTCCTTAACATTGCTCTCCTCCCCCTAGCTCACAAACTGGCTCTAATCCAACACCTAAAACATACCCTGTGCACTGAGGACATTACCACATGGAACCCTCATAGGAAACAGGGAAACTGAAGAAACTCTTCAGTTACCATCAGATACCATCTTCTCTCACGCGTCATCCATTGGGCTCGAATGATCCCCATCTAAGTCCGCGCTCTTCCTAATTAGACCAAAATATGGCGTTAACTCGCCCATCCAAACCGCTTTGAAAGAATCTCCTATCCCCATCACAGCCGTCACCGCATCCTTGGCTTTAATAATAATAATAATAATTGGTTTTTGGGGAAAGGAAATGGCGCAGTATGTCTCATATATCTTTGGACACCTGAACCGCGCCGTAAGGGAAGGAATATAGGAGGGAGTGAAAGAAGAAAGGAAGAATAGGTGCCGTAGTGGAGGGCTCCGGAATAATTTCGACCACCTCGGGATCTTTAACGTGCACTGACATCGCACAGCACACGGGCGCCTTAGCGTTTAGCCTCCATAAAAACGCAGCCGCCGCGGTCGGGTTCGAACCCGGGAACTCCGGATTAGTAGTCGAGCGCCCTAACCACTGAGCCATCGCGGCGGGGCGTCCTTGGCTTTCACTTGCAGAACTCTGGACGAAATGAACATACCCTTGAAATACTCAAGGCCTCCACGCAACCGTGTTTCACCTTCCACGCTGAGTATTCTCCCTTAACAAGGGTTTAGACGAAGCGGACAACATGAAAGTAGTGCATACATTTACGCTTAGCCGCATTCTATACGCAACCGCATACCTCAAATTGAACTGCACGGACACCGAACGCGCGAACGTCATGGTTCACCTAGCGACTAAGGCAGCCCTAAACCTACTTCGTAGCACTAGCACAGCCGCTCCTTGCACTATAGGAATGCATAACACCATTCAGGAACTAGTCGACGCCATTCTTCAAACAGTACCTTAGACTTGCGGCGAGCGGCACTTGCCGCCATATACTCTCCTCTCTTCGCATCAACATACCCGCCAACCAGTCAATCCTTATACCCATCCATTGACACATCCATACACCTCGCGTTGTGGAACCCTTTCCTCGAAACGTCCATCCTCAATTTCATACCCCTCGCCGCGTAGCTCGCGCTAATGCCATCCATAAGTATTACGGGCAAACCCATGATGCCATTTGGATAGACGCCACATGTACAGCGCATGAAGCGGTAGCAGTTCCCTACAATCAAACCCTACCCCACCCCCTAACTCACCGTCTTCACTCGGGCTCTACGCCCGAGGGGGCAGAGGAGACCGCCATTGCGCTAGCCCTTGCACATTCGGACGCCCAATACTTCTTCGGCGACTCCAAAACGGCTCCGTCCAAGTTTGCCAGAGGCAGGATTCACACCCCTGCCTGGCCATTGTAGAACACCCCTACCCAAAATTTACCGCGCAAGGTAGAGCTTCAGTGGGTGCCGGCTCACTCTGGGAACCGTGGAAACGAGGCTGCCGATAAATTGGCCCGAGGTTTCATTTGCCGGGCTCAGGACAGTCTCGATCCAGGATTCTCGAGGGAGCAGGCGCACACCTTACCAGAGCTTACGCAAATATCCTGTTTGCACCGTCGGACTTACCCCCCTCCCCATCCCCCTCTTACGCACTCTCAACAGATCCTCTTCAGACGCCTCCAGACCCGCTCTCTGTCATCCCCTCAGCTGTTATCCCACTATTGTGGCACGTCCCCTGCATGCTTCCTATGCGGTGACCCTCACATCACACTCTCCCACATCCTTTTCGGCTGCTAGCAGGGCAGCCGAAAAGGCTGACAGCCGAAAAGGCTGCCCTGCTGGCAGCCTCCGCCGCAGGGACAGCACGCCATCTCGAGCTGGGAGGACTGGGAGGTTCTACTCATGTCTGCAGACCCGACATCGCAGCTTGCTGCGCTGACTTGGGCTGCTGACGTCATGTCCCGACATGACAAACATGATGCAGTGCGGGACCGCGCGGGTCTAAAACCCACTTGCAGGAACAAAGTTTTTCTGTCTCTGTGTAGGCAAAGGTTTAACCCGGCTAAGCCTGAGTAACAAAAACGAAAGCTTGAAAGTTAAGCCTGGTAAAGTTTGACTAGACTTGGTTGTTGCTTGGTGATAATGACTGATGTCTACCCAAGGTTTACCAGGCTTAACTTTAAAGCTTTCGCTTTGGTTACTCTCTTCGTCTCTGTGCGTCAGCCTCTCGGCAAGCTACGTCCACTGTGTGATCGGATTCTCGATGTCGTCTTTACAACCTCTTAGACGCATTCAGTTCACGAGGCGTATCGCCTGGATCATCCATGGCGACTTCTGCTATTAAATTGTCGAAAACTGTTGCAATCCGTTGACACCGGCTGAGAGGCTGCCGGGGCTATCTAATCATAGCAAGCGCACGGGACCGGCATAGCTGCGGTTGAGTGACGTCAGTGTTGCCCCGTTCCAGTACGGGTACTCCGGATCTATAGCCGAGCTCCCTAAGCACTGAGCCACCGCACCGGGTCCCGAATTAACACTAAAGTTTGAATTCTGGAGCCTGGAAAATGCCCGGCTCAAAACTTTCTCCTGCTTGAACTGAGATGCATCGCAAAGGTACTGAAGAGAAAAAGTAGAAACACTTAGCCTTGTTCTTCACTTTGTGGCCACCTGAAACATGAACTTCCTATCTGCTTCATTTAGTTCGTTCTTCGTCTCTATTGTCCTTCGTTATGAATAGAATAAAAGATAAGTGTACGCATGCTGACAATACCCAATTAACAATTTATTGGACTTCGTAGTGCCGTAAAGGTTCTCTGTGTTCGAAGCCATTGTTTAAGGCGTCACTGGCTTGCCTTATTAACGATGACTGGTTGCTTCTTTAACCTTCCGCATTAAATAATCCGTTTTCTCAGTTTATTATGGACGTTAAATGCGCAGTTATTTTTTGCAAAATTATTTCTGCACAGCACATAGCTGGCGACTATAACGTACGCATAAGTTTCTGAGTTCTATCAACCAGGAGATATAAGTGAAATGTGCATGTGAGTCCTCCACTACGGCACCCCTTGCGTCATTTCTTCTTTCATTCCCTGCTTTATCCCTTCTCTTATAGCTCGGTTCGGGGGTCCGCCGATATGTGTGACAGCTACTGTGTTATTTCATTTCCCCAAACACCAATGTTCACGCTTTACAGTGAAGCTGTTGTACTCAAATACTCCTCTTATTCTTCGGATTCAGAGCGTAAACTGTCAACAACTTCACGTTGTACTGTCAACAACTCCACCCGTAAGTTCATGGTGGCCACGTGACCGCGAGCCCGTTTCGATCGTTGTGGTAGGCCAAGTGGATTACCACAGGATATGCTACTGAACTTAGACATTAGCTCAAGTCAAGAAGCAGCAGAGCGACAAGTTTCGCTGACTAAGCGCGTGGTGTAGCAGAAAGTAAACATTTGGAGATTTTATAACTCTCTAAAATGCATTATATTGTTATGCTTTCTCTTTCCAGAGGCAGATCTACCGGTATTGGCGCTCTCCTTGTCCGCAGATTTATTCCTTCCATCAGCCTGCCAGTGACCAGATAACAGTAAATAAATAGCACCCATCTTTATATAACCACGCATAGTGCACATGACCGCATAGTAGGATGTACTGCCGCGATCATAATATTGCGAGACATGAAAAAGCGTGAAAAAATGCGTTCTGCGCTCCCTAAAACCTATTTTTTGTCATGCTGCTTGTTTTTTTTTTCGGTTTTCTTTGTTTTCCTTTTCTACAACACTAACGATCGGTCATTGTTGATGCCTTCTTCAGTATAATTTTCTGCCTGACCAGTACTTGTCTAATTGCCTATGTTGAATTCCTGTCTCAAAGCGCAATTCGGGCGTCCACTGTCCCGGGGAACCAGTATCGGTGGCAGATGCCGGGGCTAGCAAAAATCTTTTCCTTCCTTTTTACTATTTTTTTAATAAAACCACTACCACCACCACCACCTTCCTCTCCTCAAAATCAGTGGAGGAGGAGGAGGAGGAGGAGGAGGAAAAACAGTTATTGTGCTCTAAAAGAGTTGTGATTTTCACGGGTTCTGACAGCGTCTTCCATCTTCTGATGGTGTCTTCCGTCTTCTTTGCACGGGGTCAGTCCCCCTAGTCCAAGGCACCACTGAGGATTGCTGCCGAGTAGGCTCGCCGGACCAATCCACGTTGGATGCCCGCGTCCACGTTGTCGCTGGAGAGCATCCCCTCCCCCTGTTCCGCACCCGGGTTTTCTACTATGGATACCTGATCGTTCTTCTGACATGCCCATGTTATTGGAGTCAGTAACGTTAACACCAACGCTAAGAACACAATGAACGCCACTGGCCTATAGAAACAGAGGCGAGCGCTCGATTTCGGCGGTGGAGACTGAGTGACGTCATAGCTGTCACGTGGGTTCTCCTCGGTTCAAGGTCACACTCGAGTACACGGCGAAGAAGCTGCGGATGCGAGCAAAAATTAAAATCGTAATAATGCCCGATAACACTTTCATCACATATGTACTGTAGTCCAGCACTGAGCGACGCTAATGCCCGTGAACTTGGCGTCGACGGCGCTCACTGGTTGCAGCGGTTCTTGCGTCAACCAGAGTGCGCTAGCCACATCGAGACCGAGAACGTACGGAAAAGAGTGATGCCATACAGAAGGACAGAAAAGAGGCAACAGTGAAAGTAGCGCGCGTTATGCGTTATGCATATGTGAATCGGCACTTTCACGGAACAAAAAAATACCAGCAAGCATACTGGCTTCTAAACCTATGAACAGGTTGAGCGTGTTCCGCTGGTCTAGTCCCACGTTGCTAACTCCCGCTGAAATCGCCATCCACATCGATCTATTCTGCACGAGAACTGTACGACATCTGCAGACGAAAGCCGGATATCGAAGAGATGCCTGGCGACGGTAATAATAATAATTGGTTTTTGGGGAAAGGAAATGGCGCAGCATCTGTCTCATATATCTTCGGACACCTGAACCGCGCCGTAAGGGAAGGGATAAAGGAGGGATTGAAAGAAGAAAGGAAGAAGAGGTGCCGTAGTGGAGGGCTCCGGAATAATTTCGACCACCCGGGGATCTTTAACGTGCACTGACATCGCACAGCATACGGGCGCCTTAGCGTTTTTCCTCCATAAAAACGCAGCCGCCGTTGTCGGGTTTGAACCCGGGAACTCCGGATCAGTAGCCGAGCGCCTAACCACTGAGCCACCGCGGCGGGTCCCTGGCGCCGGTTCCGATCTACGTTCGCGCGCGGTAGGAATAATGTCGACCACGTGGGTATCTTTAACGTGCACTGACATCGCACAGCACACGGGCACCTTTGCATTTCGCTTCCATCGAAACGCGGTCGCCACGGTCGGGTTCGAACCCGGGAACTCCGGATCAGTAGCCGAGCGCGCTAACCACTGAGCCACCGCGGCGGGTTACGGCGGCGCCTGGCGTCGGTTCCGATCTACGTTCGCGCACATAAGGTAGGAGTCTGGGCACAGACATGCCTGCGAAGGCAAAACGAACAGGCGTGCGCCATTACGTGGCGCAGAATGCAGTTATTGCACGCCGTTATTGCCCGTAATTTTGTGATTTCGGCAGCACATGCATACGTGTCTGCGTTATAGAAATTAAGGAGGCTAGGTTATTCACATCAACCAGGCGTGCATGGGAGGAAAAGAAGAAAGCAAGAAAGAGCGAGTGGAGGAAGACAATAGCTTTAGAAACTCTCGCAGAAACTCTCAAATGACAGCGCGCAACCGCACAAATGACTGTCCTCCGGCGTGAAGACAATCGCATGGTCCAACCATAGCAAGGATTGGCCTGTTACCCAGTCTCTCTTTTTATTCCATCCAAAAGGTTGCCATGAACTTGCTCGAGACGCACCTCATAAACAAGAGCTAGTTTTGCTGAATAACGCAAGGAATATCCTTTCGGGCCCGAAGAAAGTTAACATAGATACAAGAATGCACCAGCGAAAGGGGTGATTTCAAAAAGCAGTTTTTAAGTTCATGCCTTGGAATTGGTGCTGAATGTATAAAACTGTGTCGTCGTAGTAAACTGTAACTGTATCTACATACTTAGACCTGTCAAAATTCTTCTGAAGGCCAAGCGGGTAGATTCTTTGTGCGTAGTTTTGCTACGCCGTTTTCAAGCCTTCGCCGAAAACTCGATGAGGCAATCTCGTTACCGCGCGCGTAATGTAGTAAAAGTGAATGTAAGCAACGCTCGTATGTCTCTGAACCTAAAAATATAAAACAGACATGGTACGAAAAAGGTTTATTCCTTTACTGAAGCCTGTGTCTAAATAATAAATTGCTTTCTTTCCATAACAAAGCGGGATGTTATCTTTTCTGGCGTAGCTAATTTGGAGACCCCTTATTTCCAATACTCGGCACTTCACAGGCGTGGGCGAATTCGTTAAAACGGCCTCTCGAGATTATTTACCAGCCATGCCGGAATCAAGAGCAAGCCCCCCCCCCCCCCCCTTCCTCCTCTTCCTTCAGAAGCCTTTGTGCTTGTCGGTGCTGATACGGAAGGCTCGCACACCCTTTATTCCAATGTTTATGTCTAAACTTTGAAAGCGTTTCTCACGGCAGAATGACTTGTGACTACCTCGTCACTTTTGGCAGAGAAGCGTCAGATGGTCAAGACAGGCAAATACGTACTGCGCCAGCGTGAAAATGCGGAATTCGGCTCCACAATCGCTGACTCCGGGTGTGGCTCCCACAATGCTCCAAGTATTTATTGACATGGGGTGCCAAGTAACAAGCTCGGATCGGAAGAGAAGCAGTTCTCCTTTGTCTATCTGCTAGTCAACTGCTGTTTCCTTTCTAATTAGATTTATTCGCAGAGTAAACGGGATTAAACTACGAAACTGCAACAGAAGAAGAGTTGAGACCAGATTTTAAGAATGGAAAAGGGTGGCGTGTGAAATAACCATGCACTACAGCTTAGGTAGACTTCTATATCCCCCCGCGGATATTTCTCTCACCAAACCCCAAGAGCTTGTGTGGAGGCAACTCTAAGCGAACACCTTCCCAACCCTGCAATATATGCCCGCATATACACTGGGGCCTACTACCCTTCCTCTAAACTATGTGGCCAACATGCCAGTCTTTCACTCGGGATTGCCCAAGGGACAACCCTCCTCGAGGTTGCACCTCTCGAATCCAGACCAGTGGGAGGCCGCATTGCTCAGTTCCGACTCGGACCCACAGATCCGCGTTGTGACAAGAGCCCTAGAAGTCGCCGAACGCCACAGACTCATGGCCACTTGATGGGGCTATAACCCCACACCAACCGCTACTTTTATCGAAGTAAATAAAGTTTATCCTATTCCTTGCACCCTCTGCGATCGATCCGTTGGACCCCGACAACCATAAGGAAAAAAATAACTCTTGTTACTTCCTCTTCCACAGCGACAAACAAAAAGGCTTAGTCGATGAAAATTTTATCGGGTTTACCGGACTGGTTACGGAAAAAAATTCTATATCGCTAGCATAGCGCCGTACGCATGAACAAGCGAAAAGCTGTCATAGTTCTTTTTTTTTCCATATCGTCCTGCCTTCTGCCGTAGAACCGCCCCTCAGGTTGAACATTTTCCCACCCTCGTCATAACTTCCACCTTCCAGGGTAGCCTCCCCTCTGTGTTCTTCACGTGGCAGCCACCTTCCGGTTGCACATTCTCCACTCTCACCATAACATCCCATAAACCTACACCTCCCAGCCTCTCTCTCTTCCCTCTTCCTTCTTCATCCTAAATGTGCAGAAAAGCACTTCTCTCTTTCCACTTTGGCCACCTGGCCGCTACTTGCGATGGTTAGGTTGGCAGGAGGAAGTAGAATTGGCAGGCGGTAAATTCAATTGGCAAATTGCAACGTATTTGAATTCATTTTGAATGAAATTTAAGCGATTGAATTTAAAATTGAGCCGACGCTCAGGAAGCGACCGAGTATCGAGCGTTAACACATCTAACATAGGTCGCCGGTTCGAATCCCTGCTTTGAGCTAGACTCTAAGTTAACTAGCAATTTTTATGCTGCATAAAAAACGCTGAATGTATGACACCATCCGGGACATTCTGCGGCAAAAGGTTGGCCCACAAATTTTACTCGAACGTCGGGACTCAGCGGCCCAACCTTGACGCCTGCTAAACAGGGATATAGTATATACTGAATCGGCATAGTTTCCTTTACCTGCCTCGGTGGCTCAGTGGTTAGAGCGCTAGGCTACTGATCCGGAGTTCCCGGGTTCGAACCCCACCGCGGCGGTTGCGTTTTTATGGGGGCAAAACGCTAAGGCGCCCGTGTGCTGTGCGATGTGAGTGCACGTTAAAGATCCACAGGTGGTCGAAATAATTCCGGAGCCCTCCACTCCGGCACCTCTTTCTTCCTTTCTTCTCTCACTACTTCCTTTATCCCTTCCCTTACGACGTGGTTAAGGTGTCCAACGATATATGAGACAGATACTGCGCCATTTTCTTTCCACCAAAACTAATTATATTATTATTATTATTATTATTATTATTATTATTATTATTATTATTATTATTATTATTATTATTATTATTATTATTATTATTATTATATTATTATTATTATTATTATTATTATTATTATTATTATTATTATTATTATTATTATTATTATTATTATTATTATTATTATTATTATTATTATTATTATTATTATTATTGTTTCCTTTCAAGTTGTGGTGTTCGCGCATCATGCGGTCACTTGTTATTATTTCATTTCATTATGTAACCACCTAGGTTACCATGGCAACCATTTGTATACAATGCCTTTACTATGGAGGCCGGTCTCTCGGATTTTATCCGTGGAACCAGCATAACTCGGATGCTCGAAACGAGACCAGTAGAGCTAACGCTCTAAAATTCAGTTAAGCTGTTATGGCTGACGCTGTGGCTTCACCAGTAGAATACAGGGCTATATGAAAGCTACATCAGTTCCCGTTGTAAATATATTAGGGCGAAAGCTTTTAATGGCTCACACTCGCGGTGTCCGTCCCTCCGTCCGTCCGTCCGTTACGCTCTGCAACTCGATGAGGAAAAAAAATCTTTGTGCACGATGGAATACGAACCGCCATCATTCCGTTCCGCAGCCGAGCGTGCTAACGACTACGCTACTTCCTGCCAACGTATGTGCTGTTGTTGTCTAGGACGCTGGAGAGTGTTTGCAGAAAGGCGTCGAATCAGACGGATGCCTCCCAAACGCCCTCCTATGTCTCCAGCGTTGAAGATTCACAAACAATTGTACCCTTAACATCTTAATCACATATCAGTGATACAAGCAGCAACATCGCGCTAAAGGCTTTCGCCTCACCGCACTTCAGGTCAACAAAGTGCCCCATGAATTTCTGAAATAGGGTGCATAACAGATGATTTTGCTTCCGGCTGGCAAACTGCGAGGAAGAGGAGAAGCTCAAACAAGGAATAAAATATAATGGAGGGTGGGTGACAACACTGCTAATCAGGTGACTGGCTCACGGCTTTCCCGGCTATCCACGCGTGAGAACGCAGGGTTCCGACATTGTACGGCTCACTGAATCCGGCGCAGTCAGTGGGCGGTTGAGCGTGATGACCGCCGTCGCTGCAGACCGCATGCACGATTGCTCAGGGAAAACAACAGAACAAAAGAAAACAGCTAACCTTTTGCGAAAACGCACACTGCTATATAAATGAGGCCGCTCACTGCGAGGGAGTTGAAGCGAAGAGCGAGTTGATCGGGTTCATGAACGCCCAAGGCCAGATTTGTGAGCGTTTGATTGCACAGTAAAGAAATATGGCAGCATCGGCCTGGGAACAGAGCGATTCGTTTGCGGTTGTGCGCAATAAGTGACGTGTGGCGTACAATAATAATTGGCGAAGTGGTTTCTCAGCGAGAAGAAAGGGAAAGTTCGCGTGGTCAATGCCAAGTCTAGCAGTACGGTTGTCGCAAAAACTATGAGAGAGTGAATGAGAAAGCGAAAATATTTCAACATAATGAAAAAAAGATAAAAACGCCGCAATTTATTGCATGCTACCGCTTTTTCTCCTCTTCTTTCTGCCGGATTGCTACTACATGATTCCGAATCACGCGCCCTTGGCACTTACGGTGCACTGATATCCGGTCAGATATATAGCCGATATATAGCAGATATATAGCACTTACGGTGCATTGATATGTCGTCAGATATATAGCTGTCTCTAACTCCAATTATGTTCGGTCTCATCACTCTTACATGTCTTTCGTTGTTGTATGTTTTATGCTACGTCAGAGTCGAATAAAAGAAAAGTGGCGAGAATGTAGTCGTGCCGTTCTGGATCTAAAAGGCTATTGAGAGGAAACCCTTTTTCTGGGAGTTGCAAGCTCGCCGCTTACGAAGGCAGCGCTGTGCGTGAGTAGCCTTTAATATTGAAGCTGTACATGCGGAATGGTGTCTGCTAGTAGTCCTGCTCTGCGGTCTGTAATTTTTGCGGCCTATCCTTTCCCGTTAGAAAGTCTCTGTCAAAAGTCATTTTTGCAGGCTACGTATAAAAAAATTGCTCCCAGACTTTCAATGTTGCGGCCTTATCGGGCTAATTAGAGGTGACGCTGGGAATGTGAGGAATAAAGAGGAAAAGAAACATTAGCATTGACGTTCGGCTTGGGCTTCTAACAAAAATGAAAGCCCGGCAACATGCCTTGCGCCGGAGAACAAAGGGCGTGAAGAAAAGGGTTCTTTTTATTCGTGTAATGAATGCACTGCATTTTTTTAGTGAAGATGACGCGAACAAAGGTATTCTTTTTTAGAAGATTTAACTATTAAAAATTTGGAACTCGAGAAGGGAAGGTCTGAAAACCAACACTTAAACAACTTTTTCTCCTATCCTTTTCAGTAGCACATAACTGAAGACACACACCCACGTGGATGACATTCACAGGGAAGAGTTTTGAAGCTGTGCTTCGTGGCTGGAAAACCGGTAGCACGGTACGTAATGGATAAATAACAATAGACAGACAAATCACGAACAGGTAAACTAAAAAGCAATTCCCACGTTGGCGCCGTAATGGGGAGCGCGGTGTCAGTGAACGAGAAACCACCGGACATGTCGTAACCGTGCTCGTCTCGTGTGTGGCGAAATAGTCATAAAAAGAGGCCAACGAGTTGTCATAAATCAGCGTTTTCATATAGCAGGGCGTGTTCGAACGACCTATACATTCATTCTCTCTGGGGAGCCGTCTTTCAGTGCAGAAAGAAAGGCGAGCGGGAAGTATCAACTAAAACGGAATAAAAAACAAACTTAAAGACAATGCGTAAAGGGGAAAAAAAGTATAGAAACGACTGTCATCGCCACATATTTTAGTCGTACTTTAGGGATCCGTTTGTACCGCACTTGCAGGAAAGAGCACGTAATAAAAAAAAAACACATGGGCGCTCGGACTCCCCTGTGTAATTCAGCTTGAAAGGATTAAAAGCATCTGTAACAGTTCGTTGAACTGGCCATTCATGAGGAAAGCATGCTTTTACTGTGTTTCTCCTTCGCGTATACGATGTACAGAACCAACGGAGAAAAGTTCTGATATTTGTAAGTATTTTATTAGCAGCATTATGGGTTACAAAGTAGCTGATAAAACCGCTGACACGTTGAAGATGTACGATGGATTCCGTGCAATAATTTGGAAACGTGATTTTGTATGCATAGTTGGTGGTAAGCGCAAAGTGTTGCCGCTGTGACAGACTGTACTAAACAGGTGGTTCCTATTTTGGGAAAATAGTTAGGAGCAGCGCTGACATCGCCTAGACCTAGCACATTCGCGCTTGCCGTTTCTAGGCGCATCTGTCACGCAGTACGTTGTCAGCTCTACCCTTAATCCTCTCAATTTCCGACATAAATAAGGTCGACGCAGAACCGGACCGCGCACGCTTCAAGATTCATGTGCGTTCTGCGTGGGCACTGAGGCCGCCAGTACCGCACCTAATCATACCTAATTGTTTTCCCAGAGTCGCGTTGCACCACAATGGTACAGAAATTTCCTCCGCGTATAGGCAAGCTAACTTGCAGTATTTCCAACTCATCTATTGAAATTCTCGTTCGTGCTGCACATTATAAAACTGTATTATGCTCGAGATAGCCACCACAGTGTTCGCTCGATAGTTTCTGCAGGTTTACCCCCCACCCTTTAATTTTATGAATCGGCTGACAAGCAGCGCGGGTATTTGAATTAATGAAAGTCGGAAAATACAGTTCGCCTGAAAAATTCCCGCGTTGGACTCGGCTAGACGTGCTTGCACCCGTTTTCCAATGCTTCCTTGATAAAAATGGTCTATATACAGTCTACAGATTTCTTATAGACTCTATTGCCTTCCTATAGAAATTTCTTTTTGTCTATTCATAGAAAAAAAGGCTGTCTATAGACAAAAGTCTACTAAAAGTGTATAGCCATAAATCTATAGATTGTCTATAAACTATCTATAACTTTTGTATTACCTGTGGAATGTTCTCTACGATTAGTCTATAATCTATACACTTTATAGACAGTAGTTTATAGACAGCCTATAGACTGTCTAAAAAATATGTAACGGTTTACGGCCCCCTTATGCGATCTATTATTGCGTATTGGCAAAAACGAGGGAAGACAAACATTCCGGTACAATTACAACATCCGTTAACGACGGTCTTCGTTGCGCCCAAGCTCAGCATCTCACACCGAAACACCGAAATAGCGCTGATAAATAATTACGCGTGCACCTAAATTGTTTTTGTTTTTTTTGCATATGAAAATTGGAGTACTATGATGATGCATCTACCAATCAGCGAAACAGCCTCCTCCTAAGAAGTCATAGCCGCATGTCGGGGTCAGTAGCGTCAGAACCCACACTGTGCGTCCACTACCGCGGCCCGTTGACCATCGCGGTATTTATCAAGAAAAAGAACAGTACAAGATCATTAACTTCGCCTATTGTAGTATCAGGTGGGTCCCATATTGACGCAGGTGGTCGACAGGAAGCTTCAGCTGCGCGCGGCCGCGATGCAGCCGCGCAATTGCGCACTCCCAGCGGTAGAGGAGGCAGAACCTGTTTTGCTTACCGTACGAACGTCGCTACTCACAGAAGCGCCCCCACAAGGATATTTATTATTTTCTTGCAGAATGAAGTAAATGACCTGCGATTATTGGCTCAGGTACCAATTCTTTTCGGAACGCATGATCCAATGCTGGAAGTGGCGTTGAATGTGCACAACGAACTTTTCTAGTACACGCTTTCATTCACAGTTTTCTTGACCTTTCATGCATACACATATGTGCAGTGCCCGGCCATCCTGTGGCTCATAGGTCATGGTTCTCGGATGCTAAACCGAAAGATAGGGGTTCGATGCCGACCGCGCCGGTTGCATTTCGATGGAGGCGATATATAAAAGATGAACCAAAGGTGACCAAAATTATCCGCAGCCCTCCACTACGGCGTCTTAGAGCCTCAGTCACTTTGGGCCGCTAAGCGTCATAAACCAAACGAAACCGAATCTTCCAGCCTTTCCTAGCACCTCTACTGAAGTAAACCAGCTGGTAAACTTACAGGCTTATTTCGGCCTTGTGTCCAGTCAATGCATAGCTATATGCAAGGTTCCGAGCCATGTTTGTTTATTTATGGACATTTATGTGCGCATGTGCTTATCCTTAGCTTCTTAACAGTAAGATCGTTAGGGTGCCTCTAAATACGAGGCAACAAACACAAGCTTTGCTTTCGCATAGGTGTACTACTAAAAAAAGAAGAAATCGAAATGACGTCCGTGTATTTATCTTTTATCCGTGTTTCTTTCCTGCGCTGTATTTGGTACTAGGCATAACGAACTTGGCAAAGCCTACCTTCCTCAAACGAAAATCACGTCCAAACAGAGCCAGGAGGAAAAGCTTTCTGTAGCCTGCGCTTTTCGACGTCTTGTGCAGAAACACGCAGCATCCCGAAAATCCCTGCAGTTTACCGGAAACCGCGCGTGTAACCCTGTATATTCTGATCCGCCAGAGTGGCAAAAGCTGCTTACATTTAGGGACAAATCCTTACTCTTGGACCGACTGCAGCCCTTTAGGCCATGCGTGGTCTCTATCCCTAAATTTAGTCTTGATCTTCTGACGCCCCTCTGTGCCTTCGCTCCCGATGCCGTTGAGCGATTGGGTTCGGATGTCCACTCCGAGCGACACATCCACCATGTCTTTTCCTCTGATTGGAACCTCTCCCTCAACCTCTCCTCCCACACCTCCCTCGCTTGTGTTCTTTCAAAAGGATTCATAAAAACAAAAAATGCTCCTGTCACGAATTGATTCACTTCGGGTAGAATCAATAAAAAGGAAAGAGACGTATTGCGGCACTGTCCAGGGGCGCCTTCCGGTACAAAGCGAGTTCCTGATTAATTGACTCCGCTGCAACAACTTTGTGCCGGCGACTATTAACTGCGCGCTTGTCACGCGCAGGTTGTCGGGCCCCCCAGCCATCCCCCCCCCCCCCCCCCCCAAACACACGTGATAGCTCGACAGAGACAAAGGGAGGAAAGGCTTTGTTTGAACTAGTTTTTGAGGCCGATGAGTTTGGAGTAGGACGCCTGCAGAATGGTAGCTGCATTTATCTCGAATAGTGAGTCAGTTGACTGGGGCAAAGCGAAACTCTCATCGCGATGCCGGTTGCCGCGGACATCAAAAATAAAGGTGTGCTATAAAATTAAGACAATGTGTGCCTATAGGCTTCCGATTCGATGGCTGCAATAAGCTCAAGAAGTGTCGAGCACGAAAAGCACAAGCGTCTCAGGCCTGACCAACCTCGCGCTCCTGTGAATAGGAAGCTATGAGACAGCCACGCGCGGCAAGCCGCCACATCACTGTATATAGCTCGAATATTGTGGTGCTACTCGTCTCTTCAATGACTATCTGCAATTAAGCGCACTTTCATGAGCCGTTATTAGATCGCATGACACATCGCTAGCTTATACACACATACATTTATTAAATGCCTCCATCACGAGTTGTGCTTAAAGAATAGGGGCATATAATGCTAAAAGCGTGCAAACTATAGCAAGATTAGCATGTCACTAATGGGAAAATATAGCCTACACTTTTTAAACCGATATTTATTGCCTCAGAGCATAGAGGGGGTATGTAGTGATGGTTGAAAGCAAAGGAGCGTTAAATGAATAAAAAAAGGCTGGCCGATCTAGTGAAGTTAAGAAGGGGGCGATGATTTGGTTCCCGCGTCCAAGTGATGCATGGCGAAAGATTGGCGACAAATCCGCTGCCACCAGGTGCCGGATTCTCGTCGGATTCAGCGCCAGCCAAACCAAACAGCATGTGGCGGATATCGGCCTCAATACTTCGGTATTTGCAGGCCGGGCTCCTGGTGTGGGGATACAAGTCTCGAAATTGAGGCGACATTCGAGTTACGGCTGGAGTTGCGGCAAACCCGAACTGGATCCTCCGGGTCTTCATTCGTATGAATCATTAGAATCTATATATTGATCTGAAAAAGTCACTTATCAAGGGAACTGTTTTCTTTCACACTTAGCAGCAAATGGCTTTCGAACTTCAGGATAAATGGAATATCATTTACCGCAATTGCGCTGAAAGAAAACCTTCTCCAGAACTTCCACGAAACAATCACTTCATTCGCCTTTCTACACAGAACACTTTAGTGACCGCAACAATGATCCAACGAATTTCTAAGCAAAAACATATATAAAAAGAACAATTGTAAGGGCGGCAATATATTCACACAGGAGCTGCGCCCCTGAGAGGTATTAAAAAGTAGCAGTTGTCAGGTGTTGACAGTTATTTATTACGAAATTAGAGGCATAATTACAAGCACTGTCAAAGACACGTTTATGAAGGTCTTCTAACATTCAGTTCTGTAGTATTTTGAATTGAATTTGAACATTTATTTATTCCACACAAAAAGTTAAAAGGGAGGGTGGAGAAAAAGCTGTTTTAACACAGCTTGACAGCGCTCCATCTCCCAAAGGCAAAGGCAACAGTAGCAGCTTGCATATATCCCGTTACAAGATTACAGAAAAAAAAAGAATAAATACTGCATACAAGACTACAGGTTTCAAAGCCTAGAAGTTAACAAAGGCACCAGGCAAAGGACAATCATTTTTTTCCCTTTTTTATTACAAGGAAAAAAGGAAATATAAAAAATGAAAGATTCGGACAAATATACATTAAAGAGAGACATACATGCGCAACGCATCTGTCTAATGCGAAAACACTTATAATTTCAATGAAATGAAAAACTTATCCACATTGATTATTTCTCTTGACATCACGAATGTTCACTATGACATGATAATATCAGTGAAATGCGGTTGTTTTTAAGCCTTTCCACATCCGCGCCTTAAGTAGGCGTTACTTAGAGATCTCGTACGAATGATTCTGAGCTGACTTAGGAAATAGTCTGGTCTTCATTGCATCACCGCGCAGGTATAAAAAACGCAGTCAAAATGAAGCGCCAGAAACGGTAATAAATAAATAAATAAATAAATAAATAAATAAATAAATAAATAAATAAATAAATAAATAAATAAATAAATAAATAAATAAATAAATAAATAAATAAATAAATAAATAAATAAATAAATAAATAATGGCGGCTGGCCAACACAGAGAGGAGCTTTGAAGAAGACACGGCTGCCAGAGCGAGCTACGCATTACCCAACCCGGCGCAGCCTAGCCGTACCGGCACACTCACCCTTCCCCCTGAGCTAACAGCTCGCCTACCCGCATTCGTAGGTTGCTGCAAGCGGTGGCGCTAATCGGATAGCTGCATAATTAAGGCGGCACCGTAGGGCACGCCGTCAGCCCACCTTACGGGTGAACTCGCTGCCGCTATTGTCTGCCGAGTCGTCCGTGTGCACGCGGATGGTTAAGCACGAAGGAAATGCACGCCGAACGGTGGAGGCGATTTCTTTCTCCGCACCCAGACGAACACCGACCTCGAGGAAGGCGTTAAGCCTAACAACGAGCACAATATGGCGACTTAAAAGCAATGAGAAAAACCATGACCCCCAAAAAGAAAATGGAGATAACAATGCGGGCTAATGACACCTGTGACTGCAATAGTTATGTTGATTCTTTTCTTCTTCAAGGCGCTCACACGTCCTGCAACTTGGAAAGAGAGGAACGCATCTTCGCCTCACCAGAGTGAATGACTTTTTGTTGTGATCTGCCTTACGGCTTTATAGAGAGAAATAAAAAAAGGAGCCTTATAATGAACATTCCTGGTTGCCCGCCATACTAATTAGGAAGGGTGGAGGGGGCGCAGAAACGCGTATAAAGAGCTCAGAATAGAACACACAGAGAAGGAAGGTTTAGTTCGGCGTATCCATAAAACGTGACCGTGGTAATAGGTCCCTTGCGGGCAATGAACGCCCACATTGTTTTTGGAGGCAGGCGCTGGAGTCTGTGGCTTTTAGTTGCTTAAAAGTGGTAAAGTAAGATTGGCCAGTCGATATTCTTTCATGGCTTCAAAAAAAAACAGCGCAAAAGACGAGAGAGAAGACATTGAAATACGTAGTCCCAACGCTGACACTGAACTAAATTATTTTTTGCAGCATACCCAGAAATACTCTTTTGTGACGGGAAAAAATGAAAATTGGTAACTCATGTCGTGTCTAGGAAAGCAACTTGCTTATCAATTAGCGCCAATTAACGCTGCTTGGGTGATACGCATGGCTCGGTTCATAGTGACGTGCAAGATTCCGTCACCTTCCATGCAGTCCGGTCGCTGTGTCTAGACAGAACTTTGCGTTGTCTCCAAGTTCTACTTCTGTGTTGACTCTGTTCTTTCCTTCACTTTACTTGAGAACGCAGATATACTACCATAAGCCAGCCGTACTAGTTAGCTTATTTGTTATAGAGCGACTGCTCCGGCGAAGCAGTGGTGCTGTGCTCGAACCCGGAACCAGGACGATGTTTTCTTCCACTATGAAGTTTATCTGGAAGGCATATGCTTCCCTTTGTAGCAGTAAGGCTTTGGGTGGGTGGATGGTGATGAGTAATTACTTCCTTATTACAGAAGTACTGTTATTGAAAAATGAGAGATGCCTATGCAGGTTATTCAAGGCACCCTCTGCATAAGAGAAAAAAAAAACGCTTTCCAAATAAAAAATTAAAAATAATTGGATATAAAAGCATAATTAAAAATAGACGACGCCACTTCTATTTTAAGAGCAGAAACATCTTAAAGCTAAGAACGCCTTCAGCCAAAGACTATGCAGAGAGCCGCGTGTTGATTTGTTGACTCTTGAAGGATTATAGCATCTCGCTTCACGTACGCTTGGTGCACGTAAAATATTATTTCCTCGGAAAGTCTCCTTAAAAATATCTCTAACTTAGCTTAAAACTAGCGAAAACGTTCACACGAAAAGCTTCATCTGGTTTTCTTTTTCACCGTGATAAAACGAGCTCCTTTGCATTACTTGCACTGACTATACTGAAGCCCAGGCGTCATAGGAAGGACGTATTTATGTACGCCTGGGCTTTGATTACGAACAGCAAAGCACTACACAGTAAGCTTGAAGGTAAACATAAAGAAACATAAAATACCGCTCTAACTTTCGAACCAATGTATAGCAGTCACATAGCTTATCTTTCCACAAATTCGTCCTTTATATGTAGCGCCTCTTTTGCTATTTTACTCATCTTGCAACCTTGCATATTTTTTTTTCAGTCTGTTACAAATGCCTCCAAGTGGTTTCGTTACTGCGGTAGTGTCTGTATTTTACGTAGACACCGAGGCTTAAGGACATGCTTGCCTAGGTTTCGATTCTAAGGTGACTCACTTGTCTGTGTGCTTGCGAGAAGCTTGAAAAATTATGAACAGGTCAACTCGGGCGATCAGATTATTGTCATTTTGCTTTCTCCTATAATAACCGAGCCACCAAAATTAATTGAACTGTGTTCGGCTTTATCTGCACTATACTTTTTATTTATTCCCCCAAATAGTACTTTTTGAATAATGCACTGTGTTAGTCCTCCCCCCACCCCCTTCCCTGCCTTGGTAGAAAAAAAAAGTTGCAATAAACTGCAAAAAGACGTTTTCTGAACCGCTCATAAACACAGCAGGCGATGATTGGATGCTTTAACTCCAGATGGTACTGGTTTCAATATCTGAACAAGGAGGGGAAAACGCTAAGAGCCTCAATTCACCTAATATTCTTAGCATGAAGAGGAAATGGAGAAAAACGTATTGGAAAAACTTTTTCTACCAATATGAGTTTCACGAATACTGAAGTAATATGGCAATGGGGTTTTGTCCAAGAAAAAAGGAAAGAGCTTCGACTGAACAAGAACGCTTTTGGGGCTTTGAAAGCCAATTATCCAAGACGCCTCTGCGTGGACTAGGCCTGCCCCTAGGGCTGCTCCGGTTGAGTGGTGAACAGAGACGTTACAAAAAAAATGATCCAGAACAGAGATTCCTTCGCGGATTTTCTCGGATCAAGCGGTGCTCTGGCGCCCCGTAGTCGAACGAAGGGAGGCCCCATGGCAACTCGTGCGTACATTTACTGCCTCTAACGGCAACAAAGAGAGGCTTTCACTAACCTAATTGGTCGAGGCGAAGGCTTGCCCCCAGCCAATACGTGGGCTTTAAGTCTCTACTGACGATTCGCACCGCGGGACCTTCTCGTTCCGCAAAGTTCCTTCCTTCGCTAAAACTGGACTGCCCATCCTAGGCTTATTGTCTGAAAATCCCATATCTCGGCTCTCGGGCGCCATAAAATACGAGCAAAGCCGGTCAGCGGAGAAGTTTTCTGTGGCCTCGCGGCATAACGACATCTTTGCGTTCCCTAGAACTTCTTAAGTGTGCAGAGTTTCTCGGCTTACCTATTTTGCCTTACCTAAAAGGTGGGAAGTCAAGGACAGCATCGGAAGGCCCGTTCTTCTTGTTGGCTTATCTGCAAGAGGAACGCTATAAGCTTTGCCTCAGACGGGATTCACGTGGTCTAAGTGGGTCCTTTTTAACGAGGCTTTGGCAATATAATGAGAAGTTAACGATTTTGTGCTTGCTGAGCGCAAACTTATTTCAAGCTCTCCTTCGTTTCTCAGCGAGTCCAAACTTAGATTTTGTATTGGACGCGACTTAGTGAGCTATCAAGGTTCAGTGCTTGGCACAAATCGTCAACTTTTGCTTACTTGAACTCCGCATATTGGATGCTCAGGGTAGCTTGAAGCTACACCTGCGGCTTGGGTGAAGGTAGGCAGGATTTTTTTTGCCGACTGCGACATTTAAGTCGAAACTGTTCGTTGGAGATTACTGGTCAGTCCAAACGCTTATGACAGCGACTGTTTTTTTCCTCTCTATTTTTTTCTTCTCTCCATCTGCTGCCTCCAAGTGTGCGTAGAAACCAGATTTCGTCTACTTGCCTGCCGTTGCGTATCTTTTTTCTCTCTTTAGTTGAACTTGACCAGGAGTAACCAACTGAAACATGTTTCATTTTTATTCTTTGCTTTCGTGCTTTTTATCAGACATCGACGTAAAACAAAGAGAAAAAAATAAAATGAAGTTAAACGCAGACTTAGGAATGAAGCAAAGAAAAGGGTCGCATTGAGTATGCAGGCACCCAATTTTTTCATTGTCCTTTCATCCACCGAAGCACCGCCGCGCGTTCAATATTTGCGTGACGCACGCCGCATCCAGAACACAAGCGCAAACACTCGACACTGAGAGACAAAGTCAGTTTTGGCTTGAGTACTGTTCATAGAATTCAGTTCTTGATTAGCAAGGTGTAATTTTCGCTGTTCCTGAAAATTTTCCCGACATATAAAACCTGCCTATTTCCTTTTTAATTTCAGGCTTCTTCCTTTTAACGTGCTTAGTGTCCTCCTCCTCCTTCTCATCCTGCTCCTCCTCCTCCTCCTCATAGCCATTTGTGCTGCTGAAAATGGCACTGTGGTGGTAGCTGAGGCGTAACTGCGTGAACAATCCCCTTTCCCCAGTCTGGAGTAGCAGGCCAGGGTCATGTTACCACCGGCTGACCTCTCCTTCTTTCCTCTCAATAAAATTATTTTCTCTCTTTCATGAGCAATAAAAAATTGAAAAATGAAAATCACAGGACACTTCCGAGTGTCTAACGCGAATTATTGAACGTTACCTGTGGAATGACAGCGAGGAATTTTTCACAGACATCTGTTTTTTTTTCTCCCAGAGACAGACAGCAGACAGGGAGTCCGGACTTGCCCAGGACTGCATCGATATTCTGCGGTTGGTTTCAGGGATTTTAAGTGGGTTTTTAATCAACCACTGCTTCAGCCGCGACGTGCACTCCAGCCACTATACTCCGTTTCATACTTAGCTGTCTACGCAGCCAAGGCTACGGTGCCTGTTTGCGATCCTCGTCCGCATCATAATATAGTGCGTCAAAAATAAAAATAGAAATGAATTGACAAGCAAAGTGAACAGTAGTTGATATTATAGTAGACCGATGGAAGTGTTTTATTTTGCAAATAGATTGATTTTTCTTTTATGTTTTCCAGAACCGAGTGACGCTGATTTTTCGTTTTCTCAGGCGCCGGCTGTATCAGGTTTTCGCAGCTGAGCCGGCAGGTCTGTTTGTGAAAATGGCGTCGCTGTCACCTGCTCGCTTGTTTTCTTCCCCCGCTTCGACTTCGAAAACATCTCCTGTTCGCCTCTTTTCCAAGGTGAAGTCTCCAAAGTTTTCTAAAGACTGCAAGGCGGTGATAGTTAATGTCTACGCAAGCATAAGGAAACTCCACCCCGAGAAGACTGTGCGTGACGTTCTCGCAATTGTGGGCGAGATGACCGGAGTGAGCCCTCGGACAGTTGTGAGGTTTAAGAAAGAAGGTCTTTCTGGCGGAGTAAAATAATTTAAGCCACACTGAATTCTATCACCCCACAATTAATGATTCATTGTGTTCAGCATGCGAAAAAATCCGTGAACACCGAAAAACAGCGCCTCTCAGCACGTCCGTTGCCAACTCTCACTTCACTTTCGTTTCCCTGCGGAAAAAGTTAACAGCACGCTTCTTATTAAAGAAGTCATTTCATTTTGATAACAAAAAAGGCCACTTATATATGGCTCGCATTTAGACTTTCTATCTAGAGATTCGCCGAAAAAAGATAAAAAAAAGAACAAACCTACGCTGAGGATCGAACCTGGGCCCCCTCACAAAATGAACAAACATGCCCGCGCTTCGTACCACTCAGCCACGACGCGAAGCGGAGTGACACATTTGTTAGTTTTTTTTTGGCGGACTACTTCCGTACCTTTGGCTGTGTAGACAGCTATGTATGAAACGGAGTATAGACCACCCGTTGGTTCCAACCTTCCCTCTCTCTTCCTTTTTCCGTATGCCCTCACCCTCATCTCTTCTAAAAATGAAGAGTGCATTTCCCTCTCTCCACTCAGCCACCTGCCAACGAGGCAGGTGGCAGGTGAAACGTGGCAGGTGGCGCTGCAGACGACGATGCCTACGACGCCGACGACGAAGGCGCGAAACCGATCAACGAGCTGAAAAGAGCTAGCGCTCTAAAGAAAAAATGGAGCGTGGACACAACGGGAGAGTGAGATATGCGCAAAGAATCCAACCAAAACGAGAAGTTTCGCAGCCGGAATGCTAAAGAAAGCAGCGTAAAAAGATAAAACATGCCCGCGAAAGAGCAGACGTTAAAATAAAGGTATCAGGGAAAGGAACGCGCATGATGTCAGGAAGGCGCTGCATTTATATTTTTGTTTCTTTCCATTTTGTTGGTTTTTGCTTTTTTTTCTATACGTCTGACGGTTGCTGTCCGGTCTCAGGTACACTCGAGAACTCGGGACGGGCTTTCCTGCACTGGCCCGATGAGGCGGAGTCTTCCTCGGACAAGTGGTCTTTTCTGTATGGCAGGCAGGATTGCCGCCCCGACTGTCAGACGAACAGAACGACATGCTCGAGTGTGCGCGCACCGCTAGAGATACCCCGCGGGCACGCCCGAGGCGGATCACCGATTTCACGGTTTTTTCTTTTTCGTAGGGTCTTTTCATGTATTCGTTTATTAATCTTTCGGCTGACATTTGCGCAGCTTGCACCCACTTGCCTGAAGGAATCGTCTGGCGGGGATGAGCTGTGATATGAATGGCAATTGCAGACCTCGCGTGCGTCCCACCCTTTGCCTCTCAGTCGCCAACTCCTGCGCACATATCGATCCGAGTAGAAAAACTTACGCACTGTTGCGCTTATCCAAACCTGCATGATATGGGGTGTTTCTAAAAAAGGGAAAAAAGGACGAGAATATGCTTCGAGGCGTAATTCTCACCTTTTTTTATCCCTAGCCACCCAATGCTCACAAATCATTCTTTTCACAACTGGCATACTTATTCATACATGCATGTTATGCTGGTGCCTTTATACCCGTGAAGTTCCGTTCAATATGGTATTGTAACGATTTGCTGTAGTTTTTTTTTTCGTAAAGTGCGCACCGAGATGTCGCCCCGTCTCTGTATTCACGCCGCAGCTCGCAGGCAAAGCTCTACGCAAAAACGCTTTAAGTAAGCCTTTCCAGGTGCTAAAAGAAACGATTGCTACCAGTATTGTACACTTTGCTCGAAAAGTTCACTGCATGTGCTGTTTTGCAGCGATACTTATCTCTGCTTTGTCGCCTACGACTGATATCAATAAATAGCACGCAGATTCGCCTAGCGAATCAAGATTCGGTGAAGACTTTTTTGGAAACGTAAGTTTCGTTTGCCCATCATGCTCCTTGCAGACGGCGGAGTATTTTTATAGTTTGCGGTGCAACAGGAGCCCGCAGAGAGTTTCCGAGCTGCCATCTGATTCTTTTCAGACTAAAAATATTAGATTATCAGAAAAACGTGACGCATGATGCACCAGTTGCTTTTTGAATTACACGGCCCTTGCGCATGAAGCGACGTCAACTTCAACCTGTGCGTTTCCTTCCATTGGTTTTTCTGTGTATCTCCTTTGTTCACTTCGTGTCAAATATTCGTCGCTGCATCGTTTCTCTATTTCTTTACTTTTTCTTTTTTCCTTTGCTCCGGAAGAAATCCTGAGCACAGGACACTGCCAGCCTTTCATCCATGGGTTCATCCACTATATCATCGGCCCTATAAAATCTACCGATACACCGTTAACGGGACCGACGCCGCTCTAAGACTGCCAAAAATATGGACCAAAAACTACGCGAAAATACTCATAAATATGCCAGCATTGTTGGTCTGATGAAACTGTCGAGTCGAGTTGAGCCAACCGCGAAGCAATCGTGCAAACGCATTGCGACAGAAAAATAAACATTCTTAACAAACAACCATAACTCAAGGGACGGCTAAGCACGTCAAACCATTAACCTAAACAGACTAACGCCGCTTGACTACACCTGTGGAAGCGCGTAGGGCACGGCCATCTCGTTTGCATCGAGCAACCGTATATCTACGTATTACCAAGTCGTAGCGCAGCCCTGGTTGCTCATGCATAAACTCAACGCGTTCCAAACCAATCTCGCTTGCGAGAAGCCCCCACAGCTCGCTGGAGTCTTGCCACACCGAATGAGCTTATCCGCGCTGTCCGCGTATACATTCAAAGTGACAACATACAGCACGCTTTCTATATTATACGTGACTGCGAGCAATCGCTGAGCCAGCCTATAGGCCAGGGAGCCATCTGAATATACAGCTTAGATAATTAGCTGTAACAGCTACTCCACAAAATTCCTTCCATGTGACCTCTAATAAGAGAAAGCGAAGCGTCAGAATGCACGGAGATGACACTTTGACAAAATTGCTCTTATAAGTGTTGCTGGGTTCTGTGAACTAGACACTAGACAGTTTTAGCTGTGCGCACGCAAAGAGTTAGCGTACGCGAGGAGTTTGCGGGGACGGTAGTGCGCATGCGCAGAACGCAAGCGCAAGCCTTGCGTCTTGCGTACGGTAGCCTTGCGTACGGTGGCCAGCGGAGTTTGCGTTGCGGCGCTTGCGTGGCTTGCGTACGCTAACTTTGACAAGATGGCGGCGGCCTGCTCGCCCGCTTCGGAATAAATACATGTCGCCGCTGGATTCTTCGACGCAATAGCTCGCTCAAATGGTAGCGGTTCGCTTTTATTTCGCCTAATCTTGCCCACACGTAGCGGTATAAGCGATAACTAGCCACTGTTTTTCAGATAATTTGGCGATCTTCAAGCTCCTAGGCCTAACTATATTCAGTGTGTTTTCCTCGTAGCAACGACACCTGGCGAAGCAGTTTTCTAACTTTTAGCCAGATCTTGCATTTTCTTCGGTTTGCATAGTTTTTCTTCTTGGAACAAAAAAGGCTCCCAATGCACTCACACTAGTTATCAGTAATCACGGATGAAATTTTCTTCAACCGAGCGTTGATGTGGTTTGACTTCTTGTCACTAGATGGCGCCACGTGCGCCTGAGGGACGCTACGGCACGGTCAGCTAAAACTATACTTCGGAGCGGACAGCGTAACGCACGCAGCGCCGTAGTTCTTTGCGTACGCAAGCACTTTCGTACGCACAGCTAAAACTGTCTACTAACTTCTCTAAGCTTCCGGCAAGGAACAAAAAATTGCGACAGGGCCGCAATTATAACCCTAGTAAACACGACAGCGTAGTGTACGACAGCGAAAGTCCGACTAATAGGGATTATGAACAATTCTGAGAATTTGATTCCAGGGTTGCTGAGAGTCGTCGAAGTTCCCACGACTGTTTCGCGTCGTAGTAAGGACACAGAATATTCGTTACACAGGTAGGACGTTCCTTTCGTTTAACCAAGAAAAAAGAGCAGTGTGATTACGATACTCCATAATAGCCTATTACAGCGCTGCTCTGGTAGGTGATTTAAGCGATTGATTGTACAAGTTTTCTTGTTTGTTGTGTTTTTCTGAGTCTAACTCGTGTTAAAGTGTCTGTCACAGCGGGATCTTGTCGAAGTTGGCGCTGTGGTTTTGCGCTGGCGCAGCGTTTACAATTACGATTGAAGAGTATCCTAATTGTCTTGTGAGTTTCGCCGTGCCTGCATTTACGACTAGGAACTCCTAGGCTGACGCGCACCGATCGCCCGGCAGGAGTTTCGACCGCGCTCCTGACCCGATGTCGACGAAGGTTTTATGAAGCGTGAGGCACAGCCTGTGCCAAAGGTAGCGCAAGGCGTGTGCAAGGGATGGTCACGTGATCATTTGCGGCCATATCGACGCCCAACTCACAACCAAGGCTTTAACAGCTGGGCTGTAAAAGGCGAACTTGGTGCTACGGTTTGGCAGTGCTCCGAGATTGTGAGTTAGTGAAAGGCGCTTATACCTGTAACACGATCATAACAAACTACAAGAAAAAGAAGCCGCGCAAAAGCTGCTACGATAAACAACTTTGAGGGGAGCATGACCCCGTATTTGACAGAGGTTGACAGCATCGACAAGTTATTGGATGGAATGCTTACATAAATAGGTAAATAATATTATGTAGCTATACTCAAGCTCAAAAAATACAACTTCGACACATGTAACGAGAACACATTACATGATTCAAAACAATTAATTACAAGTACCTGCGTACCGAAAGAAAAAGAAAATAGAAGAAAACATGATTTCACATCATAACTGACATTAGGACGAAAAAAAGCCACCCTAACTAATACAGCGAAGTGCGTATATAATCGACTTCGGCATTGTCGTGTGGCGGTTCTCGTTCGGCATGCATGCATGAAAGCATAACCAATATCCCGAATCCTCAGGCCAAAGTTTTCATCTAGGAGGAATGCATAACAAATGGAAGAGCTGGGTCAATTTTCACAGAGGTGTTGATTCCTCAGCACGTCTGGAGTTAACTTCCAACGCAAGGATCGAACATCACACGTGTATGCGTGGCTGTCGTTGGCGCAGTTGAAACACCAGCTCATCCTGGCATACAAGGAGCAGTATCTGCGCTCTTCAACAAAATGACAGTATCTCGCTCTGCCTTCGTCGCATCACACATGCATCCACATGTGTGGACGTACACGGGAAGCGCAGATACACATGAATCTTTCATTCTCGCATACCTGTGTGCGTTAGCATGTTTCACGCGCGCAAGAACTCGACCGACAACAACAAAACAGAATGATCTGCACGTTATTTGAAGTGCATAAAGGCCCGTGCCCACTGCTCGAATGCTAAAAGAACTATGACCCTTATGTGAAAATAATGGAACTTACACACCATGTTCTGTTTCAGGGCGCACGTACCTAACCACGATATCCTTCTTCAACCAAAGAAAGATATATCCGGGCACCTTTATTCGTCAACCACCCAAGCCACCCTTGCTCTGGATATCAAAATATATTTAGATAGCGTCACCCACTCCCTAACGCTTTGAAACCTGGTAGTGACAAACTGGAGGGAAGACGCAACAACTACATACGTTACTTTCTCCGCAGCCGTATCGCAACTCTAGGAATTGATTCTCTTCGCGCGGACCTGCTCCCAGCTCCAAACGAAATAACACCGCAAGGACAAGTCATTTTTCCAATTGTTTTCAACTTGGCGGTAAGAAAGCTGACAGGACCACTTGAAAATATCCCACACACCCACCACTGCATATGCGCGGATGATCTCACCACCTGTACAACCTCATGTCCGGATCGCGATAAGCAAGACACCCTCGAAGAGGCTGCAATCATAGTCTGACGTCACCTCACCGCTGGTGGCTTTGCTGCTCTGCTGAAAATTCGGAACCCCTACTATGGCGCTGAAACGGTGGAAGATGAGGACCGAGAAGCACTGTCACCCTGAAATTAGGCAATGCTCCCATCCCTACCTTTCAGCGCACCCGCATACTAGGCTCCCATCTACGAGCTGATAGCAGAACAAACTACGCCGTACAACAGGCCAAGGTCATGGTCACCCAAATCATGCGTATACGGGGAAACGCATCACAAGTCCCAAACAGGGACTTACGGAATCGGAAGATGTCATCAGTCTGGTACAAGGACTCGTCGCCAGCCTCATCAACTACTCTGCACCGAACGTCAACCTCAACAAGAGAAGAGTGGACAAACTCAATGTCCTTATCCGCAACGCTTTCAAAATATTCCTAGGTCTACCCTTTAGCACCGCCAAGCACAGACTAATTGTCATGGGAGTGCTCAACAAACTTTAAACGTTCATCGAAACGCACATCGTCAGCCAACGAGAACGTCTCGCCCTTGCTACCGCTGGACGAAGAGTCCTGAGCTACCAGCACTTCTTAATATCTAATACATACCAAGAGACTCATAGAGTCGCCCAAAACTTTCAAGAGCAAATAGGATGTCGTTGTTGCTCGTTTGGATTGAAATTCTCGATGTTTTTTTAATCTCTTTAGGCTTCTCAGACTATTTTTTTTATTAGCCAGTTCGTTAACGACTGGTAATATTTACCTGAGCAGTGGCCCGTCGACGAACGATAAAGCGAGTTTTTTAATTAAACGGGCTTCTATGGGGAAAGTAAATCTGTCACAGCAATGGTCAGTACTAGCCAACATGTTTGGGGTTTTCAACAATTCATCGCCTTGAAGGAACACATCGATCAAGCGCAGCATGTGTCAAAAAATACACAGTCCACAGCCTTTACTTCTAACCCTTGTATTGGAGTTCTTGTAGCAGGAACGGAAATTCTAGGCTAAGCAGGGATGAGGACATTTCATGTCACCTTAAAGAGATTGGAATCCCTTTGATGCAAAATGAGCCACACTAGGGGTGCCAGAAGCGAACACTAGTGAACTGTGTATTTTTTACAAAGCCCGCACTCCGGACGACAATATCATGCCTGCTCAGAAGAGGTTCTGTAGCGGGATATTACTTATGACATTTGGTTCCGACAGTTACGAAAGTAACCACGTTCTAACCAACGTCCTCTTCTCCACTATAGTGCGTTAGCGTGCACTCTAAAACACAGACTGAAGTGAGAAAAACCAGGAGTAGACGAGTTGCGACGGAGCGGGCACCGTATTTCGAAAATGTTTCCCAACCAACGACTCGCGCAGCAGCACGTCTAGCGTGCTTGAACAACGCTCAAGGGATCTGCGCTCCCTCGTCAGCGCAAACGGGCGGCTCCTTTTTTCCGCGTGTCTTCATGCCGGTGCCTGCGAGGGCACAGATTCGCGCTTCGTTCGTGATTTGCCTCAGACGTCGCCGCCTTTGTGTTCGGTGTCGTCGATGTAGCTGATATTGTTTGTTTGTTTGTTTGTTTGTTTGTTTGTTTGTTTGTTTGTTTTTCGCCTAAATGGTCGTCTCGCCGAAGAACGGCGCGGCGCCTCAAGAGCGCGGTTTCGCTGATGCCGCCTGCCTTTCAGCGAATTCGAAGCGCCAAGTAGAAACCCAGTCGAATCTTCCCCGGAGTGCATTCTGAATCCCGAAACACAGGCGCTAACGGTTGCAATCCAGAGCTTCGAATGCAGTGTTTATTTATACTTGGTAACTTGCATAGGCGCAGTGCGAGAAATGATGCGGTAAAAATACAGTTTTGTTTACGGCGTTAACATTACAGGAGTGCTGCTGTGTTGCGTATGTTGTCTAGTGGCGCCATGCTGCAGATGATGTCCTTGCGCTTTCGAAAAGCGTCCGCTTCTTTTTCTGTCCTCGTAGCATCCCATTCGCACATTACAGGGCGTAGCCATTTATTAAATTGAGACCTGCTAGATTTTCCCACTTACTCTGATGCAGTTGTGAATTTTAATTTGTTGCTGCTGCGTAAAATGCGGAAAAAGAAAGATTAGAATGCACTACTTGGTAGCAAACACTTCGGTGCTGCTGCGAATTTAGGCGTACACTTAGATTTTAAAGGTACTTCATGGTCATGCTGTTACCCTATCTTGTTGAGCATAAACAGTGTAGTTGCACTCTGATCCCGTCTGTGGGCCTCGTGGGTAAACAGGTAGAACTGCCTATTTCCTTAATGCAGCTTAGAAACTAGTACCAGGAAAGGAAATCTTCTGGCACTTTTCACGGTCATTTCGCAGTTCTTGAGACGTCGTTGTTCGCTGCCTGTGGGCTGTCATCTCAGTGACGGATAAAAAAAAAACGAAACCAACACACTGCGATCTTTGCTACAACAGTAAACGCTTTCCAAATGTGTTGTGCAAAAGAAGACTTTCTTTTTTCCACTGACCGCACCACCAGAGCTCTTCTGCGGGAACGGTTTCAGAGTAGGAGAGCTCACGTGAATGTCAAGTAAGCGGCGCTGCACTCCCGCTGATGCTTTCGCTGGCATCGCCGTAAGTGAGGGCCAGAAAAAGGACGTCTTTTAGCCAAACGTTTCCGGAGGAAGACCACTGAGAGGTGCTCAAAAAATGCCTTACTTGCACGAATCCCCATTGTGTGGAACAGTTCAGCGTGTTTTCTTCTATGCTTGCAGAGCAAGAGAGCAAAAAATTATTGGATGGAACGCGAAGTCCGGTGTTCTGACGTCCAAACCGCTCGGGCGGGCTTATTCAGAGGTTTTTGGTGTATGCTGAGAGTCTGGGTCGGTATAGCGCTAGAGCGTTAGAGCGTTAGAGCGCTAGTGCGCAAGAGCGTTAGAGCGTTAGAGCGTTAGAGCTGTAGAGCGGTGGAGCGGTGGAGTGGTGGAGCCGTGGAGCGGTGGAGCGGTGGAGCGGCACAGCAGTGGTTGGAGTTCGGAGTGGTAGAAAGAGCGTAATCGCTCTCGAAATGAAGCGTTTCAGAGCTGGAATTTTTAACTGGGACTGGGCGAGGATGATTTGAAAGTGTGGGCAGTCCCATGAACGGTATTGTCCGCAACAACGGCGGGAGTGTGTGTGAGCACCGACCTAGCACGTGCTGTCCTTGCGCAAGAGAGAAGGCTAGGTGCTGGTAATGTCCATTGCTTTGGTGTCACTGCTTTCTGAAAATGGTCTTGGAAGTTTGGGGAGATACGGCGGCACCAACTGGCGCAAGACAAGGTTAAAGTTTTTTTTTAATGTAAAAAATGTGAATTAAATTTGCATTGCATGTTCTTCTCGAAGTGAAGAGTATGTAGTCCAATTGGCGCGCCTGAGAACGGTTTAGTTTCGACGTAAAAAAAATTCGCAGGGTACCTAAATATCGCGGTGACAATGCTGTAGAATTAGCAGATGTTGATTCTTTTACTGGAACTGAGGTCACTTATGGTCTGTGGACGTCACTTTTCTCCGGTCAGTGGGATTTATCCCTCTAGTGAAGTCGTTTTCTTCCAGCCAAAGAAAACTAACCGGTCTGGTGACGTCACTTTCCTCCAGCGATTTAGTCAATTTTATGCCTGACGATATTCTTTTCCCGATGAGGCTTTTAATAGCTCCACATTAATAATTTTAAGAAAGGTATGTAAGTGGTTTTTATTAAAATATTAATGAAAAGGAAGGAAAAGATTTTTGCCCATTCTTCTGATTCGCGCTGTCCATTTTTACGGCAAACGCTGTGCATGATAACGTGTCCCATTTGGCATAGCCTTTGGCTCGCAGTTTTTGCGTTCGGATTCCTAAAGTCGTTTTGGTGACTGGTATTGTGGGACGCGCGATTCTGTCGCACAAGACGACGGCAGGGTCTTACCAACCATTTTGGAACGGCAAAGCGCTTCTCGAAAATTGTATTTTGCTGTCCAGCGTACCCGCCGCGGTGGCTCAGTGGTTTGGGCGCTCGTCTACTAATCCGGAGTACCCGGGTTGGAACCCGACCGCGGCGGCTGAGTTTCGATGGAGGCGAAACGCTAAGGCGCCCGTGTGCTGTGCGATGTCATTGCACGTTAAAGCTCCCCAGGTGGTTGAAATGATTCGGGAGCCCTCCACTACGGCACCTCTTTCTTTCTTCTTTCACTCCCTCCTTTATCCATTCCCTTACGGCGCGGTTTAGGTGTCCAACGATATATGAGTCAGATACTGTGCCATTTCCTTTCCCCAAAAACTAATTTTCAATTTCACGCGCCTCAACTTCTCATTGACTCCGAGAGCACGTTTCTTCGCAAAATTTTTCGCCGGACTCCCGAAAAGAACGTCTTTTTCTGAAGTCTCGAGGAAGAGCGTGATTTCATGAAACTGAATTCAAGGAGGTTGCTGAAGTGGGACGCTGGGCCAGCGTTGCTCTAATACACGACACCTGTTAAGCTGCCCATTTCTCGAGCGACAATTATAACAGTAATCGAGCAGCGGAGTATAGCACATCATTAGGTGTCTTATTCAGGTTAATTAACCCTGGCTAAAAAAATTATCGCAAGTAACTAACAGCCAGGAAAACACTTGTGGCAACGTAAAGCTCACTCGCGCTTCGGCGGGTGTCTTTCGGTGGTACCACGCATGCCCGAAACATTTCACCTGAATTTACCGAAGGTTAATATTACTGTTGCTATTTTTGATTAATACATTGAGTGGTGACTCGATAATGTTCAGCCGCTATCAATCTCGCACTAACTTTGTTCCACGAAACAGTACTCCGCTGGCAGCAATGTGTCAACATGCATAAATTCAGAGCGTCAAAAATTCTAGCGAAACTTTTCAAAAGCTCTTAGCAGTAACATTTTAACTGCACTGCCTCACTGGCCCTCACCTTGTTAGGCATGCATGCAGGATACTCATGGACGGCTGATGAGGTTAGCCGACCTCCTTTGAAACATTTGATATTACCCATTTATCAATAATGTTTTGCTCTCAATACTAGGTGGAAGGAAATAACTTTTTAAGTTTTCTACACCGAATTTTTTTTTATTTTTGTAAAAATCTTCAGAAAACATTTTCTTATAACTTGAGCTTGGCGCATGATAGCCTTAGTTGCTTACGCGCCATTAAACCCAACACAACAACAACAACAACAGCAGCAGCATTTAGGTTACTGTCGTAATCTTTCCAAGACGGCAACACAGGGCAATTACTGTTCCCGTACCTTATCACGTGCCCGGCGCTACAGGGCCGTTGTCCCAGCCAAAGGGAATTAAGCTTTTAAAAAGATGTAGCTCTTAACCCAGTGAACCCAACAGAGGGCTGCTGAGAGTCTTGTGGCCTAGCCTGCAGTATTTATCGCTTCAGTATTTGGCTGCAGGAACAAAGTGCCAAAACTCAAGTTGCAGATCATCTTAAAACAGTTCACCAAAATGTTTACACAAAGGTGCCTTTAGATAAGCTAGTTTTTTGCAGGCTTTAAGAAAGTAAGTCGCACTGAGCGAGACACATATGCGCCAGAGTAGGTCACGTGGTTGCTTTCTTTTATGACCGGTAAATAAAGCTGCGTAAATGGTGCCTTGGTACAAACATTGCAGCCGGCTGCTTTTCAAGACGGTCTACAGCTTCTGAACTGACACTTTGTTTCTAAAACCAATCCTTTAAAAGTTAGCTAATTAGTCTTTGCTGAGTATTATCTTTGGCGAAGGAAAAAATGCTGCAGTATAGGCGATACGACTCCCACCAGCCCTCATTTAGTTTCACTTGGCTTGGTCGCTTCATTTTTTTAAACGTTTGCGTGGTTACCGTTAGCTGGAACCCCTGAGATTATGAATTGTCCCATTTATTTAATTAACGACGTAGCAAAAAATATTCACATGGCTAAATTTTTATTTTTTTTGTTCAAGAACAGGAGGCTTCTCTTGTTGAGGAAAGTTTATTCTATCTACGAAAGATTCTTTGGCTCTATAGAAGTTATTTTAACCACCAGACATTTTGTGGTTTCCTTCACGCTTATGCTTTTAAGGTAGATGCGGAAACTTCCAAAAATCCTTTTTTCTGCGCATACTTTCTTTTACTCCTCGAAACTTTTCTTTTTTTGTGCATTTTAATCTTAAACGCCCCTTTTTCAGTATGTGACGTTCTTGTTCAACAGCCTCCAGAGTAGAACACACAAAAACTTACGCTGCGATCAAAATAGTATGCATGGACGCTATTCCTTTAAAATAAATAAAAATCAGTCAAGACCTTCAGGTGGGGTTATGACCTTAATTGCATTTTAAGGTTTGAAATTTAACATTCCATACCGAAAGGTCGCCTTTGTAAAGCATGATCTTTAACTACCATGTCCGGTGCCCCCCACACATCAATGCCTGTTCTACCACGCAATCGCGCTTCGTGATTTTCCACTGCCAGCTTCTCGGGGGCTATTGTATTTGTCAGGCGAATAGTTTGTTATTGCGATACGTAGTAAGGGCATACAAGGCAGCCATTTCCGAGACACTGTTTCGAATTAGCAACACTCTTTGAGGCATGATACCTATTTTACAACGATTTCTGTTTTAGTGACGTCAGCCCGGTCGCAGTACCTACGTTTGTGCCGGTGCATTGTGCGCATAGTAAGCACAGGTAAAAAGTAAGGGCACATTGACCTTTGACCTTCCTCCGCATCTCGTCGAATCCCCTGGTCTAAGGCCGCACAGTACTAACATTTGGATACCCCCACTGGTGCTGTGCCTCGTCAGTAGATCTCTTAGCGGCCCGTGAGTCTGCTTCCGCACAGTCGCTCATTACTCCACGAGGGAGAAAATGGGCCGCCCGAAGCATATTTGGTGGCCGTCAGCTAAATTTTCCAAAGCGTTCTTTCTTTCACAAAAAGCCAGATGAATAAGTAGACAGGGCTGTTGCATTATTCTCCGATCTGTCTTTATAAGCTTCATTTGTAAGCTTTTGTTTCCGGCCCCCTGTATTGTTGCCAATCTCAGACTACCTTTTTTTTTCCTATCCCCCTTTCTTTTTATTAACCGCCCAACCACTTACACAATAAACTTGAAAATCGAGGCGACTAAACATTTTAGAATCATTACCCTGCAGTATTGCCTTTGGAGCCTTCGCATGAACACTCTGAAAATATGCGTTCTATACGGCAGAGAAGATACAATCAAACATGTCAGTCCCCGGAATTAATTAAATACTTAATTAATTAATATTTGATGACCTCAAGTGCGGAGACGCGAAATCTTTTAGCGTGGTGTTCGTGCTTGTATCACTGAGGTGTGGTTAAGATGTTGATTAAGTAGACAATTGTTTGTGAACCTTAAATGCTGGAGACACTAAAGCGCATTTGGGAGGCATCCGTCTGATTCGAAGCCTTTCCGCAAGCACTATCCAGCGTCCTTACGCTAGACATATATCAGGGATCACCCCCTGACCTATGTGATCATCATACACTAGACATATATTAGGCTGATGCAACCTAAATAGATTGAAAAATAATAAGCCCCTGCCTGTCTTACGCTAGACAGGGAGAACTACATATGCGTATGCCATGATATTCTTTTTAAAATCCTCGAACATGTCTGTGTTGGAGCAGTTATTTTTTAAAAGTGGTTTAAATGGCTACAGTAACTGTACCACCAATATGGTTGTTAACCGAGAGATCACAGACAGAACTGCCGTGAGAGCATCCGTGCGGCAAGGCTGCCCATTGTCACCGCTACTTTTCGCTCTGTACCTAGAGCCACTTTCCCGGAATGTAATAAACAACTATATTCGTGGTTTTGAACTAGAAGCATGTGAAATTAAAGTGCTGACTTATGCCGATGATGTAGCAAATTTTTGTAGTGACCACAGCAGCATAGAACATGCGATGTCGGTTCTTCCTGGTTTTGTGATGTAACCAATAGCGTTCTTAATCTGGAAAAATGTGTGGGCCTTTGGCATGGGAACTGGACATCAGCGCCTTTGTTTCATGCAAGTGTAAAATGGTCACTTGTCCCTTCCAAATACCTAGGTGTTCCTCTTGACAAGTATCGAGATAACGATGACTTCTGAAAGCAGAAAATTCAAGAACTGTCCACGCGTACACAGAAATGGTCGGGAAACGAAGTGTACGTCTATATGCGCGCGCGCAAACATATGTAATGTATACCTGGTTTCAAAAGTGTGCTATTCGCTGCAGGTCCTTTCGTGCTCCCGACTTAGGATTCGAAATTTCATCGTCCCTTCGCAGTTTTTGTTTGACAGTCCTCACGGGGAGAGGAAAAAACATGATAATTTATTTCTGCGTTTGAGAAAAGGGGGTCATTCCTTGCCACACTTGTACCTGAGGCAGGTTGTGTCACGATCTGTGTTTCTTCGAGATCTACGCGACCCTTTCTTGCGGACTTTTATTCAAGTGAGGCTTTCTTCCGCTTTGTCAAACTATGTTGTTTACACTGTAGACGGGATACGATACAGTGCGAGTAGATTTTTGAAAACAGTGATCTTTGCTTTCCGGTTTCTGAATGCTCGGTTCACTTTGGAATACCTTTCAAATGTCACACGTAAGAAATTGATAAAAGATTTGCTTGACTCTGTCTTCCCCGAGCCAATATATCGATCTCTGTATAGTGGAGGCCAAGGAGGAAATGTTTTAAAAAGAGTAAGAAAAACGTGGTGGTGCCAGCGGGTGTGAAGACGTTTTTCTTCAAGCTGCACACTGGTACATTGCCGGTTAAAACATGGATGGAGGAGAGGGGATTGTTTTTACCATGGGGTGCTGACTGCTTGTTGTGCCGCAAACCAGAGTCAACATAAAAGGTCTTTATTGATTGCTGGGATGCACTGCTTTTTTTTTACGTGCTCCAGCCTGCAATAAAGAAAGACTTACCCTTGACGCCGTATGGGATACGATTCCTGGACGTTGAGCCGGGTCTTTATATATATACGATGTAATTTTCCTTCTTGGCCTGCACAGCATTTGGCGAAGCAGGATGGCTGTACGACACTGCGATGAAGATGCGCAGTCTGTCCGAGATTACTTCAAAGAAAACATATTTAAGCCGCGCGAAGTGTACAAGGAGCTATATTTTGGAGATGAAGTTATCGAGCTGATGGGAGAGTTGTGTTCTTTGAAACAGTTTTAATTTTCTCACGTGAGTGAAACAGGTGTCTACTCTTGATGTTTGAGAGTGCAGTGCAGAACATATGTTTGTGATCTGTTGTAAACTGTTAAAGCAGGCAATAATAAGAAGAAAAAGCAAGAAGTAGCGTAGTCGTTAGCACGCTCGGATGCAGAACGGCAGGATGGTGGTTCGAGTCCCGCTGTGCACAAGGATTTTTTTCTTACCGAGTCGCTGAGTCATCGGTGCGACATGACTTGAGACAGGACTTGAGTATGAGTCATTAAAGGCTTTCGCCTTAATAAAGCCGAGATCTTAGGATATATCTCTTGTGACTTATACTGGTGCAGAGCCTCTGATCAATCCAGCCAGTCACATCATGAGTAAGTAGGGAGTTGAGAAGAGTAAGATGCAAAAGAGCCCCTGTTGCTTGTCTCTAATTATACGCCTCAGTATAGTTTCTCACTAAAAGTTTATTTACTGTTGCGGTTCACGTACAGAAGAAAAACATGGAAAGCGGAAACTTTTCCTTTTTTTCTGGCGTCTTTCTCGCACGCAGGGCACTCAAAAGCGTGGTCAAATGCACACATCACGAACTCAAATGCAAATCTGATTACCTGAAGCGAAATATTTTAAACTGTGCAACCGCTCAAATTAATTGCTTGACAAATAAACTTCTTTTCGTGTTTTGTATTTTTAGGACTCAGCAAATTCTTTATCACACAGTTAACCCATTTCCCTCCAGGGAGCTGGATGTTTTACTGTGCTTGTTCCTTTCTTTTCCTCCGCTTCTCGGCTTCTGCAGGATTCAGTGTGGTGCTTTGTCGATAGCCAAAATAAAAACGAACATGAAGGTAGAGTAGGGCCATATTACCCGTTATACTTCCGCCAAATATTCTAGCCACTTTCACCCGGCAAGCACAAATATATTATGCTTCTCAGCTTCTAGTCTTCGCTGCTTTCACGACGTCAATGATGGATGTTGGTAGCCACACCACAGGTTAATTGACGCAGCACACTATAAGTACCAGCATTGTCTCCAACAATTCAACACCACCATCGCGTCTCTCTGGCGCCAGTGGCATATCACTGTAATAATGTGCAGAGAGCCTTGTTCACAAAAAGGCTATCGCCGCCGGACGCAAACGGGGTTTGTTCGTCTGTTTTTAAAAACTTCTTAAGCATTCTCTTCTTGCTAGCTTCAGCAACGAATAGTATCAGGTTATTATCATTCCTTGATTTCTTGACGACTTGCAGTAATCCGCATATGCATTATCGCCTCTCAGGCGTTCTGAAGGGACAGTTTATTGCTTAGATATATATATATATTTTTTTTATGAAGCCTGCTTTTTAGGTAGAGTCAATAAATAAATAAAGAAATAAATAAATGATCACAATACAATTTATTGTTGCTTTCTTTTTTTCTTTTATGCACACAGAAAAACACAGTCACTTGGAAGGGTGTAAAACAAGGCCTGTTAACTGCGCCCGGAAGGTAAGCCCGTTTTCAACGCGCTTTCACATTGAGCCGGTCTTAGATGCCGTTGTGCGACTGCTAAAGTCTGTGCTAATGAACCCGCAGGCCTGGTGTCATGCAGTTGTTCCTGTATGGTTTCTGAAAGCTCTCTTCGTTAATGCTTGAAGCTTGAGAACATGCCACAATTGTTTTATTTTTGTTTATTTTATAAGCCTCGAAGAATGAAGAAAGGAACGTTATTGAAGTCAGCAGTGGTCCAAGATAACTTCATTTCCACCACCCAAATAAGTACATCAGACAGGCACATGTGAGTCAGACTTCTATTTCAACGTAAGCACTGCTCATTACTTACTGTTTCTTAACACGAACGCTCTGGTCAGCTATTCCATATTGTCTCATTAAACTTTTTTCTGTGTTCTTCCCCAACCTTTGTTTCTATCTGCTTATTTATGCGGCCTCCAAGAAGCGCTGACGCTGAAAACTTTTATCTCAACAAAATGAAATAACTTTGTTCGAGCTGTGAGCTGAAAGAACAACACTGTTTTTTTTTCAATGGTGCTATGAAGCATACGCAAGTCTCATAAGGGGGGAACATAATTCAGCGAAAGGGCGAGCTGATCTAAACTGGATCCAGTAAAGAAAGAAAGAAAGCTTTCTTTTTCTGGTGCAGTTTTAAAGACGGATGTTGCATACAGAAGCATTTCTTGACCAAATGTATTTGCGACCGTTAATACACTATTTTGTGAAAGGCATCCCGACACAAGTATATGGCGGCGTTAAGGATATTTGAAGACCAATGACGAAGTTACATTTGGGTTCCTATTCATTCTTAGACTCTCCGTAAAAGCAAAGGACCACTTGTGGTTATCATACTTCAGTCCGTGGTAAGACGTCGCAAGCATTCTCATGTGCTAACGGTTTTCTGCTAAATTATTTATCATAACTTCTAACACCAAGAACTAATTTATGCACAATGAAGCATTACATCACTTTATTACATATATACTACACTATGGTGATATAATGTCTGCATGAATGCGTGAGAGCTGAGAAAATTTTACAAGAGTAAAGAATGGTAATGAATTTTGAAAAGAAAATAGAGATGACAAGCTATCGTAACTCACACTGCACACTTTAACTCTATTATCTACCTCATGAAAGAACCCGTTCGTAAAGATGTTTATTGTCATGCGGGGCAGAATTGTTCTAAGTACAGCGCGTAGGCTAGACTAGGGCAAAACGAGACACTTTATTACCTAGCGCCCCCTAACTTTCAAATCAGCGCTTATATTAGCTTGACATTTGGATAATATAACCCGTCATATGTTCACAACAATCCAGTTTTAAGTTGTAAAAATTGGCTTGGCGTAACAAGAGAAAACAAATTGTGAAATGAGCCTTACTGAACGAGAAAGTGATTGTAATGAGGCGAAAATCTTCACGATAATTTTTTTAACTGTGTAGCTCAACTAACCTGGTGTTCTATATAAACGCAAGTTTATAGTTATAGTAACTAGGCTTTTTTTGTTTGGTTTATGGAGGTTTAACGTCTCAAACTGACCCAGGCTATGCGGGATGCCGTAGAGAAGGGATCAGGAAATTTCGACCACGTGGGGTTCTTTAACGTGCACGGACATCGAACAGTACACGGGTCTCTAAAATTTTGCCTCCGTCGAAATTCGACCGCCGAGGCCGGGACTGAAACCACAGCATTTCGGGTCAGCAGCCGAACGCTATAACCACTGAGGCACCGCCGCGGCGTGGCTACTTCCTTTCATATTCTGCAATGTTTAAGAATTTTTGCGCCATGGGTTCCTAAGAGAGAGCTGTTTTAGCATCCGACTACATTCTGGACGAAACATGGAGTTGTGGGGCTCTCGAGAGAATAAACTATGTCATAGTTTAATTGCCTGTTCTAAACCTCTACCCGAATTTTTCTGTTCGTTAGGATGATCTCGATGCACAAAAAAACAAAACAAGAAGAAAACCTTGAAGAGACGAAAGCAAGGTTGGTGGCACCGAGCTCTTTTGTGATGGTCCCAAAGGCGCCCACCGCAGAACAGTACAGGAAATGAGAAGATAACATGAAAGACAAACTGCATAATAGTCTTGCGGACCTTAGCGTCGCGCTCTGTACGGTGGACGTAAGCAGATATTTGCGCAGCACATTCCTACAATGAAGCAGGTTCTTTTCGGACCCTGTACAGTCAGGTACAGATCCTCGAACCAAACCGCATGTCTCTTCAATACTCATGAGTGGATGAACAGCAACTATGACACGAAAATCGAAAAAAGTTGCGATGAAGTCAGGAGGTTGAAAAAAACATGGCATAGCCAGGCTACACGCAGAGCCCGGCTGTAGAACTGCGCAGACCATAGTGGGTCATCGAAAAGAAGAGTGCTATGTTCGGTCTGAGCACAATGTCTGTCATTCGAATACACTCGCAAAGACTGTCTAAATGTGTATGGAGCCTACATCGTGTGAATTCCTTGCATATGTCATAATTTTAGAAGGTTACGTAATAATGCCCCTTGGGATGGGGCAAAATTTGGCATTTTGAAGTTGTCGATTTCATTAAATTTCACCGCGTTTATATTCAGCTGGCTTTTTTATCTTTGGTGAGTGGCATGTCAGGACGGCAAGAAACGATTCAGCGGTATTTGTTTCTTGATATCTGTGAATAAGAAATAATTGCAACGATATGCAAATTTGTGTCGCATTTGGTCCCACTCTCCTCTTCATCAAATTACACAGACTAGCTGCGCTAGCGTGACACCACGTTCTTGTGCGGTTTGAGAAAATCTTACACTGCTGGAGATTGCGACCTCGTTATCTTTATGACTGTAGGAGCGCAGGAAAGTATAGTGCCCACAAAACCATCCCCAGTGTCTTTTAGAACGCAATGCAACATAGAGGCATGTAGCATGGGTTATGAACTGCTGAATGAATAAGGTTTCGCGAAAACAGGTCAGCTGAACGGACTCACGAGCTGCATCAGCACGGTTTTTCTTTTCAAGTTAGTGATAACGTGCATCAGAGTTCAATATAAATTTATTGTGCCCAATACAATCGACTGTAGTAATATTCTTACGTACTCAGCATGCACTGAGCACGTACTTAGGCGTCTGTCTACAACCTTTGGTGACAGGAAGTCTACCTCTCCGCTGAACTCCTTCTCCGCTTCGTCGTCGACACAAAGCACGTGACAATATGTTGAAATTTACGGTAGGTTTTTGTTGTTCTTCATAAAATGCAAAGTTTAACAGCAATGAAAGTTTCTTAGAGTACCGAGTACGTGTTCAATCAGCTGACCTTAAATACGAGGCTAGCAAAAAAGTCAGTTCTGTTTATTTTCGAGAGATCAGGTGACACAAACTAAGACATTTTTTTTACTTTTCATTGAGCAAGTGCTATTTATTCATGGTTTCTGCTTGAGTGTAAGCTCTGCGGAGTTTTGGGTTAGGCGACGAAATTCACACGCTGTGTATTAGGATGCTACATCGTTCTGTCCAGGAGGATTTAAGCGCGTGCAATCTGAGGCTTCTGTGAACACTCTCCGTGGTGCAATGCTCGTGCACATTAGGGATCTCCAGGTGGTGGAAATTATTCCGGAACCCTCAACTATGGCGCCTGTCTCTCTCTTCTTTCAATCCTGCCTTTTTCTCTTTCCCCACGGCGTGGTTGAGGTATCTTCCAATAAGTGACAGTTACTGCGCCTTTCATTTCCTGATAACCAATCTGTGAACACTCTGTGTACCGTTTAGTAGCGGTCACAGAGAAAGCATAGCTTCACGTTTATCTGTTAATATTATATTCAAAACGAAATTGCAACCAAAATATTCTCTTTGTCTGTCGGTTTGTATACAACCAGACCGCGCGAGAATAGTTAGCCGTCAAGGTAAGCTATATCATAATCATTTATTGGATTGGAATTCCTCTTTTGTAACGTTGTCAGCCGCGATATTGCAAGAGATGTGACTTCTCGTTTCCAAGACAGATACTTCTCCAATCGTTGTTAACTCTTTCCTTACACCCGTACAGGTCTTGGCTGCAAAAGTTGCTTCACCATTCTTCATTTTGGTGCAATTTAGGCGCATTATGCTAAGACTAGTGCAGCAGAAACTGCCCCGTTCGAGTAGAAAACGCACACATAAGCGCCAACTCCCATGTTTATTGCATGGAAGCTTCGTCTTGTCTGCAAAATTTTCTGCTGCTGCAGTTTTCGCAAAGCATGTCTCAACAACTTGTCCAAACTTTTACATCTTTTGGACACCCTATTTCGTTATTTACAGTTCCTCCATAAAGTGCCTTGTCACTTTTGATTCACTGAAGCATCTTAAGGCTAAAAGAAAACGATATGGAAATAAAAAGGCCAGCTTATGAACTTAAGCTAGTGTGCTTAGGGTTGACGATATTGCTTGAGTTCTAACTCGCTCTTCAGTAAAAATAACACCTGCCAACCACCTGCCCCATCTTTCTACCTTCATATCTCGTAGTCGCCCGAACATTACAGTGAGCAGATTGTTATTTACGAGCCCACTGATTAGATATTTCTATTGGACAATCTCGGTCAAAATGCGGAAAAACAACGTAGGTATTTTCGAGCAAATCTGGAACACAGAATAAAAACGAAATCCAGCATTCAGGAGCTTCCTGACAGGAAAGTGAAACCTCCTGAAAACTAGACAAAAAATGTATGATATTTCTCGGTAAAATATTGGATCGCGCAAATCCAGATCCCAGGAGAGGATAAATGGCGGCAGAGCGTTCGAGATGTGGCGAAGAGCCTCGCACCGACACATATAACTCCTAAATTTTTTTCCAGTGTAAAACATATGAAAATATTTCAGTCTTCAGCCAAAAGCTTTGCTTTGCGCCAAGGATCAGAGTGATATCTGGAAGTATCGAGTTTTTTAAAGCATGAAAACGAAGTAATAAAAAATTGGCCATGTGAACCGAGCCCGTCTCGAATGAAAAACGTTCTGCATTTCTTTTCTATGAATGGAGAGAATATATATTGAAACGTAAAAGATAGAGGCTGTACAAAGGCAAAAAAAATAAAGTAACTTTCCACCGGCGAGTGCGCACAGAAAATATTCTCATAGGCTCCAAAATTTTTGGTGCTTTCAATTTATAGCTGAATTTTCGCAGCGGTTGCAGCTTTGCTTTTCATTCCTGTGTATATTGCAATAAACACGCATCACTTCATATTAAGCGAACGTTTGTCTATAGTGCATCAAGAAATGTGTACTGCCAAGAGGAGATTACACGACTCTAATGTGGGGAAAACTGTATCGGTGTTAGGCAATGGCGGTATATGCACCATCAAAGCATCCTTGCTCAGCAACAACTTCTGTTAAGGAAGCTTCACATTGGGCTAGTTTGTTATAACCATGGTATTTCATTATTGCGCTTTTCAGAACACTCACACACAAGAGGGAAATATATCCGCGTTATGTGCTGTTTCCCCGTTCTCAAAAGCGCATTACTGAAAGACCACGACAACAGCCTCTATGTGTAGTAGCTCCTTGAAGATAACTATAAAATCTGTTTACTAGTAGTGTTGTGTGAAAAAGTGTTCGTTGGGCATTACATTGTTTGAAAAACCACGCGAAATTTGGAAAAAAAAAGCATATTTTGAAAAGTAAACATCACTCCGCTACTAAACTCATTTCTCGCCGGAGAATTTAGAATCTCAGGCTGCCGAGAAAAGAGTATGTCTGGCACCCACATTCTCTGACGGCAGTCGGCAGTGAAAACAGTGGCAGCCTGCCATGATAGTGGCAGCTCTGCAGTTATGTGACAACAACCGCTCGTCTACAGGCGACGATAGTGCGTAGGCAGCGACAATTCAGCGCATCTAACGCACGATGGCGCTCGCTGCCGAGTTGAGCCCGTCATTCAGTGAAAACGCACTTTTCATTATAACTCGGCGCTCACTTTTTTTTTAAACACCCGGTCATAAAACCCGCTTTCAAATGTTTAACCCTCGAAAGAATGGGATCAGAGTCAAAGCTCTCGCGCGTTCGTGCCACACTGGCTGCTGGCGTCACATAGCCAGGAAGGTGACCCAGATGTTCTCCAAACCGGAAACTTGGCCGCTCTTTCAGTCAGAGGTGTAAACCTGGTGCAGGAAGGAAAAGCGTCGACCCCGCTCGGCGCAATCTACCCCGCCAGCCTGGATGGGCGCCGGGAATGCCGCGTTGGCTGGGTCGTAGGCAATGCAACGCAGAAAACGGAAGCGAACTGCGCTTTAGGAGTACAAAGCCGTTTTTGGAGTAAACAAAACTTCGAGCATCGCTGTAGAGATGCATAAAACTGTTAATAGAACTGTTCATACCTCTGAAGAGGTTCAGGGGTAATTGCGGTTATTGCTTTTTGGATCCCAGCGGGAAGCTGTCGTGGAGATGAGAGTTTTTCCACTCAGCCAGAAAGCATACAGGCTTCGCCATTTCCTGGATAATGTCGTGATGCGTTTTTTGGCGCATGAAGCGTTATTTTCCCGATAACCACCTGCTCGCAGAGCACTGCAATATTGAGAACATCGTGGGAACTTTTTTTTTCTAGTTGCTTGGTTTAACTACCTTATACAGGTTTGTTTAACCTCCGGCTCGGTAACAGAGATAATGACGACATTTAGCGTAGCGGAGACATACTAGCGTAGACGTATTTTGTAGGGGTGCGCAAACAATCGATAATTTTGAATAGCGAATCAAATATAATACTATAATTAGCTGAATGAAGCAAATAGTGCATGTTCAAAATTATTCGAACCGAATCGATTATGCTCGCCCCGCCGCGGTGGCTCAGTGGTTAGGGCGCTCGACTACTGATCCGGAGTTCCCGGGTTCGAACCCGACCGCGGCGGCTGCGTTTTTTATGGAGGAAAAACGCTAAGGCGCCCGTGTGCTGTGCGATGTCAGTGCACGTTAAAGATCCCCAGGTGGTCGAAATTATTCCGGAGCCCTCCACTACGGCACCTAATCTTCCTTTCTTCTTTCACTCCCTCCTATATCCCTTCTTCCCTTACGGCGCGGTTCAGGTGTCCAAAGATATATGAGACAGATACTGCGCCATTTCCTTTCCCCAAAAAACCAATTATTATTATTATTATTAATCGATTATGCTCCCAAATTTGTGAATATATAGTTTTCGAATAATGAGTGCGAACCTCAATAGAGCATGGCGTTGTTTTCTCAGACTTTCAAATACAGGGCCTACTAGGCTGTCGCCCGGCATGCTGCTACGACCGGCCTGTGTCGGTAGGAGCTTTCAGCGCAAAGACTCACTTGGAGATTTTCAGGATGCTAATAGATGTGGCCTCCAAGACTGGGCGACTCGGCAGTGTTCAGAGAGAATCAGCTAAGTCTGCCTCCATGCCCGATCGATATCAGAGGCCACAGCGCATAACTTTCGCCTCTTTAGTATACTGAGATGTGGCGCTGGCTTGTTTCCCGTCGTCGTCAGGAACAAAATGTAATTTTCTTAGCCACATTACATGACGCTCACAAAGTTATTATATTAACTTCGTGTTGCATGCCTCCCAGTAGAGATCACCGCTGCGTCTTTCAGTTTCACAGAAATAATTGTTTTGTGGCAATATTCGCACGAGTAGCCAATATTTTTACAGATATTCAATTCATATTTGATTCGGTCCTTTAAGTATTCGATTCGTACGCGATGCATATTATAGCTACACTATTTGTATTCTATACAGTTTCGAAAAAGTACTCTTCGTACACGCCCCCAGTATTCACATTTATCGTATACCTACTATGTATGTGCAATGGCAGAAGCGGGGAGTGTAGCCAGGCAAGGTCACTTCGGCGCTAAATATCTCTAAGAGAAAGTGTTAGCATAGCGGATATTAATTAGCACTACACGTCCACAGCCGGCGTCCAGTATTCCGGCATACATCTACGCTACCACGTCTAACTTGAAAAAACCAGTCACAAAAGACAATGGACAAGAAAAAGAGTGTACACGCTACAACGACTGGACAGTCCAGTCGTTGTGGCGTGTACACTCCTTCTCTTGTCCATTGTCTTTTGTGACTGGTTTTTTTCAAGTTACTAAGAACCAAATGGCCCGCATTTCAACCCTTCTGCATACCACGTCTACATTATGCTAACTGTATCTTACAAAATATCAAGAAAGTACGGACGTCATGAATGTTCAGGCATTCTTAAAGCAGACACCAAACATAAGACATTTACATTTAGGCAATCGTTTATGATTGAAAACTGTAACTCAGTATTTAAGTCACTAACACAATGTCGGATTATAATTTGTCTAAAAAATACTCTACCATGTTCTTCTGTATGACTCCAAAAGATTTTAGAGCCATAGTTTATATCTTTATTTGTTCCTTAAACATTTGAACCGTAGCATCGCCTGACGGGGAATCGGCCCGCTTGTTCAGGCAAGAAGGAAACTTCAGGTAAGAAAGAAAAAAAACTGGATGCTATTTAACATCTTCAGTTTTCTGAGGATTAACTTAACGCTCAAATAAACCCCAACAACTAAAAGAAACTCTCCGTAGTGTAATTTGTGCACAGCCTTTCCTGTGATATATTATGAACGTGCTAGCTATTTTTGTGCCTAATAACTGCGTTATGCGACTAAGTTTATGCAGTTGTGTTTTCAGAATACACGTTTGCAGCGTATCACAAGCGCCTTATTAGTTAGGCGCAACGAGCTGAGTTTGGAATTAATGCTGACCGCAAGACAGCGAGCCTAAACGAGGCGCTCTGCATCCGTAACGAAGTATTTGCGGCATTAACAACTCACGCGGCACTCCTGGTAATTACTCGGGCAGCTCCGTAAGTAGCCGGATGTGTTTGGCGAGGCAGTTACAGAAAGCATGCGGGGAAACCGGCGGCGAACACTCGAATAGCGTGTAATGCGACGTTAAATATTAACAGGTGGGCTTTCCGTACCTCGGAGTCTTGACCAAACGGGAGTTATTGAACAATCTAGCCGGCCATAAAATGTCTCCCTTTCGAAATGACACGCTCTCGTGCCACTGAATGCTCGTTACCACAGCTTCCTTGCTTTAAATAATGAGCGAATGCGCTGCCCAGGCATCGATAATGAAGAAGGGTGGTAAGAATGGAGCAAAAATGTCGCATTCAGGAACGACCCGCGAATGAATTTCTTTTCGTGGTTGCGGCTTTGTGATGAAATTTTAAAGTAATCAACAGAGCGAGGTGTTCACTCTCTATTCCCAATTTAAATTCCCACTATTTTAACCTCTCAACATTGTGCGTTGGTGAATGACGAAGCAGTAATTAATTATGGTGCTCCTGCTTCCGGCAAGTATGCTGCATACTTTTACGCCCTCATGTAACTTTCAGAAAAGTGTCCCAGCAGACTGTATAACATCTGAATGCATAATTAATTCTTCGCACGAATTATATAGCGCAATGAGTGGGTGACAGCAGGTGTTGACGTTGGCGGGATCTTTTATTTTTGAGGTACAATCCTTTAAAACGCAATCTGATGTCAACGTTCGTATTTTTATGACCTTTTCGTTTAGCAGCAACTACTTCGTCGAGCCATTATAGAACTCCCCCCCCCCCCCCCTCCTCCGTATCGTTCACCTACCACCACCACACCTAAGGCTCAGCATAAAATTATTTGCGCTTATTCCTTTTTTGCAGCTTACGCGCCTTTTCTCACTCTCAATATCCTCTCTCTCTTCGTGTACTAGTCCTAGATCGGACTTAAAAATAATTCCACATGCGTATATACATTCCTCCTTTTGTTAAACCAAGTTGTGTTAAAGCAAGTTTCTCTCCTCAGTCAATCTCCCATTCCTATACGAGTAAAATGTGTTCCCTCTCACTGAAGTATATGGAGTGTGCAATACAACAAATTGCCCAATGGAACTAGACTTGATCGGCAGCAGTATTCGATAACAAGTCTTCAGAAAAGCCACCTTTCGGTAATAATAGTTTAGGAAGTGGAGAATAAAACAAGCAGTTAAAAACCAAACTTGAGTGAGCTTCGGTGACGTTTCAAGAATGGCGCAGGAAGCACAGCGTCTTCTTTTTACCTGCGTGATCTGGCAGAAAACAGCTTGATTTTTGTTGTGCGTATGAAAGTTGCCTCACATTGAGAAAACAGCGCATGTATAGAGCAACTAACAACTCACCCTCATATAAGTTCCGGTAATAGTTAACCCTGAATTCAGTCCTTAACGACTTGTGTCATAATTAACGCAAAATACAGTATCTGATTGTGTTACAATAACCGAAACAACGCGGCACGAGATTGTCGCGAACAAACAAAGAACGTAAGAAATGCCCATGTAAAAGAAAAATTCAGAGGCATAGCAAATTTCATTACGTGTTCGCACTCCGATAGCATTATCAGCTGTGGATGCCTTTACCGGAAGTGACGTTACATTCCTCCACCCAATGGGACTGCTGCCGTCTGGTGACGTCACTCCGCTCCAGCGAATGGCCGGGTTTTATGACCGACGACACATTGAGGTCACATGGAACTACACATGCGGGGTTGCATGCGGGGCTGAAGATGCTGCAAAATGAAGACTTTTTTGG